>NW_022196896.1:22087021-22137990 GCF_008632895.1 Mastomys coucha | reverse complement strand
AACCCTTTCCTCCCCAACTTGCTTCTTGGTCATGATGTTTGTGCAGGAATAGAAACCCTGACTAAGGTTTCTATTATCACTGCTTGTCACTGCTAAGACAGACAACAGATTTTTCAGAGGCTCTGTACTAAGATGGATGGAGCCTGGGCTTTTGGCAAAGTCTTCAGTGCCAGGTCTAGATCCACATTGCTCTGTAATTCAGATCTGTGGTTCTCCAAGTATGATCCCCATACTTGCAGCATCAGCAACACCTGAGAACTTAATAGAAAGGCACATTCTTGGGCTCCACAGCCATCTGACTCAGAAACTCTGGGAGTGAAGCCCAGCATTCTGGGTTTTAACAAGCTATCCAAAGGATTCTAATGTGTACTCAAGATGGAGGGCAATGTCTACTAGCTAATTACTTCTCTGGAATCTCAATACATTTAGCCCTAAATAGGTCTGAGCTTCAGTCTGCTTCTCCAGGGGATTGTGCAACATCAAACAGATTTTACTCCATGAAACACTGCTTCAAAAACTTGTAAATTACTGAACAACTATACAGTATTAATGCAAAGAAATACTTTCTTGTGTTCTTTCTAGATCTACAAAGTCACGATATTACAGGTGAATAGAAAGATTGCCAATAGAGTCGGACAAGAGTGTCTGACAAGCTTGGTTCTACAACATTCAAAGATGAGGTTCTGTTCTAAATTTCACATCACAGTCAGACCAAATGATGCTTCCTGGTAATAGTCATTAACACTTTTTGTCAGCCAGGCAAGGTAGCCCATGCTTTTAATCCTACCACTCGGCAGACAGAGGCAGGTGGATCTCTGTGAGTTCAAGGCCAGCCTGGTCTACAGCTCTATCTCCAGAATGGCCAGGGCTGTTATACAGAGAAACCCTGTATCAAAAGACATTTTTGTCCCTTCAGTTAAGCCAACTTCTATTTCAAATCACTGAAGTCTGGGTAAAGAAGAGCTAGTGAAAGAAGATGCACAGATCCTTTAAAATTATTTCAAAGGGACTAAAAATCTAAGGAATTCACTTTTCTCCCTGTTGAAAGAATTTAGCCACTACTGCTTTAGAGACTTGAGTTTTCTATTACTCAACGCTCACAAACTCCACTGATAGCATATCCAAAGTTCTCAAGTAATGGCAATATTTTTTCCTCCCCCATTCTCAAAAGTTGTAAGTGTATCTGGTCACTTTTTCCCTTCATATTTGGAGACACAATAAATTACTACCTACCTGGCCCCTTTTCTTTCCAAGCTAATGTTTACTTCTTCAATGTTCTAATTTTTAAAATGTCTGTATTTCTTGCTTTTATGAGCTCTCCAAGGCCTAACATGACATGCAAATTCCACACAAGCACTATCCATCACTGCTCATTTGTCTCATTAGAATATTATGATGGTAGAAATTCCATTTTAAATTTTATTTTGAAAAGACCAGCAATACTATTCAGTGAGTAACTTGGCTGCCAAGCCAGATAACCTGAGTTAGATCCTAGAAACCCATATAGCTGAAAGAGAGAATCAATTCCCAAAGGTTGTCCTGTGGCCTTCACCATACATGTGCAATGGTCCACACACAAACACTAAATAAAATAACCAATTAGTTGGTTCACTCAATTAAAAAAAAAAAAAGATTTTAATTACGTGTACATGTGCAAGGATCTACACCTGCGATGGCAGAGGGGTCGGTGAAATCAGAGCTCCTGGGAACCCTCTGATGGTTGGACTTCCTCCAGTATTCATGAGCAACATTTGAGAGGGAGTAGCCATAGGAGACACTCAATAAATGATAGCTGAACTGAACTCTTTTCACACAGTACAGTTAAATCTGTTGCAGATCCAAATGAAGTTTTACACTTTACCAAAGTATAGTGGGTTGAATAGTTCCATCCACCCAAAACCAGCATGTCACAAAATTATGAAGATATAATTAGCTAGGATGAAGTCACTGTGAATGAGGGTAGACAAAAGTCCAAGGACTTGTATCCTTCTAAGAGAAAAAAATAGAGATCTGTGGTATTTAGGTAGCAAAGGAAACTACTAAGCCAGCCATTACCATAACTGCCACTGTCTACTCACTGTGGATCACAGGTTACATTTTGGAAATCTCACTCTGTCAAAGAAAGTTTAAAAAAAAATACCAATTTCTGATAATCTTTTTCCTCAAAGGCATGCTCATTCCAATCTATTCCAATAAATAAAAGTATAAAAAAGTAAACATGATTTTTAAAAGATCCAATGATTAAAACCAAATATCTGAAGCCAAATATCTGCTTGAAGGAGAGTATTCAATATATAATATTAAGTGAAAAAGATTCTTTTAGCTGGGCAGTGGTGGCACATGCCTTTAATCCCAGCACTTGGGAGGCACAGGCAGGCAGATTTCTGAGTTTGAGGCCAACCTGGTCTACAGAGTGAGTTCCAGGACAGCCAGGACTATTCAGAGAAACCCTGTCTCAAAAACAAAAAATTAGAAAAAAGAAAAAGATATTTATGAAGTATAATTTCAATTTTATTCTAAAGTGAATATGTAAAAATTAAATACTGACCAAAAAATAACATACTGTCTCTGAAAAATAAACTTAAAGGCACCTTATACTTTGTAGTTTACAATCTTATATATGCTTTCAAAATATTTCTATATTATAAAATTATGTTACATTATATATAACATATATTACATATTATAATATGATTACATCATTTTCTTCTTGCCTGTCCTTCCTCCACACCTGCTCATATACCCCTCTTGTTCTCTTTCAAATTCATGGTATCTGTTCTTATTAATTGTTGCTATATACATACATACATATATGGATATACCTTTTGTACAATGAATGCTTCCTTCTTTTATTAATTTACTCTTTGTTTTTGTTCTGCTTCTGTTTGTTTTACAAGATCTCCTGCACCCAAGGCTGGCCAAAGTTAGATCTCAAAAGTTTGATTATCCTAGTTCCAGGAGCATGACAGACATGTGCTTCCATACCAGGTTTAGGAAAGTGTTGATGATCCAACAGAGCTTTATGCATGCTAAACAAGAACTTTCACCAGCCGTACTAGAGCCTCAGGCCCAATTCCTTCTATAACTGGAAAAATGCTAAATAAGTTATGGTGACACACACTTGTAATCAGGTTTCCAGGTAACATACGTTCCTATTTGTATAATAACTCCTGATTTAAAATATCAGCTTTGCAGATGGAAGGGACTGGAGTGATGGCTCAGCAGTCAAAAGCACTTGTTCTTCCAGAGGACCCAGGATCAATTCCCAGCAGCCACATGGCTGCTCACAGATGTTCATAACTGTAGTTCTAGGGATCCAGTGCTCTCTTCTGACCTCTGCAAACAGCAGATATGCACAGGATCCACAAAGAGACACACAGTGAAAACACCCACATACATAAAATAAATAAATCTTTACAAATCAGCCTCAAACATTTAAAAGCCACCTTAATAAAAAATATATATATTATTGCAAAATAACATTTTCTAAGTTACACACCAAATTTTAGACCATAAAATTCTAATAAAAATCAATTTTAAGAGAACAGCAAAGGCAGAGCATGGTGGTGCATGCCTTTAATTCCAGTTCTCAGGAGGTAGTGGCAGGGGGAGCTCTGTGAGTTCAAGGCCAGGCTGGTCTACAATGGGAGTTCCAGGACGGTCAGGAAAGACAGAGAAACCCTGTCTCGAAAGCATGGCAGTCAAGTAAACTTTCAAATCTATTCTACAGAATGTAACTCCAATGCCGGAGATCACAGTGGGCTTCACAAAACATAGCTTCCCCTTCGCTCTTCTCTTTTTCATGGCTTTCAATATTTTATAGTAAGAACAGGTTGTAAAATGCATCCTTCAGAAAGTCAGTGTTTCCTGTTGTCATCCATAGAGAGTGAATAGTCACTACAAGGGCTGTGATTGTACATTATTAAACAGTTCACAGGTAATTCATTAGCAAAGTCATTTCCATTCTTTTGACAATCTCTATAAAATGTTTTATATGAGTACATTGTAGCTGTCTTCAGACACACCAGAAGAGGGCGTCAGATCTAATTACAGATGGTTGTGAGCCACCATGTGGTTGCTGAGAACTCAGGACCTCTGGAAGAGCAGTCAGTGCTCTTAATCGCTGAGCCATCTCTCCTGCCCCCTATAAAATGCTTTATAGTCATTAATAGATTTAACATGTTCATAAATTTGGTGGTTTTAAGTGGCAACTCGACTTGCCTGAAATCATAGTTTAGTAAATAAGAACTTAGAAATTTAAACTAATGGATATATGACTCCAAACAAAGTTTGTGTCCTTCATTGTTAAAAAGCCTGTGGTCTTCATTGTTAAAGTCTATGTCCTCCATGCTAAAGCCTGTGTCCTGTATCCTCCATGTTAAAGCCTGTGTCCCCCCATGTTAAAGCCTGTGTCCTCCATGTTAAAGTCTGTGTCCCCCATGTTAAAGCCTGTGTCCCCCATGTTAAAGCCTGTGTCCCCCACGTTAAAGCCTGTGTCCCCCATGTTAAAGCCTGTGTCCTCCATGTTAAAGCCTGTGTCCCCCATGTTAAAGCCTGTGTCCTCCATGTTAAAGCCTGTGTCCTTCATGGTTAAAGTCTGTAGTCTTCACTGTTGTTGATGTTCACATGCCTTATTTTGAAACTGTACTCTATACCACTTAATTACTTATATAGTAGAGTGATGATAGTACAGAGCCAGCAATTCATCTCTGCATTTGCCATGTGTTCCGTCAGTTTGTCCCATCTCTCAACTGTGGAAAATGGATTTCACACCAATAATCTACAAATTGTCATTACTGTTTCAGAAAGAAAAATCATTTTTAAAATTCTAAGTTTAAAAAATTGGGGAGCAAAGCTCATATGGGTTTATATACTAGCTCATTTCATAAGGTTTACAGAATTTTCTGAATATGAACCTGGCATAGATCATGTCAAAGGCATGCTAAAATTATTAGAAGAAGGGTATTTAAACATAACTGTCAATATAGAATCACTTTTTAGAGAAAACTGAATTACTGGCAATACCAAGGTGGGTGCTAAGTAGAGTTGAGGAACATTACTTAGGTTTATTTATTTAATAAATAATATTAAGTTGAAATTCAAGATATGTTTGATAGTAAAGTTAACACTCTAACAACAACAGACTTGAAAAGGATCATTCCGTTCCATGGTCTGTGCTCCAGTGGTAGCCATGGTACAGGTGACATTGGAAGGATGTTCTGGAAATTAAGGTTTTATCACACTGTGCACAGATTTAAATCAAACCCACAGTATCAGTAAAAATCATGGAATCTTTACCAAGTCTTCACTGAAAACATGTATTCTCTCCTATAATTTGAACTATAAAGTTGTTAACAGTATAGTAAATCCTTTAAAAAATTAAACGTGTTATGGTTAATATTTCCTGCCAGTTTGCCAGGCTTTAGAATCACCAGAAGTCAAGCTTTGGGGCATGCCCATGTGGGATTACTTAGACTGTGGGATTACTTTTTGTGAGAAATTATCTAGATTTAGTTAAGAGAGGTGAGAAGACCCATTCTGAATGTGGGCAGAACCATTCCATGCACTGGGTCCCAGAATATGTAAGAGAGCCCTAGCATTCAGTATGGACAGTTGTTTCACCTGCCTGATGCCTTAGCTTCCCCACCAGGAAGAACTCTGCCCTAGAACTGAGAGCCACAACAAGCCCTTTCTTAAGGTGCTTCTGTCAGACGATATGATAAGAAAGATAAACGAGTAAGATAAGAGACATCAAGAGAAGAAAATAAGATAAGAAATGACTAATAATTTGGTAATTCTACTTCCAAGGCTATATCTAGAGAAATTGAAAATGAAAACTTGTACAACAAAGTTTGCAGCAGCATAGCTCACAGTACGCAAAAAAACCCGAAGCATCCCAAGTGTTGATCCATAGAACAACGGAGAAACAAAAGGTACACACACTTGTGGTACGAGTGGCTGTGAGTCAGCCCTAGTACAAAGAAAAATCCAACTCTTGACAGCAGGGATGAACAGAGTGACATTGTGCTAAGTAAAATAAGCCAGTCACAAAAGGGCAAATGCCAGCGAATGTCTTCTGTGGAGTACACCAAGTAAGCAAATAAATAAAGACAGAACATAGAATGATAGTTTCAAAAAAAAAAAAAAAAACAGGAGAAATACCTTATCTTAAAATACTGTGATTCTAACAAGAGAATTGGAAATTTGTCTAATTGGGAATTTGTCTAATGACACCATTTCAGTTGCTAAGATAACAAAATAAGTTCTGAAGGTAGGTAGTGAAAGACTGGGAGACTTAGAAATTTAGGAAAAAGCATGTTAACGAAAAGTAATGTATTAGTAGAAATGTAACAAACCAAAAAGGTGGAGTAGCTAGTTCCAGGAACCTGGCTAACTCAGAGCCTCCGGGCTCTGGTTCCCAATACCTGCCCCTCCTGAATGATCCACAATGAGGGCGGAACTAAGAATGAAGGACTACTGGTTTATGAGACTCTTCACCCTGTTGACCAGTAGATGAAGATTACATTCCTAGAATGAATATGTTCCCCTCCCTAACTGAATACCTTGGGCTAGGTCCCTCTGAAATTTTCCACTGTTTTTATGTCCTGTTTCCTTGGTAACCCTCTCCCCGCCCCCAACTTGTGGGTTTTCTCTTAAATACCCCTCACTTCTTGTGTTCAGGGTCGAACTCTGGCCAGCATGGTCACGAGATCGACCCCGGTACCAGTATCCCCAATAAACCTCATGTGATTGCAGCAAGTTCAGTCTCTCGTGAGTCATTGGGTGGTCGCGTCATCCCGAGACTTGAGTAAGGATCTCCCCAGTTCTGGGGGTCTTTCAGTAGTGGTGATGGATTTTATCAAAGTAGTTGGTGTCAAGAATGTCCTCTTAAAAATAAAGCTTTTTGAGCATGGTGGCACATGCCTTTAATCCCAGAACTCAGGAGGCAGAGCAGGTAGATCTCTGTGAGTTCAAGGCCAGGTTGGTCTACAAAGCAAGTCCAGGACAGCCAGGGCTATTATAAAAAGAAACAAAACCTTGTCTGAAAATACAAAAAAAAAAAAAAAAAAAAAAAAAAAAAAAAAAAAAAAAAAAAAAAAAAAAAAAAAACTTTTATGATGTATATTTTACCACAATTGGAATATTGCATATATTTTCATAAAGCATATTTTGAACCGAATATTTCACATTTTCATCCTTTCTGGCATTAAATTTATATAATTTTAATTATAAAATTAAGATGAAAATGTCTAAAAACTACGATTTGAACCAATCAGTAAGAACAAAATTAGTGCCCTCTCTTTGCCTGCTTGCCTTGTGGGACTAAGCAACTGCTAGATCCTTGGACTTTTCCATTCACAGCTGCTGCTGACCACTGTTGGGGAGTTGGACTACAGATTACTTTCTGCGCTGGTTAATCAAGAGCTAAAAACCTGAAGAGATGCAAACAGGAACAAAATTAAACTAGGTCTGAGGAGCGATGCAACAGGCATGATGGAAGTCGAGCCCTCCTACTCAAGACTTCATCTCCTGCTACAGGACAGGCCATCGGAATGCAGTCCCTGACATCCAGGATGACTCTGAGGCCTGAGCGAGAGGAAGCTCGCTGGAGACATGGGTGAGTTCCCACTTGATGGAGCAGAAGGACTAGCAGAGGGAAGTTCCCCAGACAAGGAAGCCAGCAGTCAGCCTGAGCGCAGTGACAACAGGAATACCTCATCCTGAGTCTGCCTATGGTACTAAAAGCTGGAAGAGACCTACTGTACCTCCTGGACTGGATCCCTGGCCAGCCAGGCCAACTGAGAGCCTCATGGAATCCTCCATGGCCTCCAGTCCAGCTAAGTCCTCCCACCACACCACAGGCTCCACCCTTCCCCCCTTCCCCACAGTGCCCGGGTACACTTCAAAGACACTAGCACCGCAAGGTGTTACTTATTCAGCTGGGCAGGACTCGAGCCAGGCCCTGCCTCTAGGTGAGCAGCGGCCACCTGGACAGGGACTGTCGGGTCACCACTCACCCCTGCAGCCAGCCGGCTGTCTGGAAGATCTTCCTAGCCCCTTTTTAAAATCTCTTTTACATTTTTTAAAAACATAACTTTTTGAGAGAGAGAGGGGAGCTGACAATCACTTCTATTCTGGTTTTGGTTTTTGGTTTTGTTTTAAAAGCCATTTTAAGCTCAGTTCTCATGATCTATGCAGCTCTGAGTTCCTTCATGGAGCCTCACAGATCCAGTTTTGGGAAAGGATTTGGACTCAAAACTAACTGACCAATGCTTTGCCCTTTGTACCAAGAGACTGATTGCTAGGCTCAGGAAATAAATGCAGGTTTTTTGTGAAGAAAAAAAAAAAAAAAAAGAACAAAATTGATGGATCCACAGGTATTTACTGAACACTTTCTGGATGAATGAACTTGTAATTATTTACTTGAATGTTATGTTCCAGCATGCTCACTTGGATATAAAAATGCAATGTGAAAAACAGCTATCACTTTCCCCAAAGTTACAAGTTGCAAAAATGAACTGTCTCTGTTTTTTGAAATAAACAAAGTCAAAATTCACTTCCAAATGGGGAAGAAGGTGTGTTTTCATAGCTAATGGCTTGAAACAATGAACAAAAGGATCCCTTCAGGATTCTCTATATGGGATAAAGTCCTGTGCCCAGGAAAGTAGTCTTTTCAAACAAGTCAGAGGTGAGCAAAAGCAGTGTGTAATAACCAAAAAATGTAATCATAACTGATAGATTAAATATTTATGATAACAACCAGAGTTCATTTGGTTCAAACATGTTCAGCCGGCACAGAACACAAGGAAAAGGATGCAAAAACTGGGTTTTAAAATTCTAGAACAAAGCAAACCTTTGAGTCACTGTACAAATCAAGGCTCCAATTACTACAGCTTTTGCTGACTGCTTATATTTTCTATCCCCACTAGTATAAGCAGAATGGTTTTTAACTACAGTAACAATTGACAGTACTTACACCTGCTGGAAATATCTGGATTACATTTCCAGCTATGTCCAGGACTCTTAGTTTTGCAAGATGACAAACTTCCTGTGTCAGAAAACAAAAAAGAGAGATTTTAATATAAAATTGTAAGTATTGACTTGATTCAGAGTGGATAGAGGTAATCCCACCATCAAGACAGTCCTTCCCAAGGAAATCTCTATGGACGGCCCAATAACTACAAATCCTTATTTCTTCTATGTACTCCAGAGCAACATAATATATTCTCATTTAACTATTTCTAGGTCTAACCCAACCCTTGCTGTTACTAAGTGTAATCAGATGCAACTTCCTAAGCACCTTTGTATTTTAATTTCTCTTCCTTCTACTAAGCATAAATGATATATGCTTGTGATTGTTAAGTGGAATAACTGAGATATGAAATTCAAACAGCCTAATATTCACTGAGCCCTTTTAGACACCATCTACTATTAAAATATGAACCCTGAGAAACAGAAAGCGTGTAATCCTGGAATGTTTTCAGTAATGATAACTGCAGCAGAATTTATAGTACACCTATCTTTTGTTTAATACTATGATAACACAACCCTTTCTTCACAAAAGAAATAAAACTGAGAACTGTATCTACATTGTCAGTGCAACAGTGAATTACCATAGTAACCATGTGGTTGTTGTGGAACATCTTATTTCTAGTATTTTTATTAAAAAGCAAATGTAAACTAGGGTTTTAAAACCTGGAAACTTCAAAACCAATTGAAATTGAAAAACAAAAGGATGATTTATGAAATGACTCCGAGTATTGTAGAAATGCTTCTGAAATGCTACTATTATTTTGATGGCAGCGTTTCTCCCTAGGGAGATGGCATAACTCTTTAGCCATATCCAGCAGGCTCCATCGTTTCCCACATGTTGCATTGTCTGGATAGCTACAGTGTATTTACATATAACAATAAATAAATAAATCTTTAAAAAAAAGTATAAAAAAAAAAGAAGCTTGACTTCAGGACCTGTCTATACTTTTAATATGTAAATATATTAATAACTTCAAGAAGAGGAGGTAATCAGCCCTGTGAAGGTTCTGTGCCCCAGTGTAGGGGAATGCCAGGGCTAGAAAGTGGGAGAGGGCAGGTGGCAGGCATGGGGAGGGGGGAGGCAACGGGGGGGGGGGTTGTTGTTTTTGTTTGTTTCTTTGTTTTTTGGAGGGGAAACTGGGAATGGAGAAATTTACATGTAAATAAAGAAAATATCTAAAAGAAAAAAAAAAGAGAGAAGGTAAGTTGGTCGTCTGTAACAGAGAACTATAAATTAGATATCTAATAAGCATAGCAAGGTATTCTCACCTTCACAGAATGTAGAAGCCAAAGCATTATGTGTCCTCTTCTGGGTTAGAAACTGCCAACCTCTTGTGATACATCACATGATGGAAAAAGCTTTGTCCCTCTGAACCCTCCTAAGGTGCTTTGTTCTGTTTTGGTTTGATTTGCTTTGGCTTAGCTTGGTTTTCATTTGGGCTACTTGTTTAAGACAGGGTCTCATGTACACTACCAGGCCAGTCTCAATCTTGTCATGTAACTAAGGATGCTTCAGCATTTTTTGGATCTTGCATGTTGGAATTGTAGGATTATACTAGCATGCTTAATTCTGGATCTCTTTAAAAAGGGTGACAATTTCATTCATGAGGAACCAATCTTCAAGATACTGACACTTCCTATCCCCTCACACTAAGGTTATGAATCATTGCATTCACGAGCTTCTTGGACCACATAAAGCCCCAGGGGACTGTGCCAGACTAATGCTCTTAGTAGACTGCTTTGGGAAGCAAATGACACATTAGCCTATATGCTGCCATTCTGCCTCCAGTTCCTCATTGTGTGCCTTCTTCTGTGAATTCTGGCGTTCTTTGTCAGACTTTGAAATGCTGATACCAATGTGACCAGCTCAGAGACCTAGCAGCTTTACCTCTCCGGTGGCAAGGAATAGCCATCTGTATTTGAGCAGATTATTCAAATGTATTTCCTAAGTATAAGGGTCTCAATATCCACCGCCATCTCCTGGATCTGCTTCACAAAAGCAAACTCGTTTTAAGAGAAGCTTTCTGTACAAACCCCAAAGCTGCCTCGTGCTGCCTCTGTTCACCTTCTGCTTACCCATCCACATACTCAAATCCAGAGTGGTTACTCTTAGACTTCAACTATCACAAAAGCAGTGAACGTTTTATGTTAAGGCTATACACCAGAAGACCCAAGTCTATCTTGTACTCAAAGGGCTCTTTTTCTATCCCCAGGAACAGAAAAATCAAATTAGAGTCCATAGGGAGTCTGACACAAAATATAGACAGAAAATATGCATTCATACACATATATAGACACATAGTTCATAATGTGTTAGAAAGTGATTCACATCTTTTTGTTTACCAAAACAAATGAACTTTGAAATGCATTGTCGTTTATAATGCAGGCTGAAATGAACAATGATATAGGCTACCTCCCAATATGTTGAACAAATTCTTCTCCAACAGCAATGGAAACAAAACAATGGCCCTTTTTTCTTTACCTCTGGCAACTCTTCAATGTTGTTTCTGACCAGAAGGAGCTGCTGTAGATTCTGTAAGAACTTTATCTCTACAGGGATGCACACGATCTGATTGTAGTTAAGATGCAGTTCAGAAAGATGCACAAGGGAAAAAAGTTCTTTGGGAATCACAGTGAGTTTGTTATGGTTGAGGCTTAAGTAGGTCAGACTCTTTAACCTAAAACAAGAAACAAGAAAAGCATGTGACTCAAAGTCATCAGTCAAGGAAAGGCCATTATTAAAGCGCCACGTTGTAGTGGAGGCCCTCTGAATCTTACCAAGTTAAGTGTCTGAAACTACTGAGACTCTTTGAAGCATAAAAGGTCTTTACTGAAACTTAGTTTTTAAAAATAATTTATAATCAGAAAGCCATAAATTATCTAGATTTAAGCATAAGAGAATTCTTCCAGGTATAATGGTACATGCCTATAATCCCAATACTGGAGAGGCAGAAGCAAGTGGTTAGTTCAAAGCCAGCCTGGTCTACATAGTGGATTCTAGGCCAGCCAAGGCTACATGGCAAGACTCTGTCTCAAATAACGACAAACAACAAATAAATGGAAAAAGAGAAAAAGGATTCTATATTCATTCCTTATACACACACGTTGGCCATATGAGAGATGAAGTCAGAGGACAAAGGAGGACATAAACATATACATAACTCTATGTGCTATAAACAAATATAAGGACAGAGCTGGAAAAAAGTATAGTACCTCACAACTGCAGCACTTGAGTGAGCTACCCGGGGCAGTACTGATGAGTAGGCCATGGTGGCACAGGCCAGGAGAGCTGAAGGGCTGACCAGCTCAGCTACTACCAAGGCCCAGATCTAGGACTTTCATTTGGCCCACCCCAACATCTACCCCTCCTATGAACTGCTGAAGCAGTGGAAAGGGCCCATCCTGCTGTTCCAAAGCTACAGGCTCTCCGAGACACAAGGCAACAACAGGATATCTTAGAGGAGTCCCAGTGAGGATTCAGTATTTATAGTGTAGCAGAAGCCAGAGGCCTTGCACCAGACCAATGTCTCTTTGCAAAGAACATTTGCAAGGAAAGGGGTATATGTGTGAGACACTGCTGATTACAAGATGAGATTTTTGTTTTTGTTTTTGTTTTTTTCTGGGAGGGGGTAGGTTACAAGGGTGTAGGGGGGATATGGAAGTGCTGGGAAATGAGTGGGATTGGGATGCATGATGTAAACTTCAGAAACAATCGTTTAAAAATTATGAAAAGAAAAGTAATGGCAATAGCGAAAGACATGGAGCATTTTCATCAATATCCAGTCATAAGCCTTTTGTCAGTTGAGCACGTTGTGTTAACATAGGGAGTTGGCTTTCTTTTTCTCTTCTATTTTTCTTCATCCAAACTCTATAATGAGCTCAGAGCTTACTGTAAATATATATGTCAAGTGTTTGAGTGAGTCAGGAGAACAGGTGAATTAGGAGTCTACCACCCTTTTTGCAAGAATACAGAAAGAGCCAGCCGTCTTTCAGACAGATGCAAGAAGAGCTCTGCCTTTGCAGCTTCTCCTTGATCTGTTTCTTCTGTAGAGGGCTGACAGATAACCTCACAAAGCAGCTTCACTGGGTTACAGATGAGAAGGGGTGAGTCTTTGATACTTTCCTCTCTCCCACTTTCTGTTTCAGAGAGTCTGTCTGCAGGAAGCTTCTACTGTCCTCTGTGCAGCTGTGGACTGCCACTCACAGTGCTTATACAGACCCCAAGCCCATGAGCTGGGAAGCTCAAAATAACTTAAGATTCATAGCCTTTCCTGCTGACACATCTGCTCAATTTCTGAAAGGAGAAGAGGAGGATGCTACACGGGCCTAGTGCTTTTCCCGAAATTCACACCCAAAATACTCAGTCTTTCATCTCTAGAAAGGAATGCATGTGAAGAACATAAAACAGCTAGAATAAAAAAGCAACTCACAATAATGACAATGAAAATCTTATTGAGAACTCTTAGCTTTTTTTCTCATTTCTATTTCTGAAAATTTATTCATTTTTATTGTGTGTGCGCGCACACACACACACATCTTGACTGCATGCTTATGCACTGCAGCACCCACAGAGGCTAAAAGAAGACAAATCACCTGGACTGAAGTTACAGGTAGTTTGACTCCTGGATATGGATACTGAAGTAGGAACCCAGGTCTTCTGCATGAACAGCAAATATAATCTTAACTACTTAGCCACCTAGCCAGATCCCGGGAACTTACTCAATCACCAACGACAAAACCACCGAATAAATACCATTCTCACTCTTTTTCATCACTGTAAAGATGGAAACCATCAAGGTTTAACCCTTAGCCATTAAGGGAAGATAAAGAGATCTCATATAGTGGAGCTACAGAGATGACTCCGCACTGCTCACATACTGCTCTTACTGATGACCCAAATATGGTTCTCAGTATCCACATCAGGCACTTCACAACTTCCTATGACTCCAGCTTCACACAACCTCATTTTGTTTACAGGCTTCCTCAAGGACCTGTGGCTCTTATGCACACATCCACACACAGACATACATACATCCCAAATGGTGGACTGTGGTCTCCAAACACACTACCATATACAAGTGTACACATACTTTAAAAATAAAAATTAAAACGTTGAAAATAAATGAAACTTCTCCAGGATAGGAGATGGACAATTAGCTTGTTATCTATGGCCTGGTCAGAATATGGACAGCCTAGAGCTAGCTATAAAAACAATGGGGGCTTACTTTCCTAATGAAAGCTGGCCTTTCATCTTCTTGTATATCCTCTTACACCTATATGCTTCCTTAAGCAGTGTACACTCCACTTCAAACACAGACAGCTTCTCAAACTGGAAAATCATACCATCACTACAAGTGGTTTGAAGTTCAGCTATTCAAAATTCTCCCATTAAAAGGTGAAGGGAGCAAGATCTAGGGCAGTTAACTGCTCTGCGGCTAGTGACACAAAGATACAGCCTGAACCTGATTCACCACATCTCTTCAGCAGGTCTTTTTCTGTTCACTGTATCATTATCAGTTCATAAAGTAATTGACTGCTAAGTCAAAACCAAGCTAAATCAAAAGCAAGCAAGCAACTACTGGTGTTTTAATTATCCTTAGTTTTTCTCGTCCAGAGAAATTAGAGTGCATCTTATTTTTATTTCTTCCACTTAAAGTACTATAAAAGTATTTCCCTGTCAAAGTATTTGGAAGGAAGTATAGACATGTGAGTTGATACAGAGTAGGATCTCCGAATGGCTCTATGTTGAGGACTGCTCACAGTTTCACATTCTCTTTGTAACTCATATGTTTCTGTTCAATAGGCAATAAAGACTCCCCCAAAAAGACCCGAGTTCTCTCCATCTGTCAGACAAACAGCTCAAAGACTGTGTACTGCCTCAGAAGGACAAGGCCGTCAGCCGGCTCCAGAAAAACACTCTAATGATAGCCTGTCTGCACAGATGTGCAGGGTAAGGGAAAACAACATATTTTGGTTGTGGCTAATGATAATAAAATGTGCCGTTTTTTATTTAATGAAAATGACATCGTAATTTAAATCCTTTGCTTTTATATGACCTTTTCCCATACAGCTCAAAATGGTTTATGACACTAGTGAAGTAAAATTTAATGTCCCCAATCTGGCTGAGCAAGCTCCAAGAACCCCTGAGCTAGCATATCAACAGCATCAGATTGAGGACCATATGTTTCAAACCCCAGCTTTTACTCTTACATTCCCTGCTGTTTCTCATTCCTCTCAAGTAGTTGAGGAATCATCCACTTAAACCTGGTGTTTGACAGAAGGCTTTGTTGGTCAAATGTTTGTCCAGCAAGGAGGACCTGGATGTGACCTCCTCTAGCCTGGCATCGTAATGTGTCTGTAAACCCAGAGCTAGGGGTCAGAGATAGGCAGATCCCTGGGACTTGCTGCTACCCAGACAAGCCCAAAGTATGAGCTCCAGGTCTAGTGAGAGACTGTCTCAATAAATAAAGTGGGAAGTGACTGAGGAAGTCATCCTAACGTCACTCTGTGGTCTCTCCACATACCATACACCTCTACACACGAGCATATATGATACACACGAAAGTGAAAAAAATATCAGTAGCTTGCTTCACACTTCTGTTATCTATAACCACCCTAACTGCTTGATGCTAGGCCTAAAACCATCAGATGAATGGGACAAAGTTTGGGCAAGGAGAAAAATGTAATATTTAGCCAAGCCTCACTATAAATCAAAATTACCTGCCAATTTCTTGAGGAAGACTCGTAATATTGTTGTTATTCAGATTAAGCAGAATCAAGCAACGCAGGCCATCTGTTAGAAAATAATTTGTCACTTTAGCCATCTGGTAGGAAATAAGTTTTAGTCTTTCTATACACCTTTGAATTCCTTGTAGATGCTTGCCTTGGCCAAGGTTCTGCTGAAGACAGAAACTCTAGTAAACTAGTCAAGGCAAAAAGAGGAAACGTGTCACATAGTTACAATGCTAAGTACAAAGAAGAGAGCCAGGCTGGGCACGAACTAGAAAGCAGAGCCAGAAATGGTATTCACTTTTTCCTCATCAAAGTTTCTACACTCTGAGCCTCTCTGCCTCAGTCCTGCTGCAGAGCCTTTATTTCCTGTGATTGGTTTCCTTCCTTTGAAGCTTCTCCAGCACAGACACGGGCAAGTTCTCAGTCAAGATTCTTCCACTAAGTCATGACACTCCTAAGCTTCGGCATCCAGGGCTACCACTGCGCATCCTCCACTAAATCACGACACTCCTAAGCTTCGGCATCCAGGGCTACCACTGCGCATCCTCCACTAAGTCATGACACTCCTAAGCTTTGGCGTTCAGGGCTACCACTGTGCAAACAGCTCCTGGAAACTGTTGCAATTTAGGAAGGAACCTGGTTTTGGCTTAATCTTTATTTGAAATAGACAAAGGCTGCTTTTTTTTCCCACTGCTACAGCCTGAAAATTATGGCATCCAAATCAAAATATTAAAGAGGCCAACAGAACAAAGGCAGTTTATTCACAAACTACATAGCCTGTAGGTCTGTTTTGTCTCATCTCATATGATTTTTTTTTTCAGAAAAAAATTAAACTATTTTAGTCTATCACAATTCTAAAGAAAGAAAGCTTATGGATGACTTAGCTTTGGAACAGTTTTGTGATCTTGCTGAATCTGCTCTGCTCAATGGGGATGTGATTATAGTACACAGAGAGTTGAACAAGAGGGTGTGGATGATATATTTGATCAAAGCACATTATATTCATATGTGAAATTCTCATAGTGTTTTTTTTTTTCATTAGAAATGCTAATCACGTGCCCTTAATCACAACTGTCAGGAGGCAGAGGCAGATGTACGTTTGTGAGCTCAAGGCCATTCTGGTCTACAAAGCAAGTTCCAGGACTGCCAGGACTACTACACAGAAAAACATGTCTTGAAAAACCAAAATAAAATAAAATAGATGAAAAAAACCTTTAAGTGTCATTTCAGAAATTCCTTAATTTCAGCACAATAAAATTCCTTTTTATTTTTTGTCACATTACTAGATACTACAGGTTAAACACAGTGTTATAGTCCATAACTAACTTACCAAAGACTTCAGGAGCAATTGTGCAAATCCTGTTTCTAAATAAATGAAGATTTTTGAGGGAGGTCAGGTATTTTATCTCTTCAGGAACTTCTTGTAGAAGGTTGTTTCCCAGATTTAATATCGTCAACTGTAAACATATAGAAATATAAGGTATCTGTACATTATCTATCTCCAAATGGGAAAAGCATTCAGTTAAGACCCTTTGCTGACATCTATATAACCTAAGAAAACAGAGATATTATTCCTATCCATTTTATTAAGCTAGCATATAATGTAATGTGTTCCATTATGGCATTTTCATGCACATATGTCTTATTAATCAGTTCTCATTCTCCCTCCTTCCCACAGCCCTCCCATTTCTTCTCTATCCCTCCCTTGCCGTCTCCAACTCCAGTACATATTCTCCCTTCTGCTTCTATATTATGTGCATGGTGTAGCTACATCCACTGGAAATGGTGAGAGTCATGCAGCCAGCATGGCTGAATGACATCATTTCAGCAAGGCTAAGCCGAATGCTACAACTGCTGTCCTTCTGTCTCTCACTTTTGGGTTTTGATCTCTGTGTGTTGCACTCTTGGGGGCTTTCTGCATTGTCTTTCTGCATTTGAAAGTCTTCCTTGTGCCCTGGAAATAAGTAAATGCAGGTAAGCACACAACGAGATGAGGCCATTACTCCAGGGACCTTCTTGGGGTATCTGTCCATGACCAAACTCAAACAGTGGAATTGGTACAGGGTAAACAGAGACAACTGACAAACTGACTGGACAAGAGTGTAGGTTACAGATGCAAGGCCTCTTTTTATTACAGGCTTAGAGCTCTGTGAAAATGTAGTTGAAAGGTAGAGAGTGATACAGGGTACACTCCCAGAGGAATAAAACTCAGTCAATAAGATAGATTAACTAAAATAAACTTTTCCTACTTTATAGCATAGATAATGAAATGTATAGTAAAAGAAGTTGTGTATTCGTAGTTGCTATTCATAAAAAGACTAGTTCAGATATTGTTTGTGTGGAGTGCTCTAAAACTTCAAACACTGTCAGACTAAAAGCAGGCTGTCATATAACAAATGTGTTTGCTTTGGAGGAGACAATCTTTGGATTCTTTAAATTGGAGTTGTAGGACTGACAATAAGAATAAAATCTGTTGTTTATATTTTCTAATTGTAACTAAACTTGTAACCCTAGACATGTAATAAGAAATCAAACACATCTGTACAACCTGGATAATCATCAGTCTGCCTTTGTTCTGTGAAATTTGTATAAATAAGCACCTGAATGCTAGTCAGAGAGCTGTAAGATTCCCCTGACTATCCTGACTATCCTGTCTGACTCCCTCCCTCCCCTCAACTACCCCTTATCTTCTCTGCAGGCCCCTGTGTCAGTGAAGCCCCCCCTCTCCCCAGTTCCCACTCCTGGGAAGCCCTGCCCACATACACATGTATTTTGTTACTGGTTCCCCAACCTCAGCTCTTCCCTCCTTACAACTTGATCTCTCCCCGCCTCACTCTTTCTCTCTCTCTCTCCCTCCCTCTCTCTCTCTCTCACACACACACACACACTGAAACCTAGACTCTGCATATGAGAACTAAAAGGTGATATTTGTCACTTAGGCTGGCTCATTTCACTTAATGATCTCTAGTTTCACTCAGGTTTCTGAAAATGTCATGAACATAAAATAAAAGCTCATTGTGTATATAGCATGTATGTTTTTTAATTTATTTTTCTCTCATATAGTACATCCCAACCACAGTTTCTCCCTCCCTCCCCTCCTCCTAGGCCTCCCTCTACTTTCCCCCAACTCCCATCTCCCCTCTTGCCCAGATCCATTCCTCCTCCTTTCCCTTCAGAAAAGGGCAGACCTCCCAGGAATGCCAACTGAACATGGCATATCATGTTGCAGTCATAGTAGGCACATCCCTTCATATGAAGACTGGAGGAGGCAACACAAAGAAACAGTGTTCTAAAGGCAGACAAAAGAGTCAGAGACAGCCTCCACTCCCACTTCTTCGTGGTCCACAAAAACTACACAACCACAATATGTATGCAATATATATATGTAAGGGACCTAAGTCAGACTCACACAGATTCCCTGATTGTCAGCTGTCTCCGTGAACCGCTATGAACCCTGGTTAGTTGAATCTATGGGCGTTTTCTTGGTAACGCATTTGCTTTATCTATTCATCAGTTGATGACATTCAGGGTAGCTGCATTTTTTCAGTATTGTCAGTAATACAGCAATCACCATAAGTGTGCAATTCCTCTGTGCTGTGTTCATTTACAATCTTGCAGGCATTTATCAAGTAGTAACATAGTTGAGACACATGTTATTTGTTTTTACCTTTAACACACTCTATATGCATTTCCATAATGACTATACCATTTTATACTCCCAGTAGTGAATCAGTATCTCCCACATGCTCGCCCACCCCCACCCCCATAACATCTTTGGTAGCACTTGGTCTTATTTGTTTTCTTAGTGATAGCCATTCAGAGTGAGGTAAGTTGAACTTCCAAAACAACTTTAATTTCCATACTTTTTGAAGACTTTTCAAATATTTATCATCCATTTGTGTTTATTCTTTTGAGAAGTGTCTATTTGGTTCATGAGTCATTTATTGGTTGAATTTTGTGCTTTAGTGTTTGACTTTACAGTTCTTTATACACTTTAGACATTACCCATGTCTGATGTACTTAGTAAAGAATATTTTACTATTAAGCTACCTCTTCCCTGCCAATTGCTTCCTGCACTGTACATATTTATCAGAGTGTAAGAGGTTTTTGGTGGACTCGGCCACTAAGGATATTTATGTATGGAAGCATGTTATACAAATAAGAATACATTGACTTCTTCCTTTTCTGTTTGTATTTTTTTATTTCTTTCTCTTCTCTTGTTTTATTGCTCTGATTTCAAGCACTAGCCAAGAATGACTGTGTACCTCCCATAACCCCAACACTTGGGAGGCAGAGACCAGTAATCACTGTGAGTTTGAGGCCAGCCTGTTCTACATAGTGAGTTCCAGGCCAGTCTGTTGTGGATTCATTTATTTTCCTTAGATTAATTTGGTAGGTCTTACATGTCTAGGAATTGGTCAATTTTTTCTAACAAAAGAAAAATTTAGACAATTTACAATTTACATATGCCACCGAATGTTTCTTATACACCTTTTGAATGACATAGTGAAGAAGTTTTTACTAGTGATCTATCTCTCCACTCTGATGGTTACTTCCTTCACTTTCTTTTAATGGTGCAAATAAATATAGAAGTGGCCATAGAGTTTTTACAATAAAATTTCTTTTATAATAAACTATGAACTTTAAAAATATCATTTGATTTTCTTATTCTATTATACTTTATTCTATTATTATTCCTTAGATGTCTGTCTGTTTTCTAATGAGAAACAGAAGGAGGGTGGATCTGGATGGAAGAGGAGGGAGGGGGAACTGGAATCAGAAAATGCTATATAAAAAATGTTTTCAATAAAAGAAAAATAATTTTAATTTCTTATATTTTTTAATTATTTGTATGCATATGGGTATTTTGCCTGCACAGATATACAGACATGTGTTGGATCTCCTAGGATTGAGGTTGGAGATGGTTGTGGATCTCCAAGTGAGTAGGGGATTGAATCTGGGTCCTCTGAGAGAGCAGTCTGTGTTCTTAACTTCTGAATCATCTCTCCAGCCCTCAACTTTTAATCTTTAACTTACCACACACTTGTTCATACATTTTTGTACACTGCAATGAAATTTCATATCCTAAGTATTCAGAGTAAGGCATCTGTCTCCAAATAGATCTTCGCCTGAGAATTAAATTATCCAATTGAAAGTATATGTGCCACCTTAAGACCATCTATTCTGAAAGAAGAGTTAAAATGTATTTACCTAGCAATCTGAGGGGAAAGATTTAACACAGAATCTGCAGCTGAGTTAGTTTTCTATTACTAGTGCTATTCGGTGTCACCACACACAGCAAGCAGCCTGGGCTCTTCCCTGCCTTGGCAGGCCCATTTCCTCCCATATGTATGCTGCCCCAAGAGAACCATCTCAGTAAATTCCAGAAGCCTGTGTCTAAAGCTTTCCAAATATACAGTGCCACAGAATGGGAAGGAAAAGGAAAACTCTTCTAAGGAAGGAAAGTGTGAGCCAAAACCCAGGGGAAGGAGAACCAAGTTCAAAGCATAGTAATAATCCCTGCATTTAGCAACACAAAAGTCAATAATGACTGTGATAGCCAGGAGTGGAACAGGGAGGACTGGGGCAGAAGTCTGCAGGAGTGAGCTGTGGAGTGAGCAAAGGAGCAGGGAAGACTGGGGCAGAAGTCTGTAGGAGTGAGCTATGGAGCAAGCAAAGGAGCAAGGACAATGACTTTTAAGACACTTTCCTTATTACAAGAAACAAAGGCCAATGATAATGGTTCTGAATAAAGGCACTTGCTGGGCTTCTGTAGCCCAGGCTGACCTATAAAAACTAGACCAGGCTGTTCTCATTACAATCCTACTGTCTCTGCTTCCCACATCTAGAAGACTACAAGTGTGAGCCACCATGCCTGCCCAAAATGAAGTCTTTAGTTGCTTTTAAACTTGCAACCATCTCCTCAATGCCAGACATGACAACAAGTACCATCCTGTGTCATCATGCAAATATGCTAAGTTTCAGCATACGTTACTGAAATTATATAGAAAATTCCAAAACTGAGGCAAGGATTGACTGATGGTTGAGAAATGCCTCCCCACCTAGAAGGTGCACCAGTCCACTTGTATCTGTTCATTTGTATTGGTCACTTCATTCTCTGCATTACTTGGATTCCTCACTCTCTTGAATGCTACCAGAGTTGCCATGAATAAGGTACTTAAGAACTCGCATAATCTAGTGTTGGGAGGTAAGACAGACAAGTTAAAATTTTTATTTCTGTTAGTATTAAGTGCTAAATATGAAGAAACCAGGGAAATGAGATGCTCAGGAAATTAGGAGCTGGACTGGGGTCACTGGGGTAGGTCTCTTTGTAAAAGGGTTGTTTGAGGTGATAATTTAGGGGTTCCTTGACAAGGCTGATCCTATCAAGGGGGTCAATAACACGCCATGATTACCTATGGTTCCTAAAGAAGGCATTTTAAGCACACAACGGATGATTTTAAGTTCTTAGGCTTGCATTACTTCAATAACTAACTCCCAAAAAAGTTCTATTGGTACTCTCAGTAGTCTGATCTGGTGCCAAACCCCAAGTGACAACAATACTTTTATATTTTTCATAGCACATTATGGAGAAATTAGTTCATCCAACAATTAAAAAGAGCGTGGGTAAACCTACTCTCCTATAAGCCCAAGTGAACATTTCATTCCTTCACGATGAACACAATATGCAATAGATAATGCTTTTGTTTTGTATTACATTAAGTGGGGGAGGGTGCACATGCCACAGAGTCATTGTGAAAGTCAGAGGACAACTTTCTGAATTCACTTCTCTGCTTCTCTCCATAGATCCCAGGGACCAAACCTGGGCTGTGAGGCCTGGTGGCAAGCACCTTCACTCCCTGAGCCACCTCACTGTCTTAATGGTTATTCTTTAGGGTTAAGCTACTGATAGCCCTTGTACCTCTTACCAGTTCTTCCCATGGCACCCAGAAACAACACTTCTATTCCCACTCCTCTTACATAATACTTAAATTTTTTTGAAGAAATATCATCACAACTCCCTGAATTTGATCTGTCATTCCCTTAACCATTCTTTTTTTCTTAGGACATAGTTTCCAGACCCCTTGACAACACTGGTCACTTTATAATCAATTGCTGTGAATGCTCCTCACTGGAATCACGGAGCATAGGGTGACCAGACAATTAGTTCAGTGTGAAGCACAGATGCTAGAGATGGTGCACAAAGTCCTGGGCAGATGAGTGCGCTCTCACTCACGCAGTCTAGATGTCATTTGTCCTTGGCAATGGTAGCAAGCACCTTCACTTCCTGAGCCGTCTTCCTGGCTCATCTGGAATTATCATTAAGATAGATCCCTCTGTACCTCTTACCCAGTTCTTCCCACAGCACCCAGAAACAACAGTTTTATTCCCACTCCACTTACATAATACTTAAAATGTTTGAAAAATTGTTATCATGCTCCCCGAATTTGATCCATCTTTCCCTTAACTACAAGGACATGGTTTTTGTTTTCTTTTTTAACTTAAATGAGACACATTATTTGTGCATAAGTCCCCTTGTACCTCCCCCCCCAACTCAGGCCAAGAATAACAATAACAAATCTACATTATCTGTCAAGCATATAACCCACATCCTGAGCTTGTGCAACAAGTTCCTCTCTTAACCTAAACGGAGGAATTTACATTTATCCCTGTAAAAACTGCATCTTGTTGGTTTTGGCTCCTAAGACATCTCCACTGGATCATGCTTAGACCAAATTCTAAAACTTGGTGATACCCATGAAAAAAGTGGATCAGCTCTCCCTCCGCTAGTTTTGACAATATACCTACCACTATGATAATCCTGTGGTGGCAAAACTTCAGGGTCACCTAGAACTGTTATCAGTAATCCAAATCTTAGCATTAAAGTTCCTCATAGGTGCAAGTCCCATACTCCATTCTAGTCACCCTGTCAATACTTAGTTACCCGGTTAGTCCTTAGTTACTGCCTGCCTCTCAGATTGCTCAGGAATTTATAACAAATGTGCTGTTACATTATTTAAATCCCTTTTCCTAATCCTACTCAATTATGTCTAAACTACTTGAACAGTCAATCCATGACATTTTTTGCCCATCAAATCCTGTTTCCAAATATAGAGACACAGCCAGATATTATGGAGAGAGGGGGGAGGGAAAAGAGACAGACAGACGGACCGATCTTGAGACACTCAGGCCTAAATGGGATGTCTCCACCAAATCCCTCTCCTCAGAGCTCAGGGAATCCCATGAAGAGGAGGCAGAAAGTGGAAGAGCCAGAGGCATCAGGAAGGCAAGCCCTCTACGTCAATACGAGCAAATATGAACTCACAGAGACAGAGGCAGCCCAGGGCATGCGAGGGTCTGCACCAGGTCCTCTTATATTACAACTTTCCTCCTGCTTATATTACAACTTTCCAGTTTAGTGTTTTTATAGGACTCCTGAATGTGAAAACAAGTGGGTCTCAGATTCCTGTGCCTTCTCTTGGGCTTTTTTGTCTTGTCTAACTTTGGTGTGTATTTTCAGTTTGGGATTATTTTTGTTGTCACTGTTTTATATGTTATTAATAAGCTATTTTATAAGTTAGTTTATATCCCGATTCAACCTCCTCTTCCCTCATCTCCTCCAATCTCCACCTCTTCCCTCCCTCTCCCACCCACTCCTCATACTCTTCTCCTTCTCATGTACATCAACCTGTCTAGGCATATCCAGTTACAGAACTAGTCTATCTCCTTCTGTTGAAGTTAGACAAGGCAACCCAGTAAGGAGAAAGGGATCCAGAGGCAGGCAATATAGTCAGAGACAGCCTCTGCTCCCACTTTAGGAGTCTAGTCCCACGTGGAGACCCAGCTACACAACTGTTACATATGTGCAGAGGGCTGGTCCCAGGCATGCCCTCTGGTTGGCAGTTCAGTCTCTGTGTGCCCCTATGGGCCCAGGTTAGTTGTTTTGTAGATTTTCTTGTGGTGTCTTTGACCCCTGTGGCTCCTTCAACACTTCCTCCCAGTCTTCCACAGGAGTCCTCAGGCTCTGCTTAATGTTTGGCCGTGGTTCTCTGCATCAGTTTCCATCAGTTTCTGGGTGAAGCCTCTCTGATGATAGTTATACTAGGCTCCCGTCTGGTTGTCCCTGGTGCCAGCAAGCCTCTGGGAAAGCAAGCAGAGTTGTGGGCCAAAAAATGGAGTGCAGGTGACAGTTGATAAGTTTCTTGTTTTATCTTTATATTTTATTATGTTATATTTTTTGTTGTACAGGGAGAACTTTACTATCTGAGCCATCTCCCAAAATATCCCAAAATCTGGATAATGTGAGTTTTTCTAGTAGAGCATAGGAAGGTAAAATAAGACAAGGCAGTAAGAAGGCTACCGTGAGGTGAGGCGTATCAGAGAACACAGGCAAGGACTTTGAGTGTCAATCCAAACTGTATTCCAGTAAGGGATTCACTTAACATTTTACATTGAAGCAACATGAAATTGGGAATACCAGTAAGAAAAAAAAATTGTTTCTGGCTTCTTATCTAGAGATATTTCTTAGTAATTAAATGAACTTTTCCAATTATAAAAAAAAAAAATCCTACTTTTCCAACTTGCATGCAGCCTTTTCAGTCCTTGGTGCATTTGCCACCATCTCTCTCCCCTTCCCTAAATTTGATTCACTTGCCACCATCTCTCTCCCCTTCCATAAATTTGACTCACTTGCCACTATCTCTCCCCTTCCCTAAATTTGATTCACTTGCCACCATCTCTCTTCCCCTCCCTAAGTTTGATTCACTTGCCACCATCTCTCTTCCCCTCCCTAAATTTGATTCACTTGCCATCTTTCTCCCCTTCCATAAATTTGATTCACTTGCCACCATCTCTTCCCTTCCCTAAATTTTATTCACTTGCCAACATCTCTCTCCCCTCCCTAAATTTGATTCACTTCACTAAATTACCCACATATTTTTTAAACCCTACTTGTGGCTAGACTTCAAGTAAATGTGCCCATTTCCTCTTTATAATGGATACGAGGTCAGCAGCCCAGTGTCTACTGCTGAAACAATCTGTAACAACATTTTTTTGTAAACACAGAACTAAAAAGGACATGGAACTTAAGAAAAAACCCACTAAGTGATTAGTGGAAATACCAATGGCTAGCATTTCAATAGAATGTAATTTATGCCAAACAGCATGGCTGGCAGTCTTGAGCCCTGTCTACTGTGGTCCAATCATAGCCCAGGCTTTGTAGAGAAGGGAATCTGAGGTCCATGCTATGATTTGTGATGAAATAAATGACTTTACTATATGGTCTGTCCTATACTACACTGTTTAATTGCTATTGCTCAAAACAATCAAACATATTCACATTACACATACATTGCACACACGTGCACAGGGTATACAATTTTCTTATATTGAATGTAAAACTCTCATCTGGAAATTTTGTTCTATTTGTGAACAGCTTTTACTATAATGTAGTATGCAAAGTGCAGATTGTGAATACTGTCTACTATATGATCTAACGAAAGTCACTCAAATTTCTGAACTTCTATTTCTTCTTAAAATGGAAATAATGATGTCTATTATTCTTCTTGAAGTGGTTTTAAGGACTACAGACAGTACACTAATATGCTTGGTGATGAGAGCAACTATTTACCATTAGCTGTAGCTGTTCACACTGAGAAGACAATGCACCATCCCTAAAAAGCAACAGGAGATGGGGGCTGGAGAGATGGCTCAGCAGTTAAGAGCACTGACTGCTCTTCCAGAAGTCCTGGGTTTAATTCCCAGCAACCATATGGTAGCTCACAGCCATCTGTAATGGGATCTGATGCCCTCTTATGGCATGTTTGAGGACAGTGACAGTTAGTATGTATATATATATATATATATATATATATATATATATATATATATGTGTGTGTGTGTGTGTGTGTGTGTGTGTGTGTGTGTGTGTGTATGTGTATATATATATTTATATTTATATAAATATATATATTTATATATATAAAATATAAATCATTAAAAGAAAGCAGGGGATTAATAAATACATATACACATGTTGACAGCTACAATTACTTTCAGATTTTAAACTTATGTGTTGTCTTAATAATTTATAACTCTAACTCATCTTTTCACATATTTCTATAATCTCAGCCTCTTCGTTTGTTTTTGTTTGTTTATTTGTTTTGCTTTTGTTTTTCAAGACAGAGTTTCCTGTATAGCACTAGCTGTCCTGGAACTCACTCTGTACTGTAGATCAGGTTGGCCTCGAACTCAGAAGTCCACCTGCTTCTGCCTCCCAGGTGCTGGGATTAAAGGTGTGCACCACCACTGCCCTGCCACAGCCTCTTTTTTATAAGACACTGGGACACCAATCCATTAGAACTAAGTACTGGCTAGAATGGCTAGATGGTCTCTATCAAGGATGTATAGTCTCTCTTCTCTCTCTCCTCTCCCCCCCCCCGCCACACCCACTCATCTACTCCAGTAAAGTCTGCAATATCAGGGGTAAAAGCCTGATCGTTATGACTTCAAAGGGAGTTTGTGCCTCCTGGGTATTCAGTTAGTCTTTGGCATCTCCTAACTCAGACGTGTTCCAGATTAGTCTTTCCAATCATCAGCACGCCTTCTTATTCAGGCATAAAGGTACCCCAAGAAATGATTCATAAATGGCTAAAAAAGGGCATCGTTCCCTGGCCAGCACAATGTTCCAATATATCCTAATTTATTACCAAGCTGTCGTTAACTTGGAATTTCTCACAAGGAAGCTGCCTTATCAGAGAGGATGTCCTCAGAGTTAGCAACAGAGGTGAGGCACCATTGCTTACTGTTAACATAGAATTCTCAGGGCAGTCCCACAGAAGACAGAACTGTTTTACATACCAGAGAGTGGGGAGGGAACCACTTCACACCTGGATACTTGATCTTACCTACCTTGATATAACCATCACTTGATTTTACTGACCTGGATGTGACTGTCACCTGCCTACGTGACTTTTGTCATTCGCCTTGTTTTCTGTATATTATATAAGCCTGGTTTTCACTTCGTGCACGAACTTAGATGGACTAGGACTTAGACTTATATTCATTCATTCAGATTCAAGCTTCGAGCCTCATGCAGTCCACAGCCTCCCCCTCTTACCCCTTGGGCCCAGAGAGCTTGGGGGCGGGGAGAGGTACAGAACCCGTCCAGAAGAGGTGGCTGCTTTAGACCCAGTGTTTCAGGTGGCCTCATATGTACCTCAACTGCTGAGCTGGCAGATTTCTCATTTCTCTTTTGTAATGACTGCAAAAGTCTGATGCCATTTTTAAGAAATACATTCAGATCCTGTACTTCCATATGTCGTCTCTGCCATTATTTTTTCGCCTACGCCTTGTCGACCTGACTAGGACCCTGTTTCTCCCACAGGTTGAGGGAGGCCCAGATTGACTGGCCCGCAGCACTGCCCTATCTGCTAAGAATGGCATTAGAACTGCTCTTAGAAAGTTACAAGTATATAATACAAACTGTAGTCACACTACTGCATATTCAATGTCTTGAACTTGTTGTTACTACATAACAAATTTGTACCCCTTGATTTATTCCCTATCATCTCTCCCCTGCCACAAACCCATGTAACTACCATTCCATGTTTCCATGAGTTGAATTTTTCTGGTATCATAAATAGTAATTTATATAACACATGAGTGGGGGTATCAGATGGTTTTAGAAAGGATATTGTTGTTTTATCTTCTGTGTCTGTCTGTCTGTCTCAGCCCATTCACCCATATTTGAAATGAGGTCTCTTATAGCCCAGGCTTAGAACTGGGTGTTTCAGAGAATGACTTTGAACCCAGACCCTCCTGCTTCTATAGTCCCCAAGTGCTAGAATTACATAGCACCTGACTGATATTAGGCAACATACCCTTCAATGTGCACTCATTGCAGTTAGTATGTCTGCAGAGTTCATGTGTTGTCAAGGTAGCAAGACTCCTTCCTTTCTAAGCTGAATGACATTTCATTGTAAACACAGAGATACACCTTTTCCTTATTCATACATTGACAGAAGTTGCAGATGCTTCTGTGTCTTGGATGCCATGAATAATTCTACACAAGGAAATGTGGTACCGATGTTTCTTCTCATCATTCATACTATTCCTTCTGTGTATACACCCAGAGTAGGACTGTTGCGTCATAAGCTAATTTAAGGTGTTTGGGTTTTTTAGGTTTTTTTGAGGAAGCTCTACAGTGTTCTGCACAATGACTATACGTTGTATACAAAGACCCATAAACATACAATCCTTCACACCCTCACCAACACTTGTCACATTTCACTGAACTATGGTCATCCTAGCATATGTAACTGACATCTTACTTTGGATTTGGTTTTCATTTCCCAGCTAATTAATACTGCTCAGCATGTTTTTATAGACATGCTTAGGCCAAGAAAGTTCAATTCAAAATCTTTACTAAGAGATTATACAGTACATGTATGCTTAATTAAACAGAAATTTCTACTACAATTACAACCTTGCAAAAAAAAAAACAAAAACAAAAAAAACATAACTTTACACAAAAGGTATTTCTGAAAGTACATCTATCCAGGAACTGGCTCATATCAGATGGGCACCAAACCTTTTTCTTAGTTCTTTCTGCTAAGCTAAGGATTGTTTTATCACAAGAATTTACAAAATCTCCCTTACTTTGCTGGAAGTTATATATAGGAATATATATGTGTATGTGCATATATGCACGTAACAACGATGAAAAAAGAGGTCATGAATTTGGAAGAGAGAAGGCAGGTAATACGGGAGGGGTTAAAGGGAAGGGGAGGGGTTAAAAGGAAGAAAGGTGAGAAATGATGTAACCATGACTTCAAAAACAAAAGAAAAACACTACTTGCCCTTACCTCAATCTCTTTTGAGTAGTTTCCTGTGGCATAAGTATTCCTTTCCAATGTTCTTCCAAACAAATGTACTAGTCTTTGGATAATCATGTATACATTATGCTGCTGAGTGCCAGAGACCACATGCTTTGCTTTACATTAGCTGATAAGAGCCTGATAACTGTCCCAGACTTATAACAGATTCAGGGAGACCTCCTTCCCCCAACCTCAAACCTGTCTTCACCTCTCCTTCTTTCCCTCCCCTCTGCTGACCCCCCTTTCCCCTCCATTTCCCTCCACTAACCCCCAAACCCTTACTTTTCTTTCCTCTCTCCCTTCACTTTCATCTGCACTTTCTGAGAAAGTGAGGAGTGAGCAGTATCTTTATTGATTCTCTGACACTTTCTTGCACATTTTGTTTGCTTCTATAACTCCTGATACAGAGTAGAAATAGATGTTGTTTATTCCCAATCTTTAACCCCTATATAAGAAACATTGCTGCTTTATGAACAGGAAAACTATATAAAGCCATTAGCCTGAAACACTTAGAAAACACACTAAAGATAGATCAAAAGAAGCCTAAGTTCAAGTGAGGTGACTTCAGAACAGTATGATTTCTTCTTAAACACCAAGCCCTGAGCTGAGACAGAAGAAATTGAAGGGAGTAACAGAAGTCAAAATATACAGTCTCTCCTAATACAATTAGAAAACAAAAGAGAAGCACAAAAAGAAAAAAGTCATGCTATCTATCTTTGGAGTTTCTTTCCTAAGGAAGAATATTTTATAGCATGTGACATTTTATTATACAACTATTAGTCAACTACAAAAACATAATGCAAACATTTTCTTTTATTATTAAATCATTTTATAATCATTCCAAATGTTACCCACCTTCCTAGTGCCTCCTCCCTGAGTTCTTCACTCCCTTCCACCTCCCCTTTGCCTCTGAGGATGCTCCCCCACCTACTCACCCATCCCCATCAACATTCCCCTTCCCTGGGGGCATCTAGTTGCTACAGGATTAGGCACATCCTCTTCCATTAAAGCCAGACAAGGCAGTCCTCTAGTACATATGGAATGGGGCCAAGAGGACCAGCCCATGTTTGCTCTTTGATTGGTGGCTTAGTCTTTGGGTGCTCTGAGGGGTATGGGTTAGTTCATATTGTTGTTTTTCCTATGGGGCCACAATCCCCTTCAGCTCCTCAATCCTTCCCCTAACTCTTACATAGGGTTCCACAACCTCAGTCCAATGGTTGACTGTAAGTATCTGAATCCGTCTCAGTTAGCTGCTGGTAGAGTCTCACAGAGGACCGTCATGCTAGGCTCCTGTCTGCAATGGCATCAGTAATAGGGTCAGGATTTGGTATCTGCACATGGGATGGATTCTAACTTGGACCAGTCACTGGATGGCCTTTTCTTCAATCTCTGCTTCATTTTTGTCTCTGCATTTCTTTTAGACAGGTAAAACTGTGGGTAAAAAAATTTGAAGATGGGTTCATGTGGAACATAAAACCATGCAAGGAAGTTTAGTAAAAGGTAGAGCAGGTTGAGACCAGGAGACTCAGTGGGCACACAAGTCTGAGGCTTAGGTAACTCCCAGCTCCCTGCCAGACTCCTGACTTGGAACACGTGCCATGCTTCTCACATAAAAGAGGTATGTCCTATGATCATGTAGGCCCAAATCAGAGTTCTCCATGCTAATGAGGTACCTAGAGGCCAGGAGGGCTTGGCCAATAAGCTTCCCTTCCCAGACATTCCTCCCTGCAAAAGGAAAGGGAGTATGTTACATTATACATCCATTTTCTGCTATGGTCAATAAACTGTTTGGAACTATGGACTGTCTCTTTTCATCAAGATCCACAGTGAGGAGACATGAAGACCTTTGCTACAGAGCTGCAGCCTAATCTCCCATTTCCTCCACCAAGCCTGTGTCAACAAGATAAGGACAATCACCCCATGAAAAAAGCTGGAGCTCCCCCTCCCCCAACCCCACCGCCATCCCTCAGCCTGACTCCATTCTCTACTCTCAGACCCCCAGCAGCGCCTGGATGAGTCTGAGAACCCCACAGCCCCAGCATCATTGCAGGCCCAGGAACCCTCAAACTAGCTCCAACTTTCCCACATCTCAGACTGTGCTTTGCTACCCTCCACGCCCCCCACCCCAGCGGTGCCTCAGGGCTTCCTTATAGCCCAGTAGCAGTGTGGGATAAGTGTGGGATAAGTCAAACTCCCCTCATTCCTTCTCCCCAGCCAGATGAGGGCCTACAGGTGGGTGGTCCTGTGCCTCAACTGGGGGCTGTGTCTACTTACTGGAGGTGGTCTTTTCAGGTTCCATCTCCCCACTACTGGGCATTTTGGTTAAGGTTACCCCCACTGAGTCCTAGGAGTGTCTCACCTCTCAGATCTCTGGGACCTTCTAACACAGACCACCAGTTAGACCACCACCATTTGTTGAAGATGCTTTTTTTTTCTTCTGAATGGTTTTGGTTTCTGCGTCAAAGATCAAGTGTCCATAGGTGTGTGGGTTTATTTTTTGGTCTTCAATTCTATTCCATTGTTCTGTTTGTCTCTGTACCAATCCCATGCAGTTTTTATCACTATTGCTCTGTAGTACAGCTTGAGGTCAGGGATGGTGATTCCCCCAGAAGTTCTTTGATTGTTGAGAATTGTTTTGACTATCTTGGGTTTTGTTTTGTTTTTCCATATGAAGTTAAGAATTGCTCTTTCCATATCTGTGAAGAATTGTGTTGGAATTTTGATGAGGATTGCACTGAATCTGTAGATTGCTTTTGGTAAGATGGCCATTTTCACTATGTTAATCCTACCCATCCATCAGGTGTAGTTCTCTGATAGAATTTTGGGGGTCACTTATGAATACTACCATATCACCCACAAATAGTGTACCTTGACTTCTTCCTTTCCAATATGTATCTCCTTGATCTCCTTTTGTTGTCTAATTGCTCTAGCTAGAACTTCTGGTATTATACTGGATAGATAGGGAGAGAGTGGGCAGCCTGTATTGTCCTGGATCTTAGTGGGATTGCTTCAAGAATCTCTCCATTTAATTTGATGCTTGCTGTTGGCTTACTGTATATTGTTTTTATTATGTTTAGGTATGTGCTATGAATTCCTGATCTCTCCAAGACTTTTAACATAAAGGGGTGTATACAAGGGACCTAAATATTAACTACAATATACCCAGACTAGAATGATATATGGAGACGTACTAAATTGAAAAAGAAAGATAGCCTGTTGATCACACAGGCACACACATGGTTTTAATTCTAGCAGTCCAGGGCAGCAGCAAAGGAGGTATGGGAAAGGGAGAGAAAATATGAATAGGAGATATGAGGAGGAAAATGGGTTTCAGAAACCAACTGCATCCACTTTAGTATGATAGTCAGTGACATCCTGGACTGACAGCATCCAGTAAAACCAGAAGACAATCAGCTTAGTTAAGGGCTGGAGAATGGAGGTCCTGGAGGAAAACATCAGGTGCATTTGAAAACTATGTGACATCAGTCCGAAATAAAATGAAGTCAGTATATGAAAAGATGTAAGAAATAAAGGATTAAATGTGGCAGTGTAAAATAAGTGTGTGTGTGTGTACACTCACACTCACACACACACACACACACACACATATATATAAAGACAAGAAGATCCCAGGGACAAAAATATACTGATTCTCCCCAAATGACATTTGTTCATCAACATTGCACACTGCAGAATTCTCTAAGGCAAAGTAAAGGCTTGATCGATCACTGTTATAACTGACCAAGATGTAAATGCTATAAAGCTTATAAAAGGTAATGAGGCCACCAAGGCAAGGCCAGAGTGGATTGTACATGTTGGTGCCATCAGCATACAGTAGGGAGCTGTGGGAGGCTGTAGCTACTGAAAGATCTAAGTGTGTCCTCACATTGAGTTGAAAAGGTAAAACTGCAGAAACTAAGCTTACCCTACAGGAATTTGAAACATCCAAAGAAAGAATAAGTTGAGAGTAAACATGGAGATAAGGACTGAGACTAAAAGTGTCATAAAAGATAATTTTAGTATAAGCTTTTAAAGAATGAGTTTTCTTATAACAACAATATGCAAATAAAAACAAATTCAAACAGGAAAACAAATCACATCATGGATTTTAGTAAGAGCTCAAATTCTTTCGCTCAAAAAGTCATCTCTCCTTTAGAAAAGTGTGAGTTCCCGTCTTATAGTTGTAACTACACCATTTGAAATTACTATTAACTACTATTGAATATTATGATTTCATAAAGGGTAAAGAAGGCTGTGTGACGATGAGAGACTTATTCTTTAACTTTTAGTAAGCTGCAATGACTGAGTTGTCTAAAGGTTCTTTTGGTATTGACTGTGAAGAAAGCAACAGAAGAAAATCTGTTGCCTTGCACCCACTTAACCCACTTGACTATTAGCAGTCAGACATTATCAGGCAGAAACTTTTAACATAAGCATCTGGGACTCATTCATGTCAACTGCTTCTCTTTAAGAAGGGTATTCTTTATTTTAAACGTTAACTGTCTCCTAAAGGCTGTTTTAGGGGAAGAAATTCCTTGCCTTTCCTATTCCTATCAACCCTCCTCTCCACTTGAAGTTCCAGCCAGTTCTAGGAAATGAAAAAGTAACTCGCTCCTCAACACCCTAAATGTGTCTTAATTCCATATGCAAAGACTTCAGGACAGTCCCTCCAGGGAGGTGGGCACAGTCTTGCCTGAATCCTCAAAGTCTACTTCCAGATGTGAGCCCCAAGGTAGAAAGACTACTAGACCCAGGCTTCCAACCTTTTTCCAGATGACAGCCTGAAGGAAGATGAGCAAAGATCTAATTCTAATTCCAGATGTGGGCCAAAGGGCACAGGAGTAAATTGCAACATCTTTCCCGCCATGTGTAATGCCCTAAGCAAGAACAGCTACTCATCCCTCTCCAACAGCACTCCATATTGTCTCCAGAGAGCTAACTCTCCAGAGATTAAAGTGCCACTGCTCCATCACTCACGACTTTTATCTATTTTCTATCCTCAATCCCAAAAGCTCTGAGGTTCCTCACCTGGGTCAAGGTCCTTAGCTCTGGGCATACTTTGGAGATGTGATTATTTTGAAGGTCTAGGGTCTTCAGATTAGGCAGCTTTTCCAGTGCCGAGGGTATCTTGGTTATCTTCTTGCCATTCAAAGTAAGGATCTTAGTGTTCCTGCCACCCTTCAGTGCTGTTAGCAATAATCTCTCAGCCATGATTTTTGAAGAGGTGAAGAGGGGGAAGAGTTATTATATCTTTTTAGAATATGCAATTGCAGAACTGTTGTGTCATAGATGCAAAACCACTCCTCATTATGATGAAGGTAGGAGGTATTAGGTGATTTTCTAAGTAAAGAGAAGAAATGGCCACTGCAGGTTGGGCCAGAAGCATACAAGGCAGGGCTTGTGAAAACAGGCTTGTCCAGGCCAGACAAATGGACGTTAACATGGACGTTATCAAATACTGAGATCATATTAGGCCACTGGGCCAGCTTTGGGAGTCTTCTGCAAGTCTGAGATGAGAAAGGCTAAACATCTGAGAAACAAAGAGTAATGTAGACTAAAACGCTCCCTAATATGAAGCCTTGGAGTTCATAACAATATTTTCTAAAAGGAAGGAAGAACTCATTAATCATATTTGCAGTGGGTGGGACATCAGCTCAGTCTAAAAACTAATAAAGGAGAAATGAATCAAGCATGTATTACATTATTATAATACAAACTGCATGTCAGTATATTCAAATAGTTCACAGTTTTCATTCATACAGAAATTGGAGCTAATAAATGAATTTTAACAAGCCTTAGAAAATTCATCACTTCTCGAAGTTGTATTGAAATACAGGAACTCGGTTGGTAGAATTAAGGTTAGTAAACCATTAATCAGTTTTAGCCACTTACAACTGAAATCATCATGTGGAATGAAAGTACCTGATGGTATGCAGCAAAGAGTGCAGATGAAACCTCATGCAGAAAACTAACCCTACATCTTACAATGGCTTTAGGCTAACCAACACATACAGAAATGGGAGGCCCAGAGAGCAAGCTCAAGTTTTAGCCTCAGTGAAAGATTCAGCCAAATCTCTAAGATGGGAAGCTCTACAGCAGTGGTTCTCAACTCTTTTAATGCAGCGTTTAATACAGTTCCCCATGTTGTGCTGACCCCATCCATAAAATTATTTTCATTTCTACTTCATAACCATAATTTTGCTATAGTTATGAATCATAATGCAAATATTTTTGGAGACAGAGGATTGCCAAAGGGGTAGTGATCCACAGGTTGGGAACCACTACTCTATAGGGTAAAGTGAAATGAAGTTTCAGCAACTGCATGATTAAAAATGAAAACTGTTCTGAAAATGAGCATTAAATAATAGCAAAATACAATGTGTACACTGGACAGCAATCAGTTAGAGAAATGTACTGATGGGCTGGTTATGATGATGGTAATCCTTGCTCCTGCTTATATAAACCAATATGGTATTTAACAATAGGACTTGTTTTACATGTATCCAACATTTAGAAGTGCTTACAGAAACTGGAGGAAGTAGGGGAAGCAGCAGGAAGGACAGTGTTGATAATTACTGACATTACTGATGCTGAGTAACAGGCACACAGAGTTCTTAATACTAGTCAGTCTTACTGTTTCGTGGGTATGTTGAAAATGCAGAAAAGGAAGCTGTGTGTAGCCTTTGACCTTTGACTATTAGAACCCCATCTGTACCTAGATATGAGGAGGTTTGGAGGCACTTTGGTTAGACATATTGCAAACTTGGATTGCGATCACCAAATATTTAAATACTATAAATGATAGTCAATCTAACAAGTTTTCAGAACACAACTCTAGTGCAAGAACTATCAAGGAGTGGATGAGAAAGTTAAAAGGCTCTGCTCTCAAAAATTACAGTCCAGTTGTAGAAAACAAATCATGATAATGATGTAAATCTACGTCTAGCAGATGAGAAGAGTTGCTATGGGTGAAAAGAAAACCAGGAATAGAAATAATTAAGAAGTTAATATTTTAAGGAAAATAGAAAAAAGGATCACTGGGAAATGCTATTGAAGCAAGAAATTTCCAACATGAGAACAGCGGGTACCATAGTTCTGAAACAGAAATAGTAACCTTACAACAGTACACTAAATAAACATCACTATCCTCAAAATGAGACAAGCTGGTCGCTAATGACTTCTACTTGCTAGTATAGATAAAACAATTTCCAGCTATGTAGGAACTGCCTTTTTTCTTCCAATCCTAGTATTGTAAGAGAAAACTATTAAGACTCTAATCAAAATGTCTGCAGGGCTTTACTCTTAAAAAGTCTTATTCTTAGGGCCAGAGAGAAGGCTCAGTGGGCAGGACTCAAGTTCGGTTCTCTGAACCCACATCCTGTACTCATGACCACCTGTAACCACCTGCTCTATACAATCCGCCATGCTCTTCTGAACTGAGGTTATCTGCACACACACGCGCACACACAAACAAATTAAAATCTAGAAAAACTATTCTCTGGTTATGCCTGAGATTGTATAACTCTTTCCTCTGGAGACAGGCTAGTTAAACTACTTGCTGCACAAGTATGAGTCCCAAAGTTCAGATCTCCAGAAGCCAGGAAAATCAGGGTAAACTTGGTAGCTCACCTGCAAATCTAACTCTGGAAAGGCAAAAACTTGGATCCCCACAGCAAGTAGCCACGTAGATCCAACATCAATGAATAAGGTAGAGAGAGAGGTAGAGAAAGATTCCCAAAGGCAGCTTTGTACCTCGACATGAGCGCACACATGGACCATCTCACACGAAAGTGAATACACACGTATACATATACAAGGATGAATCTTTTAAGCTGTGCCACCATCACCTCTAAGTGATTATTATGTGTCCAGAATCCTACGAGTTGGTACCCAAACACTGGAAAACTGTTAGTCACCTAGAGAGGGAAAGAGGGTGGTGTTACCTGATCCTGGTTCCTATTGTTCTGATAAACCATACTGTAAACTTTTGATTCCTTCTTCTGTAACATATAGCAGGTAATCAATAGTATAAACCCAATCTACTTTGGTTATCTATTGCTGTGAAACCACCACACGATTTAAAACATTATTCTCCAATCTTAATTTGGTCCAAGCTTATATTTGCTCCCTTTGATGACCACTGTGACAGCACAAAGGCTAGATATGCAAACATCACCTAAAGGTTCACCTTCCTGTCTCTTGCCAGAGGTGCTGATTGCTGACTAGGACCTTCAGGTAGTCAGCCTGGACATGTGGCTTGGGCATCTCAAGATAGAAAGTAGGGTGGAAACATTACCTCCAAGACTTAGCCTGAAGTCATGGGTCATCACTTCTAAATTGTTAATTTTAATCAACAATTGATTAGAAAGAAGCAAGTCACTGAGATCTGCCCACATTTCAAGTGAGACAAATTAAATTCTACCTCTTAGCAGCAAGTGAGAAAAATAGAATTATGAGGTCATGTTCTAAAATCCAACCATAACCCACCCTAATCCTTTTTTGAAAAGTTTTGCTTACTTTGAACACTGTATATAGATGAAGTTATATGACTGGCTTCTGAAAATAACATTTACAAGGCATATCCATGTAAAATTATACACTATTACTCAACTTTTACTGCTAAATAATATTCCATTATAGCTCCATATCACTTTTTACACACCGTTTATCTTCATGAAGGGCATTTTGGTTCTTCCTGCTTTGGGCTTTTAGATATGACATTGAAGAATTAAAGGGGTAGCATTTCATTTAACTAGGGTATATACTTAGGAGTGGATCACTACATCATACAGGACGAGTACATATACTCTTTTGAGGCATTGTCACACTGGATTCCATGGTGGTTGTACCATTTTACTGTGGTAGACACAATCCTACCAAGAAAACATTAAGGTTAATTTAGCATTATTTCTTTCTATCCAAACTGACAAAAATCCTTTAAAAACAAAAACAAACAAAAAAAACTTCAGTGGGTCTTTCAAGGTTTTACACGTTATGTCAAGCAAGAACTCCATCTGCAGCTGCCTCCAGAATATGCAGTCTGTCTTGGAATTTCTTTAAACATTTTTTATTATTATTGTTGTTATATTCAGTAGATGTGTGAGGAGAACTGCCACAGCATGCATGTGAAGGTCTGAGGCCAACTTGTAGGAATCAGTTCTCTCCTTCCACCATGTAAAATCCAGGGACTGAACTCAGGTCCAACTTGGTGACAAACACCTTTACTTGCTGAGCCACCTCAGCAGCCCTCCATCTTGGATTTCCAGATGAAACTGCCATGAAACTATACCTCAGATTCTAGCCACTCCACTGGGATCTTTGATCTTCCTGTGTTCTAAACCAAATCTACACATCAGCTCCATCATGCACTTCAGGTTCTTAGATCTGCTGTGTCTGGAAGACATTTCTCACTTGGAACATCAATGACTATCTGGAGAGACTAGGTGTAATAGTTATCATGTTCTACAGAAACAGAACTGATAAAATGATACATGAGCAGCTTACAGCCTGTGGTCTGACTAGTCCAACAATGGCTGTCTTCCAACATAAAGTCCAAGAATCCATGCTTGTTCAGACGTCCATTATGAGGCTGGATGTTTTCAGTATTGCAGGGATCCTTTAGAAGTAGACTCCATACAAATGAAGGAATGACCTTGACAGTGAGATCAAGGTCAGGCAGGTTAAAAAAAAAGAAGCTTCCTTCTTCCATATCCTTTATGTATATGGAAGGCTGCCGCCAGAAGGTGTGGCACAAATAGAAGGGAAATCTTCCATCCTCCATTGATCCAAGCAAGAAAATTCTCTCACAAGTGTATCCAAGCAGCTTGGGTTTTAACTAATTCCAGATGCAGTCAATGTGACAACCAAGTATAGCCATTAGTTTTACTGTTCAAACTCCCAAAGGCATGCTCCCTTATATTTAAACTTTCTTCTTGATCATCTCTGGTCTTTTACTATCACCCTGACAGCATTTTTTTGACAAAATGTTTAGAATCTCTTGGCTAGAGCATGCACTGGTGACATGCTCACTTCTCACTTTCTGCTACACAGAAGTTGCCTTTCCTTTAGCTTGCTATTTTCCTCAGCTCTCTAACCCTTCACCAACAGCTTCCTAGGATGACATAAGTCTCCCATTAATAGTCTATACAGTACACAGGACTCTTACAATTTACACTCGAGGGAGGCCCACTCCCAAAACTCACTTAAGTATTTTTGTTATAGCAGCAAAAGAATTAAAATAAGAAAATGAGCCAAAAAGTAGGCATTGTGTAGAAAACGGGATTTGTTGTGTAAATTTAAACCCGTGTGATTTAGGAGCCCCTGGAACCTACTGCTTATGTGACCGGTGCTGTGCCTGCCCCGAGAAGCTGGAGGAGATGTGACCTAAGTTAAGATGAAATGCAAGCTCAGCATGAATACACTGCAAGTAAGCCAGCAAAACCGCAAGGGCATGTGGTGCCTTATCAGGCAGGCTGCTCTAGAGAAAAAGAACCAATCGTGTATATGATACACATAGGGATTTAACAGATCAGCTTGTACATTAGGGGCAAGGCAGTCTAACAACTATTGTCTTCGAGAGGAAGAGGAAGAGGCCAGGGAGCCACTCAGTTTATGGAGGAGGACACCTCAGCTGTTCCAGTCTGGCAATGGAAGCCTGAAAGCTCTCTGGAGCATTGCTGAGCATTCACACAGGAAGCTCTAGGAAGTTGTAGTGTGATGGCAGAAGGGAGCAGCGGCTGCACTAATGCGGATCTGAGCTGCAAACAGACAGGGCTGTTTGCTGGGTCCTCACTCTTGGAAGTGCCACCCATGCTGAAAGCAGCTCATGCCCCTCACCAATCCTCTCTAGAACAGATGTGTTCAGAAGTATGCTTGTAAGGTGGTTCTGAATGTGGTCAAGTTAACCCTCAAAGTGGACCGTAACACCCCTGAAATAACTACTCTTTTCCAAGCTGTAGCATAGACTTCTACATTTTGTGTGTAATATGTGTAATATGTCTTATAACCAGAAGTGCTCTGAAACTACAAGGACTCTGCACAGAAATCCCCGTTTTGCTCAGTTTATTCAGCACAAACCCACCCTGCTATCATGTGCCCACCTTCTCTTCCCACTGCTAATGACACAAAGACACAGCTTCTCACTGGACTGTTTTATATTTGCACCACAATCTCAGATTCAACCACTACTGTCCTCACACATCTGTCTTCTCTCACTCTTTATCTTGTATAGTACTGAGGATTGAACTCAAGGCTTCAAAAATACTGGGTTACCACTCTGCCACTGGGCATCCCCAGCATAAACTACATTTCTGTAATAAAATCTACACATCTACTGTAAAATAGTCCATGGCCCCTCATTGATTGTCAATTACAATATACCGAAGAGTGAGCTAAAAATGCCCACCAATCTAATGTCATATACCTAACAGGCCATTCTGTTTACAGTCCTTAGAAAATCATTTGCGAGGACATCAGACACACATATCCCTTTGCTCATGTTATTCATTTGCCCATGGAAGTTTTGTGCTAAGGAGAATAGTTTCCATAAAGCAGACCTTAAAGTTCACTTAGCATTTTGTATCTTCTATTTTGTATGCTTTTCTTATTCTTCCTTGCTATTATATACTAAGCCATACTTGAACGACATAACAGCATAACTGACAGAAAAGGTACCCGGTAGCTGTTCATTGAGCTTGGGTGAACAATCAAAACTAAGGGTCCAACAATTTTAAAACATTAAAAGACTACCCAGGCGTTACCTAGAATACACAGCACATGACTATTGCTTCTGTAGTGTTTTAGAGACAAGGAAGGATAAAGATGAGAAGTCAGGCCAAGACGTGGATAGGACTGGGACTGTCTTTTGCAGGTACATTAGATGGCCACTTATGGTGTGGAGGGAGAGAGTACGTAGGAAGTATTGGAAGACATCTGCCAAGACAGGGCAGTTGTCAAAGTCCAGGTTTATAGATATCAGAAACCTAGAAAATGGAATGAAAAAAGACATGAGTTTGCTTTTTCACATTTTTGAATTTGGACCTGTATCTTAAATACAGCCCTATGTGTGGGCAGCTACAAATGAGAGGGTTGCTGAACTGCCTGCTGCAGAGCAGAGCCTCGTGGAATGCTGGCATCAGGAGCTTTCCCAGCAAGCAGAAATCAAACCATTTGGCAAGAAAATTGAAAAATCATCAGCTTTTTAAAACACCAGCCTGTGAACCCAGTACAGGACCAAGAAGCCAAGGCTAGATGCTAATCCAGACCAGAGCTAATGACTTACTGTGTGAACTCCCAAGTCAGTCAAACTGGCTCTATCTCCTTTCTCATCAGTAAAACAACAAGAGGGAATACAAGTCTATTCCACAGAGATGCATGGGAAATAGCTAACTAATGATTATAAATGACTCTGGAAGTACAAAGTGCTATGAGAATGCTCAATTATATATCCTAGGATGTCAAGGACCATAAAGTGAAAACAGCCATTTATTTCACTGATAAATAGCAGGCTAGTTGCACTAAAATACTATGATATGAAAGTATCTAGCTAATTCTGAATGTAACAAAGGCCCCTGTGAAAAACTGACAGATTTTTGAATGCCAGGAAGATGCATGAAAAACCAGGAATTCATAAATACAGATTATGAAAGAAACCAATGCATTTACTTGACTTGTTTTGACAAGCTTATTTTGTGATTAAAGTGTGGTCTGGGACTTGGGTAAAAGTTCTCAAACTAGCAAATGCTTCATATGCTCAAAACGGCTCTAGTCATTCTCTGTCCTATAATAAATGGCACTGGCTTCTCTTGCTTCACTTTTTAAAGTAAATATGGAAATAGAACGTTTGATATTAGGGCCTTGTACAGCCACAGGCCTGCCTTCCCATGAGAGCCTTACTGATGGCTAGCCATGTGGCATGGACAGAGAACTCTTCAGGTCTTCTTCCCTTGTCTTTACAACAGGGATGAAAACATCAAACCTGGCACTGGGGAGTGAGCACGCCCATGAGCGTAAACTATTTAGCACAGCTCCGGGAACAAAGTGAGTGTTCAAGAAAAGTTCATTTGCTTTTGTGCAATCTCATATACACAAATAACTCAAGATCTCCACTGGGATTCATGTATTTACACACTGAGATGTAAGTGCTACTCTGCCAACACAGGAGTAACACATGCACCACAAGCAGCACTTGCCTCCCTGCTGCCATCCACCGGACAGTATCCCCTTCTTCAATCCTCTCTTATTTAATGCACTCTAGTGTGATTGGATGAGAACTCTCCATGTAGAGCAGGCTGGCCTTGAACTCACAGAGATCACCTGGCTCTGCCTCTTGAGTGCTGGTATTAAAGGCATTTACCACCACACGTGGCTATCGACTTCCTCATCCATCACTACTTCAGTATATTTGTTGGATACCTGAGTGCCTAAGTAGCCCTTCTTACAGGAGTTTACATGAAGGGCTAAATAATGATCTGTCAGAAACGGTACACAAAAAAGCTTTGAGTTAGGAGATTGGATCTCTATGAGCAGTTCATAAAATTTACAAGACCATATCACTGATGAAGAATAGAGAATTATCCACTCCTAATGTTAAGTAAGGTCATTTTAAAAGATTCATCCTCAAGTACAACCAGTACATAAATAAGGACTAGCAACTTTCCTTAAGTTCATGAAAATGTCACAAAAACCATTTTATAGTAAGTTTTGTTCTTTTGCCAATGAGCCCTGATTCCAGAGAAGCAATTTAATTACTATCTTTTGAGATGAACTGCTCTAAAATCTACTTTAAAAACATACAAACAGATACACACATTTTTTACTGAATATTAAAAACATACAAGTCAAAAGGAAATAGGCAATAATGGGGTAGAGGTAGAAAACAGAACAGGGAGATAAAAACCAAGACCAATCAATTCCTAAGCATCTACAGAGGCCAATGACGGGGAATAAACAAAACAAGAGAAATACAGGAAGGAATGGCTTACAGTAACGCCAGGACTGTGGCTTGGACACTGGGCATGTCTGATGGAGACACTAAGCAGACTGCCTATCCTCCTACAGCAGACAGCTGCTACCAGCTTCCCACTGAGTCCTGCCAGGAAACCCTGGCCTGGCATCAACAACTCTTAGAAGTTTTTTTTTTCCTTGAAAAGGCAAAAACAAGAATTTTAAAGTGAAATCTCCTTGTTTTTAAACTACCAACTAATCTTTCTTTTATAGAACATTAAATCACTACAAGGGCCAAACAAAATATAACTGCTGTATTCAGCACACCAACTTCAGACACTTTAAAGTCATGTGAGAAAGAGTCACGTCACGGTTAATACCCTGAAAATGGGTGAGAAAAGGGCTGAGCTAAGATCAGAGCCCATGGAGTTAGAACCAGTAAAGAGCTGAGTTACAGAAGCAGAGAATCTTGGAAAGGGAATGAGGCACAGGGTTAAAGCCCATAGTGATTTCCACTAAAAAAAAAAAAAAAAAAAAAAAATGTACCTGGGAGTTCTTAGATGCGCTCCTGCATGTGGCAGGGGTCACACCCAGACCAGTGAGCAATGTACCAAACTCAAAGTCACACAGTCAAACTACCGGTTTGGTAAGTGTGTAACTGTCATATTCGGCAGTAATTAGGCCAAGCACTGTCCATTTAGCGCAGCATACACCAAGTATTTGTAAGAAGCACTTGACTATTCATTATGAACTCCTAAAAGGTGTGTTCCCAATGCGCCAACTGGTTCAGAACAGCCACAATGTAAGAACTCGCTTAAGGGTACGGCATAAGCAAAACTGTGAACTTTGCTAAATCAATCAAACTCCTAAACAAACTAGAAGAAAATCTGAGATATTAGATAAGCAGATCCAATGTGACTTTTGCCTTCTCCCACTCTGGTGGTCTCAACCTGGCCACCAGAGGCAAGAGTAAAGTCTTCCTTGCCCTTGGCCTTTCAAAGTTGATTTATAAACTGTCTTGAGAGTTTAGTTTTCTAACAGATTAATGTCTTATTAGGATTCTGCCTCTCTTCCTGAAGACCAAAAACAAAGATCACTTATACTATTGTCATAAGTATAAATCACATAGAATATGCTAAAATGCTAGTTAAAATTACCTTAATTATTTTCTTTCCTTGTTAAGGAATGATAATTTCCCAGGAAGCCTTTGGGCTCTATAACTTTATTTTTATCTTTTAATTATGCATATGCATGCTTATCTGTGTGAGGACGTGTGTACATGAGAACAATTGCCCTTGAAGGCCAGAAGAGGACACAGACCCCTTGAGCTAGAGTTACAGGCAGCTGTGAGCCACCCCACAAGTGCTGGGAATGAAACTCGGTCCTCTGCGAGAACACTGAGTTCTTAAGCACTGAGCCATCTCTCTAACCACACCTAAGTTTTCATCACAGTTCTTGTGACATTGCCTGTTTGATAGAATTTAGAACTATCTAGGAGAAAAAATTCTGGCCATGCTTCGACGGTCACTTCTAGACTGGATTCTTCCCACCTTAAGCAGAGGTGGCACCAATTCATGGGTTAGGGTCTTTGACTCAAAGGAAAGCAAGTTCAGCAACAGCGCCCATCTGCTCCCTTACCAAGGGGCAATGTGACCCACTGCCTGACATTCCTGTCAACATGCACTGCCTGTTGCAATTAACTCCACATGTGAGAAGAAATCTTTTTCTTTCAGTTACTTAGGCATTTTATTGCGCCCATAAGACTGTAATATAGTTCTAGTAGGGACATATTATTCCTGATTTATAACAAGCAGAGGTATAAAGAGGTTGAAATTAAGACTCACTGTCTGATCCCAAATTAAACTATCTCTAGTACATGTGACAAAGATAGTAATAGTCTCTAAATATCCTATTTCCATCTTATGACTCTTTTGGATCCTTTTGTATTTGGCTTAGGCCACATAACCAATTCTAACCTACACAGTTTATCTGCTGAAGTATCAGAATACTCTCGTCTACCAAAATCCATGAGACACTCCCAATAACTTTATCCTACAGTATAAAAACAAGGAGAGTCAATTGTCAACCTGTAAACTGAAGTGCAGTCTAGAAACTCTCTTTTGTTCGGAGAAGATCACAACAGCAGGGACTGAAGACCACAAGATTCAAAAACAGGGTCCTCTTATCTCTAATAAACTCATAATCTAGAGTTCATATTCATCCCACGGTAGTACTGTGCTGCCTGAAACTATAAACATGGGTGATACAGAAAAGAAGTCACAAGAGATCTTGATTTAGCAACTTAACACTTCACCAGCCCTCTGGAGAGGCAGCAATGTATTTCAGTAAGTCATACTAGCTATGCTAACTATGCTGAAATAAAACAACTATCAAGTCGCTGTGGTACATGTGTGGAATCAGTTCTCTCCCTCTGCCTTGTGAAACAGAGACCAAACTCGTACCTTCAGACTTGGTGGCAAACACTTTCTCCAGAAGCATTACAGCTTAACTTTACTGGCCCTATAAACCTTCCATGAGAAGTCTATCAAATAGCTTTTGATACTTATTTAGTCTATACACTCATATTTTGAAGATTCATTAAAATCAGGCATTATCTTCATTGACAGAGTAACAGGTATATGCTACAGGCTGAGGCTTATTTGAAACTTTGGATATTGGGTTCTTCAGAATTATGGACTGTTTGCTTATACACCATCAGCTTGAGAATGTGTCTTGTGCCTTAAGTATGGAACTCATTTATGCTTTATACCTATCATACAGACCTTTCATAGTCCAAATAATTTTGTATAGTATCTTTTCAAGTTTTTGTGCAGGAAACTTAAAAGTCAATGGTATAGCTTTTTCTATTTATGGGGTCAGTGCTCCAAGTTTTAAATTTTGGAATAATTCAGATTTGGGATTCTCAGACTAGGGATACCTGAAAAAGGAGAGAAGAAAATGCTCTCAGGTTGTTCCTTTTTCCCTCTTCAATCACCAAAGATAAGGTAAAGGAGAAAGCATTCTCTTCATGACCAAGCACAATTCTCTCTCTACTCACAGCTGCCAATTATTTAATGACAAGTTCTCAAATCCGTCCTCTCAAATGATATCCAAAGACACTTGGGAAGCCTTTTGTAAGCACCTATAAAGCTAAATCTCTTTTTAAAGATCTATTTATTTTATAGATGAGTACACCATTGCTGTCTTCAACCACACAAGAGCTACCATATGGTTGCTGGGAATTGAACTCAGGACCTCTGGAAGAGCAGCTGAGCTATCTCTCCAGCCCAAGCTAAATCTTTTAACAGTAGTTAACAAGAATGGCCAAGAAGAACCTAAAGAAATGTTAACATCCTTAGCCATCAGGGAAATGGAAATCAAAATGACCCTGATATTCTACCTCACAGAATGGCTAAGATCAAAAACTCAGGCTACAGGCTAGGATGTGGAGAAAGAGAACACTCCTCCATTGCTGGTGGGATTGTAGGCTGGTACAACCACTCTGGAAATCTGGTGGTTCCTAGAAAATTGAAAATTGTTCTACCTGAAGATCCAGCTATACCAACCACTTCCACCTATCCACTAGAAAGTCCCAGACACCAGGAATGATAGAGACTCCACCATATCACTAGGACATGTGCTCCACTATGTTCTTAGCATTCTTATTTATAATAGCCAAAAGCTAAAAACAACCCAGATGTATCTCAAAGTAAGAATTGATCCAGAAAATGTGGTATATTACACAATGGAATACTACGCAGCTATTAAAAATGAAGACTTCACTGGGGAAATAAACAGGGAAGCAGGGAAATCATTTGCCTCTGAATATAAGCTCAACAGTCACCCATGAGGTGAGAAGGGTAGGTGTTCAGTGAGGAGAGAACAGGAGTGGGTGTTGAGAGGGGAAAAGTCAGGGTGAGTGGTCAGTAAGAAGAATCAAGGATGGGTATTCAGTAAAGAGTCAAGGATGGGTATTCAATCAGAGAAAATAAGAGTGGATTCAAGGGAAAGAACTTATGCTACCATAGTTTAAAGATGGAGAAAGATTTTAAATAAGAGAAAATAAATTAAATAAATAGGGGAAAAACCATTTGCTCAACTATCGTTAGAAACTAAAGGTATGAAACCAGCAATTACATTCTCAGCAATCAACTGATTTGCTTTTTCCCTGGTTCATGACAACTGCACCAAGATACTAAAAGCTGTGGGCAGGTACCAAATTGCAAACACCAGTTGACACAGATGTGCCTTTTACTGATGCCCTTCTTTAAAAAAAAAACAAAACAAAACAAAACAAAAACAAACAACAACAAAAAAAACCCAACCAAAGCAAAGAACCTCATAAATCTTACACAATGTTTTAGAACTTTCTGATCCAAAATAAACATCCATTGATCAATGTACTCCCAAGTTTCCACATTCCTTCTTCTAAAAGCAGTAGTTAACTGGTAGATACTGTGTTATCTCTCTCTACTTTGCGCAGAATGATATGCTCATATATTTATTGAGAGGCCCTTAAAAGCAAGAATCTGTGATTGTAACATTCTCAATATGTGAAGAAAAGAAATAAATGCTGGATAAAGCTCAAAAACAAACCGAGTTCTACTGCTAAACTCTGAAACTGTTAAAGACAAATGACAATTTGAACATACATGTGTTGATTCAACTCCTTTATCATTTATTCTTTTGGTAAACATCAGGTCATATTAGCAAAATTATCTTGCTCATAACAGTTACACATTCTTTGTTTTAGTTTTTACAGGCTATAAATATATGTAAGTAGAGAAAATTCTTGGCTGAAGACACATCTAGAATTTTGACATAAATGTTCTCAATCATGACTAAAGAAAGCTTGTGGAAGTCCCATCAGACCAGCAGTAGCAAACTTAATTTGCATACATTGTTTTAAAATTAACATCTACCATTTTTAAAAGACTTTTCCACTTATCGCTAAAATGGTAGAAGTGGGCCATACATTTTATTCATAAATATACTGGCCATCTTAAAATAAAACATTTAAACAAAAATGAGAAATACATAATTAAGTACATTTGAATTCCTGTCAAAACAATGAAACATTAATGAGTTGTTTTTGGAGTATCTTTGTTGAAAATGGAATTTTCAATAACTGTTTCATAATGTTTTGTTTTATTACTCCTTAAGGCTGATAGTATAAAGATGAAGATAACATTGCTTTAAAATAAGCTCATAACATTTACTTTACAACTTTATGCTTTTACAAATTTCAGAATAAAAAAGGATCAAAAGTTCCAAAGCAGACACCCTTCCGAACGCAGTGTGTGTCAGGCAGAGTATGTTTTAGTCAGCTGGAATGCTCTCCCAAAGTCCTTGCTCTGCTGACCAGTTTCTGCCAGCTTGCCACACTGTTACCTGCTTTTAACATCATAAGCCCATTATTTGCTCACAGACAGTATACATAGCCCAAATATTATAAACATGTTCAACTTAGTTATATTTCTAACTTGCAAAAAAACAGATCACAACAAAGCTCATTTTCATAAACTGTTGTGTTTTGTAGGTGCTACATTGAACCTTGAGCTCACGCACGGTAGGCAAGCTCTACTAGAGCTGTGTTCCCATCGCATGTTCCTCTGTTCCATAAGAAAAGCAAACACACTTGTGTGTGGGCACAACCCTCTTACAAAGTGACTTCAAATCTGAGCAGTGTGAGTCGCTCCACATAGAATTCCTCTGTACTGACTTTACCACACAGCTCCCGCTTCTGAACTTTCAGCTTTTCCTATACATAAAATATAATCATCAAACATTTGAGTGAAAAAAGTGATACATTATGTAACAAAATAATTTGTATCCAGGGTTTTCACTGAATCCTAGAAAGTGAGCACAAGCAGAGATCTTGTTGGGACAGCTAGAAAGGGGGAAGACTTAAAAAGGGAATGTGGCCATGGCCTTTCTGCATTACTCCAGCATCCCCTTACACAGGTGAGCAACAAGAGGCCACTGGATGGATGCCTCTCGGTAGGAAAGGTTCTAGAGAAAGCAAAGCAGCTGGGTAGTGTTGGGGAAAGTCTAAAAATTCTGAGTTGTGAAGAGAAACAAGGTTCAACTCTAACTCCAGCCTCTGGCTGAAAAACCAGCAATGCAGGAGTTACAAACTTTTAAAGCTACACATACATAAAAGGGAAATCTCCAGTTTGTCAGAAAGATTGAAAATTGACACAATTAACACCTATTTACCACTGATTTCATTTCATTTCTGTATAATGATTCTCATGTAAGTATTCAAAAATTCTTAACTACTGAAGCAGTTTCTTCTTAGCAGCAAAGATATGCTGCATAAAAAGCATACCTACACTGCTGACCCTAGTAATACCAAAGTCCCTGGGATCACGAGACTTTATAAGCACTGATAAACCTGCTGTTACCACAATATATTCCTATTATGACAGAGACCAAGTCTCCATACTTTTAAGAAAAATTAAATTGAAATCTTTACTTTTGGAACACAAAATTGTAGGGCCAAAATTTAAAACAAAATTTATTCCAAACCAGAATGTGCAGGACAGCTAAAATTAATCAGTGCGAAGAGTAACGCCTTGGTCTATGAATGACATTCTCCACAATAGACTTTTCTGCCACTAAGAGAGCACTGGTTGAAGTTAATCCAATATATTTCTAAAAAGCCTGTTGGTAAGCTTATTCATAAAACTCATTTATGGTAGATGTGTTTTTCAGTAGCACTTACAACAATCTAGCACTTGGTAGACTGGCACACTCTATAAACAGTGTAACATTTTGTAAACTAGCTGCAATTTTCAGTAGCTGAGTTCACCAACCGTGTAACAGAATTATAATGTTCTCCTAAGCCATACGCATGCCTCATGTATCTGAAATGAAAAGAATGAAATTGCATTTTGATGAGTTATTTACTATATATAAATGTGAAGTATACAGACATATATAACTACACACTATGAATGCCCCAATCTACAGAGATATCATTAATAAACTATTATGAGAATATTCATTAAGAGGCAAACATTATGTGACAAGTTTGGAAGTGAGCAAGAAATCCAATCCAAGGCTAAGATACTGAGCACTAAATGAACTCAAAGTTTCTTGAGAGTTCAGATCATAAATGTTAAGAATAGCTAATAAACATGCACATACAAACACATCATGCATCACACACGAGAGAAAAACTAGAGAAATTATTCCTCCAAGCTGAACATGAAGGGCCAATTCTCAATCATGCAAATATGTAAATACATTCAAATTTAGTGCTGTTAATGTCAAGTGGGGCAACACAAAAAACTAGTCCTAAAATTTCACAGCCTTTTTTTTTTTCAAGACAAAGTTTCTCTGGGTAGCCCTGGCTGTCTTGTAACTCACTCTGTAGAC
>NW_022196896.1:22067808-22086986 GCF_008632895.1 Mastomys coucha | reverse complement strand
AAAAAAAAAAAAAAAAAAAAAAAAGCTCAATAGTCTAAGCAATTATGTAAACCACACATTCAGATGCTTTCTAGTTCTACGATTGCCTTTAACATAAACAGAATTAACTCAGCTAGTTACAACATTTTTGACTAATAAGTATATACAACCTAAAATTGTCTCATATGCCTTTCTGTTTTAATTATAAAAAATAACAGTAAAATTTCCTAAGTACTTACACTAGTACTAATGGATTCCTCGGATACTCTTCACCAACTATAACAGGAGGGGCATCTGCCTGTAGTATCTCGATTGGTGTTTGCAAGATGTGAGACAGCGCTCTTAGCTACAGGGGGGAAAATAAATTAGCAAGAAAAACAAAATGTAAACCTTATTCAAATCAGAAACTAATGAAGAACATACACAGAACATGGCAACCAGTTAGAGCAGAGATTTGTTCTGCTCATATGAGCACCAAGAGCTCGGGTAAATGGACGCTTAGTTTTTGGTGAATTGCTCAAAGAACAAATTAAATAAATAACTGCATCAATACACACATAAATAATACACACAATAGCGTTGTAAGAAATACCAATGTCAAGCTTGGTGAAGTGGGTGAAAAGTAGACTGCTTATTAAAGTCTCTGAAGCTAAAAAACATTCCATTTTTTATAATGCTACAGATTCTTAAGTACCAGTGGCTAAACATCAAACCAAATTGTTAACAGCCAAAGGACAGGCAATAAGATCTGGTAAATCATGAGGTTCACTTTTAAAAACTTCTTCTCAGATGCTGCTAATGCAGTCAGTATCAAGAGCCAGGCTCTGTAACTTTCAGCAAGAACTAAATATAAGTATGGGAACTGTTCTCAACTGGGCTAGAAGCACCATCTGGTCAGCAAGCTATATTACTTTAATTTTATAACATGCAATAAGAACTTAGGTTCACGCCCAATGAATAGCAGCTAGTAACTAAAGTGATGCTAACAACTATTGGCATACTATGACCAAGCACTATAATCATGTGTACACTTTATGTGGATTATTTCATCCTATCTTCATAATAACTTTATGGAACAAATATTGGTGAACTGAGGGTTTTTGTCACTGTTGTCTTGTCTTTGTTTGGGGAGGGGAGCTTGTTTGCTTATTGATTTTCCTTTGACATGACCCCAGATAGTTAGGAACTTGCTATGAAAGCAAGTTGGCCTCGACTTTGAAGTCCTCCTGCCTCTGCCTCCCAAGTACTAACTAGTGTTCCAGTGAGGAACAGCATCCTTCCTCACTTTCCTGTTCCTTTTTAACCCCTTGAACCTGAGGCAGAAAGGTGTTAAAAGACTTCACAGATCTATGTTGAATTGAGGAGGCTGAATCTAGAACCTGAGGTCCTAACCAAATCCATCACCACCAGCCTTCCAACATCCTAACGTATGTGCCTGCCTCAATTACAAAACTTACACCACAAGCATAGACCCTTTAGGAGGCTCTGAAAGAATGTTAAAAATGACTTCAAAAATATGGACTGGATTCTATGCTCCATGAAAAAATAAAATCCCACATTCTATTCTGAAAAATATTCCTCTGAAATACATTTTTTTAATTTTTTTTTAAACTAGCACAGAATAGGGTGCAAAGCAGTATCAATGTCCTCAAAAGCCGTGTAGTAGGGGCCAGAGAGATGGCATAGCAGGCTAAGGCCCTTGCCACCAACCTGATGACTTGAATTTGATCCATACGGTAAAAAGAACATCAGATCCTGAAAGCTATCCCGACTGCCACAAGTACATTATGGCTCTCATGTGACCACATACCCAAGAGCACACGCACACACAGCGTATAAGACTGTCTTTTGGCTATGGGTTTGATCAAAAATATACAATTATCTAAGTGTGAAAACAACTTGTACTTTAAAGAAATTCACAGACAACGAATGAGTAAATATCCTTCCAAAGATTTTTTTTAAAGTGTCTCAAATTATCTCAATTTAATAGAATTAAACATCCCAAACCATCATATGTTACTTTGTGAACTTTTACATTAAAAAAGGTACTTCAAGTCTCTTTATTCCTATCATGACAAGTGGAACATTTGCTGTGTGTCTGAATCAGGAGAGAAAACAATGAGGATGGTTCCCTCTGGTGGAGAGGTCCAACTACAGCACTGCATCAAGGAACATCTACATCTCCTCAAACAACAGTGTGAAGAGTCTTCAGAAGCACAGATCACTATAGACAACTGATCACCTTCACAGAATACGAACAATGCTAGAGGCATTCATCTGGCATCTTAGTTCATACACTCATATTTACAAGGGGTCTTACTGAATCATCTGAAAACTAGAGGACATGAAGTTGGAGACTCATCCAAGGCACAGAGGAAGAGTCAGAAGGTAAGCCTAGGATTTGCTGCTTCATCCTTTCCCTAATACCTCAGACTGCTTGTCGCCACCAGGCTTAAATATTAAATAGACGTTATGATGTAATTAAACATGGTTAACAATAAGTTTTAAAAATTAATGCTCAAAGAAATGTTAAGTTTCTACTGTTTTCTTATATAAAAATGTCAATGCATTGACGTACTGCCTCCACATAATCCACTATCAAGAAGGAATTCAATAGACAATTATAACAAATATGTTATGGTAAGTTTAACATAAAATACACATTTTTATTTTGCATAGCCTAGCGTGGTGTTAGCTACTCCTCTGGCCTCAGTCTCCCTAGTGCTGGCATCACAGGCCAACCCTGGTTTATTTCTATTTCTGATATAAAGGGAAGTTATTTGAACTATTAGATTAAAATTCACCTTCAGGGAATAAAATTAACAACTTTTCTTTAAGTCAGGGGCTCCCTGTGTAGCTCAGACCAGCATCCAAAACGGCACCTCACAAGCTTAGAGTATGGGTGTGCACCACCATACCAAGTCTTCATTTTATTGTGTTCATTTTTTTTTAATATAGAAAAATCAAACAGATTGGCATCTCAAATGACAACACACAGATGCAACACCAGCTTCTGTTAAGCCATAAATCCAACTCTGGGCTATTTAAGATGAATTCATACTTCACTTATTTAAGGGGACATAGTTTAATCACAGACACAGAAGGGATAGCTCTGTATTTCTTTGTCAGGAGAATATAGAAGAAAAGGACATCTTCAAAGAGAACTGGGCTTAGCTGAAATATAAAAACTACAAGTGGGATTCAGAAGTAATTTAATATCCACAATCACTGTGAGTCGGCTTACCTCAAGCTGACCGCCCCATGCCGCTGTGTTTACAATATCGTCACAGTACTTTCCAAACTCTTCTGTAGGAAACAGATCAGAAATCACATCACACAATCTCTTTTGTAGCTCCCACCATCCCTGATCAAGAACATCTCCCTTCTGCACCACCTCCCTTTAGAAGTATACTAAACATACCCACCCCGCCTTTCTACCGTCTTTCCATGGAAAAGCAAAGCATTTCTGCTTCTGACCTGAGAACCAGAGACATATGTAATTAACTGCTCTCATCATCTAAAGCAATGACTCCTAAGTGTCAAATATTCACTCTATCCTAACAAGTGTTCTGTCACCCAAGGTTAAAGTATGTGGCCCCTCTCTCCATGTGGGCTTACTGCAAGAGCCTACAGAGTCAAAGTCAAAAGAGCCGAATCTCCCCAGGCAGCAGCAGGTTCTCTGCTTGTCGTCTTACATATCTTTACCTGCTCTGTATCAATGTCAGTTTTAGCCAAGGAAGAGATTTTACTGAATGGGCCCTGACAAGTAAAAGACCCAATCTCTGAATTTATAATAGGCATATTACTGCCGGGCAGTGGTGGTACATGCCTTTAATCCCAGCACTTGGGATGCAGAGGCAGGTGAATTTGAGTTCGAGGCCAGCCTAGTCTACAGAGTGAGTTCTAGGACAGCCAGGGCTACACAGAGAAACCTTGTCTCGAAAAAGTTAAAAAAAAAAAAGGCATATTACTGCACACATAAACTGTTAAATGTAGCACATTAACGTGTGCTAAACAGATGGTGCAATGGCTCAGTAGCATGTGCTGCTTTCAGAGATCTGGAAAGGGGTTAAATTCCCAGCACCCACAAAAAAGCTTACTTCTGTGTGTAACCCTCTTCTGGTCCCCAAAGACTAAGACATGGTACATACACATAGATGCAGGCAAAACAACCATACACATAAGAATAAAATGAGGCCAAACATCCTTCCTGTCCAAGGAAGGGAAGAAAAGCTAAAACTAAAAGACAATATATCCCCTGTGTTAATCTCTTTTGCTATTAAGTCTTCATTGTTCAAAAGTCTCTAAAATACTTTGCACACCACGGCCTTCAATAAAAGTTGGCTGAATGAAGTAAATCCTTTGTTTCTGTGATGCAGCATGAATTAAATATTCTACCACTAACAGAGTGGGGTAGACAAATTTAAGAATTCTGATACATGAAGCCACACTTGAGGTCTATCCAGATACCCAAGGCTCACTCACCACAAATGACCACCTCAACGCCAGTGCTCCCGGTCCGTCCTGTGCTACGTTCTACCGTCTTCCTTGGAGGGCAGACACCATTAGTCAGCCAGCCTACACTAGCCCTTCCCTAAGCTACCTCGCCACGTGACCTCTTCCAGTGGCCACTGCCTTCTTTACCTGTGATCTTCCCTCCGTTTCATTTCTCTTAACAGCATAGAACATCATAAAAACTATATCTTAATTTATTTTAACAGAGGGAATATTGTTCAGGGCATTTATGAAATCAAATTTTACATAACTAGTAACCTTCCCAGCTATACTTTATCGAAAGTAACATTTTACTTCCCTAAGTATGATTAAGTTAGTTTTCATAATCATATTTTGTTCAGCCGGGCAGTGGTGGTAAAGGCCTTTAATCCTAGCACTTTGGAGGCAGAGGCAGGCAGATTTCTGAGTTCGAGGCCAGCCTGGTCTACAGAGTGAGTTCCAGGACAGCCAGGGCTACACAGAAAAACCCCATCTCATAAAAACAAAACAAAAAACAAACAAACAAACAAACAAAAAACAACAAAAAAATCATATTCTGCTCATATTCTGCTCATGGTCGTGCCATGCACGTGCATACTTACAAAGACTGAACATAATGTCACCACCCTCTAACTTTGTTAAACCTAAATTAACACACATCTTTCAAAATCTCTCTTATCTTTCTTCATGACTTATATATACAATTAATATATTTTAACTATGAAATTAAGTACTTACACGATAAAGTAAAATTTATATACATCTATTCAAATTATAGATAATAAACCTGCCTAAATGTTAATGATTTTTTGTCTTCTTTAAGAAAGGTCTTCCTTGCTACACTCAGGAAGCACTTTATTTGAAAACCAGAAACACTAACAATGTGGCGAAGAAAGCTAAACTACCTGGAGTATACATATCTCCTGTACTGGGGTTTGTTAAAAACGGCAGGAAGTCGTCTGAATGGCTCTGCATGTACTCAGCAGTCTGCCTCCTCAGGGTAGCCACAGTGAGAGCACAGTCTTGTTCTCTCAGCTGATCCTCAAGTGCTCCATACATACAATGACCGTCAGATGGAATATGTTTAATTTCCAATTCTCTGGCTGCCAATATTTGAGCAAGTTTTTCACTCTCAAGATGTCTGGCTCCAGATAAGTTCTCAATTTCAGCCTCAGCTATCCTTTCTTCCCGCTCCTTTTCCAATGCAGCCTTCTTTTCCTAGGACAAGAATATAGGGAAGTTAATGATATTAGGATTAATCACATTTGGTAAGAATGGAGACATTAGTCTGACTTTTTTGCCATTTCCTTCTCCCACAATCGCTGCCATTTTGATCGTCTCACCATTTGTAGAACTCTCTAACTACAATCCCTAGAGGACAATGATCTCATTCGTCTGACTGTTATGTTTGTTCCCAGCCCCTCGCTCTGTACTAACACATAAAGAAGCCTTTTATATAATCAGGTGCAGTGACCTAGGTCTCTAGGTGTACCTGGGAAGCTGGTACAGAAGGATTGCATGCCTAAGGACAGCTTGGGCTGCAGTGTTCTAGTCCAGGCTGGCCTGCAATGTGAGAGCATGTTTCACAGAAGAAGAGTGGCCAGGACGGGGCAAGGGGTATCTTCTTAGAAAATCTGCTAATTTGTTTGCTTATTTGAGGCAGTGCCTTGCTATGGTAGCTGAGAATACCCTATACTCTCCATCCTCCTACCTCAAACTTCCAAGGTTGGGATTAATGACATTTGTAACCACACCTGTCCTCGTAAGGACTAGTTTAAAAAACGTGAACAACTTGACTGGCTGATTTCAAAGTTCTATCCTAAAATTCAGAGGTCCAGTCCCTATACTGGTGCAACGCCTTTAAACCCAGGACTTGGGAGGCTTTGTGAGTACAAGGCGAGCCTTGTCTACAAAGTGAGTTCCTGAACAGCCCGAGCTACAGGATAAGATCCCATCTCAAACAAATTGAAAAGATTCAGTTCTCCTCAGCCTTATAGTACATGAACATATTTAATCCCAAACTGCTGTAAGGTTGTTATCATTCCACTATAGTGGATTTACTATGTTAAAACAACCAGAAAGATAATGACAGATACTATTTTTAATCAATTTTTTAAAGGTGGATAAAACACCTATAAATAATAATAGATTTTAAAAAGAAAAACTTACTGACAAGTAATTCAAATATTAGTTATACTAAAATCCCCCTAAATCATGTGATTCCTTATAACTCTCTAGAGTTCTGAATAAATAACCTCCCAGATTTTCGTTTGATTAAGTGTAATAAACATAATCCAATTAGAGAAAATGTGATACATTCTTTGTAAAAAAAAAAGGCATTATTTTATATGGTATAATATTCTTTCTTACTTAATTAAGAAAATACAAATACTTGAGATTTCCCCATGCCTGTATATCCAGGCATGGTTAGAGTTCGGTGAAATCAACAAGAGATGCATTAATGAGTACCATGGGAAATTTAGAGACAAATGAAAACATTTCTATATGTGAACTACTAAGAATCATAAACCAGAGAACATTTATGTTTCATAGCTAAAAACAATTCACAGAAGTAGCATACAAAAGTTTCAGGAGATGAAGCGGCTGGCTAAAGATGGGTCTGTCATTAATTGACACTGCTCACCCTAACACAGCACTAAGACGGAGAAGGCTCGACAGAGCGTCTGTGGCTCTTCTTTCTGGAAGGCAGAGCAGTCTGTGTGGAGGGTGTCCCTATGCTTTTACAACTTTCTAATCTCAACCAGGCATCTGTTTATACACTTGGAGGGAAACTGTCTTTCAACCTAAGTGGAAAGAAAACCCTCACTAAATTTTGCATTAAATCTGTTAAAATGTATTTTATTTTCTTGCACAATCTCAGTGTTTGCCCCTTACATGTCTGTGCATCAGATGCATGAGGTTCCCACAATCCAGAAAGGATGTGTTTGGTATGTGTGTCAGTCAGACACCCAGAACTAAAGTCACTGATGACTGGAACCAGTGCTGGAACTGGGAAGCAAACCAGGTCTTTTGGAAGAGTATCTAGTGCTCCTAACCACTAAATCATATTTCCAGCACCTGGAAATCTTGGTTCAGTAAATTACAGAAGGGAGGAAAACAGTAAAGCAATTTTAACAAAAGGTAAGGACTTCCACGTTGTAATTTGAACTCCCTGGAGCAGAAGTGAATGGGAAGGCACAATTTAATAAACTGAATGACTCCATGACGGCCATGTGAGAAAACTTCAAATGTTCTTTTATGGGTTTAAGTAGCTGAATCCAACAAATGCAGTAATAGCTCTCCAACAAAATATAAACCAGCTTTAACCCTAAGAAAAGTAGCATGATTTACTTCATCTACAACTGTGGATCTGGGTATAAAATCTTAAAACACAAGATGGCACTATAACTTTATAAAAGCCTAAAAACAGTTTCAGCGGGGAAAAGAAGAATAAGCACCTTAGACATCATCTAATCCAAAACCCCTCATTTCCCTCTTCTGAGGAAACAGCACGCGGAAAGATTTCCAAAGGCCATACAGCTGGTTAGAGCAGAGCGGGTCGGGGACAACACAGAGCTCCTTATGCAGGCACCTGAATCAGAATAAAGGTTGGAGCACATGGCAGCTAGAGTTAATGTCATATACGTTTTACTCTCGGAATGGAACTTCATTCTATCTTCCAAGCCCTGTAAGAATACTGACTTCTATCATTATCTTATTTTATGTAATGGTCTGCTTCAGAATTAAAAAGCAACTCAGTTTGCTTCCAGTAAATCTGGTGTAAAATCCATTGGATCCTTGTCTCAGTGGGAGTTTCCTACATTAGGTACTTTTTTACAAGGATACTACTAGAGACAACAGCAATCTGGTCTACAATAGGTGAAAGGCAGGAACATGGAACTTGTACACACACTGCTAGCAAAACTAGTCATGTTGATTTGACCACTAGTCCAGGGTTGTGCTAAATTCTCCCTCTCATTGGGATAACTAAGTCTCATCTTTCTCGTTTACAAAATAAAAAAACTACATCCCACTCTACTTCTCAAATTCCTTGTTTTGGAAGTCAATTATTTTATTTCTACCTTAGTTTTGATTTGTTTTCCCAAAATACAAAGAGCTTCCAAGTTCTTTTCGTCCCCCCAATATTTACTGAGGGTTTGTTTGTTTTGTTTTTCTATTTTTGGGGTAGGGGTGGCTTGCAGCAGTTGGCTCTCTTGTTCTATCATGTGGATTCCAGGGATCAAACTCAAGTTCTCAGGCTATGCAGCAAGCAATTTAATCCACTGAGTCATCTTAGGCACAAATTCCTGAGTTTAATGCTCCCATGTTTCTCCAGTTTAAACATAAGACCCCATAATAGTCTTATGATAAGTCACCACAAAGATGTCATGCTTTTCCTCCAGAGTTATCTCACTACCAGTAACAACCACCAGTGCTTAACTGGCTTTTTAATCCTTAGTGCTTTGCCAAAAAGAACAGTTGTAAATAATGTAATGACCAATTTGCCTTTCTTGGATCCAGGTTCCATTCTGGTAAGCATTCTGAACATTTAAGTGCTCTCCACTCTAAAAGCCCACTAGATTAACAAAGTAATCTGGGAATTGTTTTCTCTGCCAAGTGATAAGCAGTAAGCTATAAATCATAGTAAATTTTCTCAGAGTTTAGTTGGAAAATGTATTAAATTCAGATAGGAAAGAAGTAATAAAACTTTTTAAAAAGATAGGTCTAGGTACATAGTAGCTTGGTTTTTAGAATTAAATAGGCTACCATTAGATGCTGCAATTAATAAGAATCAATAAATTGTTTAAATTGTTACCTTACTGGCACACAAACACCTGCAAAGGTGACAGTTATGGGACCATAACAAAAAGAATGGCTATCATAAATAAGGATTTGAACTAGGTAGCCCTTCAAGACAGCATGCACGTAAATGATTCTTTAAAATTCATAATGGCAATATTAGTCAAGAGTAAAATTCATACAAATTATGATAAAAATTTGATTATTTGCAACTTAGATGTTATACAAAAGGAGACTGTCTTAGGCCTTTGTAAAAGGAATATGATACGCTTAACATAGTAAATATAATTATTTGTTGCCACTTCAGTTCTCCAGGCCTTATATTTATAGCTCTGGACAGCTTATTATTTAATACCCATAATAGTCCTCATAGATATTATTTTCCCTTAACTATGATTCAAATTGAATGGCAAGTCATGAGAGTATATGAAATCCAAACCGTCCCTGGGGCTGGAGAGCAGCCTAAGGCCCTGTCTGACCCTCAGAAGCACAATTTAAAAAGGGGGTGGGGCGACACCCACTCTATCAGACACTGACCCCCCATGCTCTAACATACTATGTACTAAAAACACTCTGAATATACACTTACAGCTTAGAAAACCTGAACAATTAGTAAAATAATATTCAGAACCAAATTACTGAATTTTAAACTTCCTTTTCTAAGGTGGAAAGACTTACCCACCTCCTGCCATTTTCAGTATTGTAAGGTCATTAACACGTTATTTCCAATAAATGTAATGCTCTATCTCATTCCATATTTGTTTTCATTACATTATTTTCCAGCAGACAATATCTTGTCAAAACATTTCTTTTCTTCAAATCATAACACATCCTTAACACTTGACATGATGTTCCTTTCTCTGCATTTTTAATATCATTAACCATTGTATATATTAACCATTATATAAATATCAACATAATTTTCTGAGAACTCTGGATCCTTGTGTGTTTTCTTGAATTTCTAAGTTCAAGTCTTCGCTTCACCCTGAGCACTAATTTTTTAACGGGGTTTTGCATAGTCATATGAACCCCGTTTTCAAAATTTCTAAATTAAGTCTACAATAAAATAGCTGTCGAAGAAGTCCTTAGCCTCCCTGATTTCTACAAGAACTGTAAACTATATATCTTACTTTTTATTTCTTATACCTATTAATTTCTGTAGAAGGCTAGGAAATAAAATAGATATTATTTTACTCACAAGAGTATTGTGGGGACTATATGAGATTTCAATGTAAGTAGCTTAGACTATTACCTGACATATGGTAAGGACTTCTTAGCTCAAGTCCCCTGACAAAGAACTCCAGTTTTTTTCTATTCATTTCTTACATAATACCTAAGAAAATATTAAAGTACACAACAGCACTAGCTTATATACATGGTGATATGACTTTCATACCCGTCTCTTTTGTGCTTTTGAAATCCGAGGTGGTTGACTCTCAAGTACCAAGTTTGAAATGTTAACAGCAACAGAATCTGTCTGAAAGAACAAAAACATTAAAAGAAAAAAAAAGGAATACAAAAAAAAAATCAATAAAAAATGTTTTAATTTAATGAAAGTGTTAAACTACTAAATTGTTACTGAAAATTAATGCATCCAATCCTTTACTTCCCGTTTGAGCAGCAATGTTAGGCACAGGATTAGATAGCATGCTTTGCCACCTTTCTCTACTTCTATGAATCTGTAAAATTGCCAAGCTTTTCATAGCTCTCCAAACACTAGGCTCATCCTTGCATACCTTCTGTCCTTCTTGATCCTATTCCATTACTCTAAATACCTTATTTCCATTCAAAGACAGCCTTCCTGTCCAAGAATGCTCACACATAAAATTGTTTGTGCTCATTACCACCTTCACATCCTAAAGCTGACAAGTCACTTCCCCATGTTAACTAGCCAAAACTTAATGAGCAGAAATTCTTCAGGTTAGAACAACTGAGCAGTTTCTATCTTAGCCCAGCTACAAACCGGTAATGTCACTAATAATGACTACAAAGACCCTTAAATCCAAATGTTAACACTGTTAAAGAAGCTTACTATTACTGTTACTTAGTTACCACTAGTGTAACTGAAAGTCAGGCTAGTCTTTAGTATGTTAAATACATAAAACAACCCAAGCAACCGCAACAGAAGGTACCGAGGACTATTCCCAGATGACAGACTGTTAAAGTTTCTCACACACTTCAACAACTCTATGAATCTTAGGATTTTTTTTTTCTTTTCTTTTTTCTTTTTTTTTTTTGATTCTGATAAAACTATCAGCCATATTAACAAAAAAAACTGAAAAATTAGGGGTTGAGGCCAAACACAAAACAAGTTTAATTAATGACAAAGAGAACAATTCAAGGCAAACTGGAGAATATGCATTGTAGCAGATGACAAAGGACTATGAACCAAATTTTTCTTTCTCTTTGGAAATCTATGAAGGAACTCTTGAAATTGAAGGCCTAAAAGAACAAACACTCAGCTACTAGAAAACACAGGGAGGCAATTAGAAACACAAAATTAGCACAATGCTAAAAACACAAATCTAAATGCACAGCACACCTTGTTTGGTGTGTGTGTGTGTGTGTGTGTGTGTGTTAGAGAGAGTGAAAAAATGTGCATACATGCCACAACAGCACACAGAGGTCAAAGAACAACTTGTATGAGTTAATTTTCTCTTTCTTCCATGTAGGTTGGGTTCCAGGGATAGAACTCAGGAGATCAAGTTGAACAGCAAGCTCCTTACCTGGTGAGCTACACTGGCAGCCTCCAATTAAAGTTTTCTTGTCACTTTCTTTTCTGTTGCTACTGTTGGGTTTTGAGATAGGGGTCTTGCTATGAAGCTCAGGCTGGCCTCAAACTCACAACCTCCCTGAGTGCCTCCTGAGTGCTGGGACTAAAGGCATATATCACCATGCCAGGCTAGAGATAAAAGTATTTTAATAGTAAAAAAGGCCAGGAACATGATGACTAAGAAGTGAAATCAAAGACTTTGACACTATATTTAATACTCTATGTAATGGATACACAGAAACTGTTCCCTTGTCAACAGAACAAAAATGAATCCAAACTTATGAAAGACAAGATCTGGCACAAAACTAAGAAATTCCTATCTGGGCTGGAAAGAAGGCTCAGCAGTTAAGAACACCAACTACTCTTCCAGAGTTCCTGAGTTCAATTCCCAGCAACCACATGGTGGCTCACAACCATCTGTAATGGGATCTGATGCCCTCTTCTGGTGTGTCTGAAGAGAGCATCACATACATATGATGCTCATATACATAAAATAAATATGTATATGTTCTCATATACATAAAATAAATAAATCTTAAAAAAAGGAAATTCCTATCAACAGTTAACTGAGGTTGTAGAATATATGACCTTTCATATCCAAAAACCAAGCAACAAGTTACTATATTATATTAGGGTGTAAGATGTGTCTGGTTTTGAATTCTAGCTTTTGTCACCTCAATAACTATATGACTTTGGGACAAAATTCTTAATCTCTTAAGCTGGTTTCCAACTGGAATCGTATGATTATCTACATTACTTCATAGCTATCACCTTACAGTGTTACTGGACAACTATATGTGTTGAACAAAGTAGCTGGCATACATGTTAGGCAGAATGATAAAACACTGGACAAATGCATGTAAGCATACTCCCGTTTACATAAAAAGCATCACTATGTCATTCACTACAACTGGTTCATATAGCACTTCTCTACTTAACTATAACTTCACATTTATTGTCCCATGTGGAGAAATTTATTCTAGGATGGATTAAGTAGCTTTGCAGAGGTTACAGTCTTATTCATCAGTAATTCTTGACAAGCAGTCTAGTCTGCCAACTTTCACTCAAGAGAAACCTTATCTAGCACGATTTATACTTTACATGTTTATTAGGTTAAGTAAACCTGGTCACAAAAATACTGGGAAAATGTACAGCTAGGTATGGTGGTGCATGCTTGTAATCGCAGCACTTGTGAAATCAAAGCAATAGGATCTGAAGTTTAAGTTCAAGGTTTATCGTCTGCTCCAAATCCAGGTGGGTTACGGCCTAGACTACAAGACACTCTGTCTCAAAAACTAAAGACGAGGAAATGTGATGTGTGACTGTATGACCTGATTTCAGAATTTTGAGAACATATTCGATATGCAGTTCAACACACTCAGACAGTTGTTTCCTCGGGTTCAGAGACAAGGTTTGCTCCCCATACCTTACTGTCCTTGAAAGTGAGCTTCAACTGTTCCAGTTCTTCCCTGTGTTTTTGCTCCATTTCTCTCTCCAATTTAGCAACATCTTCTGTGAGTTGCTTCCTCCTCTTTTTGTCGTTTTTGGGAACAGCGTTCTTCATTCCCTGAATTTTGGCTAAAAAGTCATCAAAACCGCCACGTCAGAGCCCCAGGAAGAAAGATCGAAAAGCAATAAGAGGGTGGGAAGAGGTGTAATTATAGAATGTAAAGTAATTATAGAAGCAATTAATCATGACACAACAATCAGCTATGGAGAAAGGCCCGGATGAGGCTTGCAACCCAACGTAAACACAACCTTGAATTTGTTTGCTTTGACAGGGCAAAACCAAGGTTAAAAAACTACATATTAAGATAAAACTTCCGCCTTTTAAATATCCTTTTCTGTGACCGTCAAGCCAAGGTGAAACAATTCAGACCACACCACTAATGCCAGGCGTCCGGATCTGGGGCAGGAATGGGAAGGGAGGCAGAGGAAGTCCAAGACTTTGGCCTCCAGGCAAATCAAGCAGCAGCACGTGCGCCGGACCGGCTTGAGGTGCACGACACGCCGCACGCGGGGACCCCCTCCAAGGACTGCAAATAAGGGGGTCAAGCGAATGGGGAAAGCTGGAGAAGACACACCAAAAGTTTTCTGGGGGGAAGCCTAGCCGGATCCATGGCGTGTCCCCCACCCCCACCCCCGGTTCCCGAGGACACACGCCACGCTCCCAGCCCTAGGTGTGGACGATTACATCCCTAGCTCCCTTTCTCGTCACCTTGCAGCTCCTTCTTCTCCTTCCGATGCCTTCTCACCAGCTTCTCTTCATCATCCAGCTCTTCAGCCAAGACCTCCTCCTCCTCCATGACGACCGGGCGGCCGGACACACGCGCTGGAGGAGCTCTGCACCTCAGGCGGCCCAGCACCTCCCACCCCTCGACCCCCACCCGGGGCGCCATTGGCCGCCGGGAAGGCCCAGCCCCGCCTCAAGGCGGCTCCGGATCCAGGCCTAACCACTGAAACCGGGAGAAGCCGACATGGGCTAGGGCGCCTGCGCGTTCCGACCGCTCCGGGCGGCGCGCCGGAAGCTGGGATTCCGCGATGGAGAACGCGCCCGTCGCTGGAGCTTCTTCAGCACAAAGCTTCGCGCCGGGCGATTGGCCCTGGCGGGGCGCGCGGAGATGACGTCACGAAACGTTCTTTCCCACAGCTTTCAATTTGTACTTTGAAACGCTCTATGGTTGTGCCCTTTGCCAAGACATATTGAAAAGACTTTTTTTTTAATTTTAATAAAAGCGTGGATTGTTTTCAGTGAGGTTCTTTACGTTACATCACTCACACAGTAGGGAATTGTTTTTTTTTTTTTTACAACGTGGTAAAAAGGGAAAAGCTAAGAAATGCCTACTCTTGAATAGATGATGATAGAGAAATATAAAAAGGACTAAGCAGCGTAAAGTCCATTTGCTGAGTTCAATGCTAAGACGGATAACAGTAAGTCATGTGGTGCCAAAAAACCAAATTAGTAAAGGCAAACAAGAATGCTCACAGAGGGACTGGAGAGATATAGATGGCTTAGCAGTTAACAGCACTGACAGCTCTTCCAGAGGTCCTGAGTTCAAATCTCAGCAACCTCATGGTGGCTCACAACCATCTGTTATAAGATCTTACGCCCTCTTCGGGTGCGTCTGAAGACAACCACAGTGTAGTTATATATAATAAATAAATAAATCTTAGAAAGAAAGAAAGAAAAGAAAAGAAAAGAAAAGAAAAGAAAAGAAAAGAAAAGAAAAGAAAAGAAAAGAAAATGTTCACAGAATGGTGGAGTGCAGAGGGCTGGTCCAGTAAAATAAAAATCTATTTTTAGGGCTGAGCGTGGTTGTGCACGCCTTTAATCCCAGCACTTAGGAGGCAGGCAGGCAGATCTCTGTGAGTTCAAGGACAGCCTGGTCTACATAGTGAGTTCCAGGACATCCAGAGAGTTACATAGGTGAGACCTGTCTCAAAAATAAATAAATAAATAAACAAACAAATAAATAAATAAATAAATATGTTCTTTTGTATATGAATGCCTAAAACAGAACAAAACAAATGAAGTTGAAATAATAGTTCTGAAACTAATTGAAGACTTATTTCCAGAGATGAATAATGAACTGAGCCTACAACTGTATAAACCTATAAAGGGTACATTTAAATTTGGTGAAGAGAAAACAACATCTACATGTATCCTGTTTTGTTTTGTTTAATTTCGAGGTTGTGGAGGGAGTGTGGTACAAGTGTTTAGACTGAGAAATCAAGTTATGATCTAAGTTTTTTTTTTCTTTGAACTCTAAATGCCAGAAAACAGTGCAATAAAATCATAAAGAAAAGTAGGTTTTGTATGAGAGCTGTATGCCCTGCCAAGCTTAGAGACTAGAAATTTTTGGAATTGGACTAAACTCATTTTGCGTTATGGTGTACGCATCAGGCTATAGTGCCAGTAAGTGGAAGTTGGTTTGAATGAAAATGTACCCCCATAGGCTCAGATACTTGAAAGCAAGGTCTCCTGTTGGTGGTGCTGTATGGGTAGATTTAGGTCTTGCATTGCTGGAGAAAGTGTCATTGGGGATGGGCTTTCAACTCCAAAAATGTAGCATCCCAGTTTTCTTGGGGTTGTTATTGATATTTTGTTGTTTTCTGATTCCATCAATTCCTGTGATTGGAAGCATAAGTCCTTAGATTCAGCTCTCACCATCCATCTGGCTTTCACTCCATCATCATAGACTCTAATCCTGTGGAAACCAAATACGCCAAATAAGTCGTTTATTTTGTAAGTTGGCTTCATTGTGATATTTTATCACAACAACAGAAAACTAACTAATATATCAACTGGAAGGAATTTTTAAATATTCATGGTTAAGAAAATCTGTCAGGGGCTGGCGAGATGGCTCAGCAGTTAAGAGCACTGACTGCTCTTCTGATGATCCTGAGTTCTGGATCCCAGCAACCACATGGTGGCTCACAACCACCTGTAATGAGATCTGACGCCCTCTTCTGGTGTGTCTGAAGACAGCTACAGTGTATTACACCATAGCGAGCAGAGCCAGCAGAGGTCCTGGGTTCAATTCCCAGCAGCCACATACTTGATGGCTCACGGCCATCTGTACAGCTACAGTGTACTCATACACATTAAATAAATAAATAAATAAATAAATAAATAAATAAATAAATAAATAAAAACTGTCAGTAAAGAACTTTCTCTGAAATTTTTTGCTTAATGATGTTGTAGTTTAAGAGTCACTCCACAAACCACATGAACATAGATCTCAGTCAGACAAGGATGGTTTATTGAATACACACCCTAATACTGGTCAGAACAGGGACATAGTTCAGAACAATGACAATGAACATCTTTCTCTGACAGCTTATAAGGAAAAAAAATCACAAAAAAAACCACAATGATTTCATACACTGGTGCAAGAAGTACTTCCCGGTGGTCAGCTTGACCTCAAGCTATTTTAGACATAACAGTACATACCGGCCTTTGATTTCATAGGTCCTACAGGAAGCTTTGTGAATTTTTTTAAGATTAGCAAACCTCACACAGAATATTCAGAACATACAGAACAAAATCAGAGTATGTGGTCAGCATGTCCTTGCTCTGAGCCAAGTCACTTCTATGTGTTAATAATTGGAAGGCATATTACAGCAACAATATAAAGTTGCTGCCAGACATGGAACAAAATGGCTACAGCTATGCTGGGGACAGGCCATAGCAAGTGTTAAAATACAGCTAATTGAGAACACCAACTGAAATGGCTAAAGTGAGAGAAAATCGCATGAAACTTTTAATGGTATGAAAACTATTTCAAGAAATGGAGCTTGGAACGATGTATATGATGCTGGGCTCTATAAAAAATAGGAGGCAAGAATATGTTTGGTACAGCCAGGAATAGTGAGGTGAAAGGGATGCCTCTGTGGGCCCATGCTGATGCGTCCCTTCCGAAGACCACCTAGGAATACATGGAGAGAGAAGGGGGAGGGGAATAGTGATAGAGGGAGAAGGGTCAGGGAGAGAAGGGACAGAGAGTAAGATGATAAGAGAGAGAGGAGGGGGCAAACAGCCACTTTTATAGTGAGTCAGGCATACCTGGCTGTTGCCAGGTAACTGGGGTGGAGCCTAGAAGGAATGCTAACATATAGGATAGTAAAATTAAATGCAAATGGGTCTGAAATCTTTCAGTTTATATATTTCTAATTTCAAGATCATGACATTCAATATATTGAATAAATAAATGCTTTTTTACTCTTGCTATGTGCTGATGTAGTTAGAGGCAGACATATTGTTAGCTATATCAGACTTGAATTATTAGCAGGAAAAGACAGAGGTATTCGGGTGGGGTCAAGGCCATTGAGATTTCCAAGTCTACAGGCTCCACACTGTTTCTAATCACTTCATGTTAGGAGGTGCGTGGGCATGGTCATAAGAACATGATAAATATCTCTTTAAGAACAAACTGAGGTCTGGTAAGATGGCTCAGTAGGTAAACTCTCTTATCTGAAGGCTGGTGTGTAAGTATGTGTATGCTTTTATTAATAGGTCATATTTATGAGTAATCATTTAATTGGTCCTGTGTGGATAAATAGAAACATTGCCAGAAGTTAGAGTATAAGCTGTAGTAATACAGTGAAGGCTGGTAATATTCTCTAGTGTTCTCTCCTGAACATGGTGTCACCTTTGTATTAGCATGCAGTCAATTGACAAGAAATTATTGTTAAGATGCAGGTATTGTTTGAATTAAACCTAGCATTGTTTTCTTTCAGGATCACAAGTTGCTAATGCTGCCAATTAGTACCATACTTGAAAGTAAAGCAATGACAAGGATCTATACTCTGTAACCACTAGCCATGAAAATGAGGCTCAGAATGTTAATTGGCTTAGCACCACATGATGGATAGCAAAAGCCATCTGATTTCAAGGCTTGTTTGTACCTTTTCATCTGTATTATAGCACTTAGTTAAAAAAAAAAAAAAAGATTGTTGTAAAAACAAAGATAAAAAAGAAACCCAAGATCTTGGGAGATTTTAAGAGATGAGTCAGAATTCATTAAATCACATAATCCAGAGCATAATGAATTGTAGCAAAGAGCTAATGAGAAATATGGGATTGCTGTTGAATAACAACACCATTTCTTCTTGTAATAGTTACGTCTTTTCTGGAACAAATACAATACTAAGGCCAAGTCACTGACTAATACAATTTTCATGTTGGGCTTTTATTCTCTGTGTAGAGTGTCATGTGATGTTCTAATTTCATTTTGTTGTAAGAAATCCTTCAACTTAAATTGTAAAAATAATATTGTAGTACCAAATTTTGGAAATCCTAAGGGTTCTTATCAAGGTTTCTTCACTAGTAGCTTTTTACCTAGACTGAAATTGGGTCATTAGTGGGCTTTACTTCAAGTAACAGGGTAAATGAAAGCTCTGGAGAAAGAGAAAAAAATCAAAACAATTCCAATTTTATTACATTTATCTCATAACAACAAGCAACAAACTACAGTACTTAATTTTTAAAGACACATTACAAATTACTAAACAGAAGAATAAAGATTATGCCATTTTAAACTATTGTATGCCAACTTGACACTGGCTGGAGTTATCACAGAGAAAGGAGCTTCAGTTGGGGAAATGCCTCCATGAGATCCAGCTGTGGGGC
>NW_022196896.1:22059482-22067333 GCF_008632895.1 Mastomys coucha | reverse complement strand
TTTCCTCCCCAACTTGCTTCTTGGTCATGATGTTTGTGCAGGAATAGAAACCCTAACTAAGACAACTATCAACTTAATTTATAATCACTTGTCTAGTTAATACTGTTTTTTTTTAATGTGTATGAGTACACTGTAGCTGTACAGATGGCCGTGAGTCATCATGTGTGTGTGTGTGGCTGCTGGGAATTGAACTCAGGACCTCTGCCAGCCCCACTCACAATTCACTGTAGCTGTCTTCAGACGCACTAGAGGAGGGCGTCAAATCTCATTACGGGTGGTTGTGAGCCACCATGTGGTTGCTAGGATCCGAACTCAGGACCTTCGGAAGAGCAGTCAGTGCTCTTACCTGCTGAGCCATCTTGCCAGTCCCGTTAATACTGTTCTTAATACATACTTCTTTAGACAATCTCTATACTCTATTCTTGTATAACTACTATTCTAACTCTTTAATCTTTAAGGTATTTATAAGATGCTACATTGAGATTCTCTGGGAACCCAACAGCCACACAATCCAGGGAGGTTGGTAACTAGATGGAACTACAAAATATATCATCCACAGTGAGAAAGACCAGAAAGACAAATATGGCTTTATTCATTATATGTAAATATTAGCTGTTAAGTCAATGTTAACTAGGCTTCAATCCTTAGAACCACCGAGAGTAAGTACAGAGTAAAGGACTAGGGAGGGCAGTTAGTTATCACTAGGAAAAGGAAGTAGAATAGATAGTAATGGTTGGAGAATGGAGGAGGGACTGGAATGGGAGGACCAAGTCTGGAGGAGAAAGGAGGAGGGAGTGAGAAGGGAAATACGAGAAGAGACAGCTAAAATTAACGTAGTATGGAAAGCTAACACATTAGAAACTTCCTAAAATATATACACATACTAAGGGGATCTAAATGAAATAACCAAGTGTAGTGGCTATTCTTGGTTGTCAACTTGACTATATCTGGAATGAACTACAATCCAGAATTGGAAGTCTCCTAATGTGGACGCTGGGAGATACAAGTTTCTGACCTGGATCTTAGCATGGAGATCTTAAGGCACAGTGGCTATGAAGTGTGAACTCGCAGAGAAGCATCCTGCAGTAGATGAGAACAAATACAGAGACCCACAGCCAGACAGTAATCTGAGACTGAGAGACTTCTGAACACTCAGTCCTAAATGGAATGTTTCCATCAAATCCTTCCACTCAGGTTTCAGAGAACCCTGCAGAAGAGGAAGAATGTAAGAGCCAGAGGGGATGGAGGTCGCCAAGGAAAGAAGGCCCTGCAAACACAGCATGACCAACACATGTGAACTCACAGAGGCTGAGACAGCAGGCACAGAGCCTGCCCAAGTCTGCGTCAGCTGGGGTCTTAGAACTGAAAGGAAAAATAGACACGTGCTCCCATCACTAACCCACAAGCAACCTCCAACTGATAACCACTTGCAAATGAAAATTAAGTTTCTCCAAGGAAATCTCACTGGAGATATAAACTGCTCTTAAGGGGAGGCCACCTGCCTAGTGTTAGACAGCTAACAGAAAACTGACTCAGTGATACTAATGGAGGTAGGTCCCTTGTCTCATAATGTCCTGTTGGGGATTTTTCTCTTCTAAATCTTATCATTTTTTTACTTTCATTTTTTTTCTCTCTACTGGTCCTTTGTGTGTATATTATGGCTTCTAGTTTTGTGTGTTTGTAGGATTCTTCAGTGTGAGAACAAGCAGATCTTGGCATCTATGTCTGTTTCTTGTTCCTGTCTTGGGTTCTTTTCCTTCTGTTTGTTTGTTTTGTCCTATTCCAACATGTTTGCTTTGGTTTATCTTATCTTATTTTATTATTATCCCTTAAAAGCCTGTTTGTTTTCTGATGAAAACAAAACAAAATGGGTGGATCCAGATAGGAGGGAAGAAGAGAAGGAACCTGGAGCAACAGCAGGGAAACCATAATCATGATACATTATATGAAAGATAATCTATTTCTTTTTTCTTTTTTTTTAAGATTTATTTATTATTATACATAAGTACACTGTAGCTGACTTTGGATGAACCAGAAGAGGACGTCAGATCTCATTACAGGTGGTTGTGAGGCACCATGTGGTTGCTGGGATTTGAACTAAGGACCTTCAGAAGAGCAGTCAGTATGCTCTTATCTGCCGAGCCATCTCGCCAGCCCCAATAATCTGTTTCTAAAGAGAAAAATACTACATTAAAACTTTATTGCATAGTATTTATTTTTGTAGCATTATTCATAAATGAAGTTTGTATAGGAGTTTAACATTCTTTTCTCTAATTTCAAGTCCCTAGATAGATAACTGTACAAATCCACTTACATTGATGTTATAGTAGAACTAGTAGCATTGTGGTCCCACCAACTTTATTAGTTTTTTTTTTTTATTAGAAAAGCTCTAAGCACCCCAAAAGGGCTGGCCAGCTGACTGGGTCCCAGGGAGCAGTGTGACCTTGGCTCAGGTTGGACTCTGCCCTGGTAAACACAGCATTGCCCAGAAACCTTGAGAAGTGGGTTTCTGTTGTTTAGAAAAAGGGGTTGTTTACAAGAGCATTTAACTACTGAAAATAGAATCTCTTTCCCAGAGAACTGTAATTACACATGTATCCTCCGGGAAGAGCAGAGCCTTTTGAAACTCCCGCTTCTCCATGGTGGTATGTTACTAGGCTCCGTCTTGTACAGTTTCATGTGGGTAACCATCAGCCAGTCATTTTCAGCACTCTGACTAGTTTTGAATCTATGTACCACCCACTGAAAAAAAAAATTTGACCACGGACAATAGCAAGAATAATCTATGAGCAAGATAGTCAGAAATTAATGACAAACACATCATAGCCATTTAGCAAACAACAATACTTACCATCAGGACCCATGACTTCCCATCCTCCAGCCTCTGCCCTGGTTTATAGCACCAGGTAAGAATTCCCTCTTGTGGAACTGACTTTTAAATCTGATTAGCTCTGGGTTTGTGGTACATACCCTTAATGCAACACTCAGGAGGCAGAAGTGGGTGGATCTTTGTGAGTTTGAAAGCCAAATTGGCCTACATACCAAATTTCAGGACAGCCAGGACTATGTAGAGAGACCCTTTCTCAAAAAAAAAAAATCCAATTAAAAAGCAATTGATTGTACCCAAATAAATTGCACCCCACATGTACCCATTACATTTAGCCTTTTGTGTTTATAGTTAGCTACATTGGTTCCATGGCTGAGTAGGATTATTGATGGCAGTTTTCCCAAATGACTACATACACACACCTTCTAGCACTACACAGGCTAGCCAATAGGTAATAAGATTCCAATTAAATCCCAGCTTCATTTCTCTATGTCCTGTAGCCAGAGCATGCAGTGTCTCCAGCAATGGAGTCTTAGTATATGGTCCTGGTTTGCAACAAGCCCAAGTGGAGTAGCCTTAATTGTTTCAGTGGTTACAGCAGCCTCCATGGACAAAACTTCTAGAGAAAGTAGCCCAGCCCTGGTCCTGGGACTTTTATTAATAACCTTATGGTTTCTGGGAACATCTTTTCTCTATTCACACAAGGTAACTTCTTTCAGTTCTTTTGACTATTGTTTTAATATTTTCAGGCACAGGCCATTGGATTTTTCTTGCTCACCTTGCTGTATATCCTCTGTGCAATATCCATCCATAATGTTACCAAGAATTTAACAGCTGGGTGCAGCCCTTGCAGCCCGTGTGCCTGGATTTCACATCCTTAATTGTTAACATGTGCTTGCACAACATTCAGGTGCTTTCCTAAGTCCATAAAACACTCATAGTTCAGCCTCAAATCTATGAAATGAAACAATTTTGAGTACCTGGGAAAAGGCTCAGCAGATAAAAATCATTTACCACACAAGCCTGGTGAGCTGTGTTTCATCCCTAGAACTCACCAAGAAGCTGGATGGGGTGGAGTGTGTCTGCAATCCCACTGAAATGAAAGTCTGGGAGAGGAATGTAAGCAGCCAGCTTGGGTAGGCTGCACAGCATCATAAACAAGAAAGGCCCTGCCTCCACACCACAGAAGGTGAAACTGACTCCCAAAAGCTGACCTGCATAGACACACGCACAAGCATGTATACTATAATAAACTAAGTCCCACTACCCTCCATTCCTTGAAAATTCCAGTTGGTCTCAGGTAATTACCAGGTAAGGGAATTAAAAAGTCGTTAGCACCAATACCAGGTGGATTTTATTAGCATTGTTTTCTAGCACAGCTTGAGGTCAGGGATAGTGATGCCCCCAGAAGTTCTTTTATTCTTGAGAATTGTTTTGGCTATTCTGGGGTTGGTTTGTTTGCTTGTTTGGTTGTTTGTCTGTCTTTGGAAAATATGAAGTTGAGAATTGCTCTTTCTATGTCTGTGAAGAATTGTTGGAATTTGGATGGGGATTGCATTGAACCTGTAGATTGCTTTTGGTAAAATGGCCATTTCTACCATGTTAATTCTACAATCCATGAGCATAGGAAATTCGAAGAAGTGGTCTTCGAGTTCTTTTTTCAGGGATTTGAAGTTCTTGTAATGAAGATCTTTCACTTGTTGTTAAGAGTTATACCAAGATATTTTGTACTATTTGTGGCTATTGTGAATGGTGTTATTTCCTTCCTTCCTTTCTTTCTTCCTTTCTTTCTTCCTTCCTTCCTTTCTTTCTTTCTTTCTTTCTTTCTTTCTTTCTTTCTTCCTTTCTTTCTTTCTTTCTTTCTTTATTATATGTAGGTACACTGTAGCTGTCTTCAGACACCCCAGAAGAGGGCATCAGATCTCATTACAGATGGCTGTGAGCCATCATGTGGTTGCTGGGATTTAAACTAAGGACCTTCAGAAGAACAGTCAGTGCTCTTAACTGCTGAGCCATCTCTCCAGCCCCTGTGTTATTTCCTTAATTTCTTTCTCAGCACATGTATCAGTTGTGTAAAGGAAGGTTTTATTTTATATCCTGCTACTTTGCTGAAGTTGTTTATCAGCTATAGGAGTTCTCTGGTAGAATTTGGGGGGGTAACTTATTATCAGCAAATAGTGATACCTTGACTTCTTTGCCAATTTATATCCCCTTGATCTCCTTTTGTTGTCTTATTGCTCTAGCTAGAAGTTCCAGTACTATGTTGAATAGATACAAAGAGAGTGGGCAACCTTGTATTTTCCTGTATTTTAGTGGGATTGCTTCTAATTTCTCTTGATTTAGTTTAATGTTAGTGGTTGGTTTGCTATACATTTCTTCTATTATGTTTAGTATGTGCCATGAATTCCTGATCTCTAAGACTTTTAACATGAAGGGGTGTTATATTTTGTCAAAGGCTTTTTCAGCATCTAATGTGGGTTTTTTCCTTGAGTTTGTTTATACAGATTATTGATGGATTTTTCATATATGGAAACATCTCTGCATCCCAGGGATGAAGCCTACTTGATCATGGTGAATGATTGTTTTGATGTGTTTTTGGATTCTACTTGGAAGAATTTTATTGAGTATATTTGCATTGATTATTCATAAAGGAAATTGGCCTGAAGTTCTCTTTCTTCACTGGGTCTTTGTGTGGTTTAGGTATCAGAGTAACTGTGGCTTCATAGAATGAATTAGGTAGTGTTCCTTCTGTTTCCATTTCCTGGAATAGTTTGAGGAGTATTGGTATTAGCTCTTTGAAGGTCTGATAAAATTCTGCACTAAAACCATCTGGCTTTTTTTGTTTTTTGGTTTTTTTGGTTTTTTTTTTTTCTTTTGGTTAGAAGGTTTGTTTTGTTTTGTTTCCATTTTTTGTTTGTTTGTTTGGTTTGGTTTTTTTGAGACATGGTTTCTCTGTGTAGTCCTGGCTGTCCTGGAACTCACTCTGTAGACAAGGCTGACCTTGAACTCAGAAATCTGCCTGCCTCTGCCTCCTAAGTGCTGGGATTACAGGCTTGCGCCACCACTGCCCAGCTTGTAAGGAGGTTTTAATGACTATTTCTATTTCCTTAGAGGTTATGGGATTGTTTAGATAGTTTATCTGATCTTGATTTAACTTTGGTACATGGTATCTGTCTAGAAAATCATCCATTTCATCCAGGTTTTCCAGTTTTGTAGAGTATAGGCTTTTGTAGTAAGATCTGATTGTTTTTTAAAATTTTTCTATGTTTCTGTTGTTATGTCTCCCTTTTCATTTATGATTTTGTTAATTTGGATACTACCTCTGTGTCCTTTATTTAGTATGGCTAAGGGTTTACCTATCTTGTTCATTTTCTCAAAGAACCAGCTCTTGGTTGTGTTGATTCTTTGTATCTTCTCTTTGTTTCTAACTGGTTTATTTCAGTACTGAATTTGACTACTTCCTGCACTCAACTCCTCTTGGGTGTGTTTTCTTCTTTCTGTTCTAGAGCTTTCAGTTGTGCTGTTAAATTAAGCTTGTATGGGATTTCTCCAAATTCTTAATAAAGGCACTTAGTGCTATAAATTTTCTTCTTAACACTGCTTTTATTGTGTCCCATAAGTTTGGGTATGATGTGTCTTCAATTTCATTGAATTAACAAACTATTGAATTGGCACAGAAACAGACAGATAAATCAATGAAATAGAATTGAAGACCCAGAAATAAAACCGCACACCTATGGACACTTGATTTTTGACAAAGAAGCCAAAAACATACAGTGGAAAAAAGAATGTATCTTCAATAAATGGTGCTGGTCTAACTGGCAGACTGTATGTAGAAGAATGAAAATAGATACATATTTATCACCCTGCACAAAGCTCAAGTCCAAGTGGATCAAGGCCCTCAACATAAAACCAGATACATTGAATCTAATAGAAGAAAAAGTGGGAGAGAGCCTCGAACACATTGGCACAGGGGAAAATTTCCTGAACAGAACACCAATGGCTCAGGCTCTAAGATCAGCAATTGATAAATGGGACCTCATACAATTGAAAAGCTTCTGTAAGGCAAAGGACACTGTCAATAAAACAAAACAGCAACCTACAGATTGGAAAAAGATCTTCACTAACCCTACATCTGTTAGAGGGCTAATATCCAAAATACATTAAGAATTCAAGAAGTTAGACTCCAAAAATTCAAATAGCCCTATTAAAAATTAGTGTACTGAGCTAAACAGAATTCTCAACAAAGGCTGAGAAGCACCTAAAGAAATGTTCAGCATCCTTAGTCATCAGGAAAATGCAAATCAAAATAACTCTGAGATACCACTTTATACCAATCAGAATGGCTAAGATAAAAAAACTCAAGTGAGAGCACATGCTGGAGAGGTTGTGGACAAAGAGGAGTACCCCTCCACTGCTGGTGGAATTGAAAACTGGTACAACCACTCTGGAAATCAATCTGGAGGTTCCTCAGAACGTTGGAAATAGTTCTACCTGAAGACCCAGCTATACCACTATACTGGGCATATACCCCAAAGATGACCCACCATACCACAAGAACAAGTGCTCCACCATGTTCCTGGCAGCCTTATTTGTGATAGCCAGAAGTTGGAAACAACCCTGATGTCCCTCAACAGAAGAATGGATGCAGGAAATGTGGTTAATTTATACAATGGAATACTATTCAGCTACTAAAAAACGAGGATATCACGAATTTTGCAGGCAAATGGATGGAACTAGAAAATATCATCCTAAGAGAGATAACTCAGACCCAAAAGGACATACTTGGTATGTACTCACTTATAAATGAATATTAGCCAAAAGAAGTACAGAATACTTAGGATATAACCCACAGACCATAAGAAGTATAACAAATACAAAAGTCCAAGTGAGGATGTTTCAATTCCACTTAGAAGGGGAAAGGAAATAATCACGGGAGGCAGAGGGAGGGAGGAACATGCTACGCACACTCGTCTACTCCAGTCACATCCAAAATATTGGGGATAAAATCCTGATAAAGGATA
>NW_022196896.1:21989347-22059058 GCF_008632895.1 Mastomys coucha | reverse complement strand
AAATGCCTCAACAGGGAGGGCTCCACTCCTCTTCACACCTGACGACCAAATCCCACTGACCTTGATGTTCAGTCACTTGTCTACATGACCTCAGTCCAGCGCCTCTTGCTGTAACCCACCTGCCTACATGACTCTTGTAATTTGCCCTGCTTGCTGTATGCTACTTAAGCCTGCTTTTCACTTGGTGTGGAAGGAGAAGGACTAGGAGAAGAAGAAGGACTTAGACTTGCATGCAGGACTAAGACTAGAAGTTAGATGGGCTAGGACTCAGATTCATGCAATCCGCATTCCCCCGGGCCCAGAGCACTTGAGCCTGGGGGGCAGCACCAGTTCAGAGGAGATAGCTGCTGCTTTAGACCCAGTGTGTTTCAGAAAGCCTCAGATGTACCTCAACTATTGAGCTGCCAGATTTACCATCTCTCTTTTATAATGACTGTAAAAGTCTGATGCCATTTCTAAGAAATACATTTAGATCCTATACTTCATGTGTCATCTCTGCCATCATTTCTTCGTCTATGCCTTGTCGACCTGACTAGGACCTGTAATAACCGGCATGGGTAACCCCATTCTCGAAGAACCAAAAAGAGACCACTGCAAAAGCATGAGGTTAATTTATTAATTGAAGCTGGTATACCAGGGTCATCTCTGTAATGGTGACCAGATAGAGAGATCCAGAGGAAACAAGGCTCTAAGCTTTTATACCATTTCACAACAGAGTTTTACAACTTACAAAGTTACAATTTACAACATGGGTAGTTACACTTTATCTTGTTCATTGTTCTTTAGTTTCTATTGATCTTTCCTCCCAGTTAGGATAAGACACCTGTGACTCTCAGGAGGGGTGGGGGAGATCCTCTCTCCCTGGGAATGTCTCTTGGAAACTTGTATTCCTTGAGGATGGATGTTTGTTCAGTAAATTCTTTTAAAAACCCCCTTTGTCTTAAGGATAAGTGGACATTTTGTTGTCTGGTATCTTTATGGGGTATCTCTATTTGGCTCAATTTCTACAGACCCCATTTCTCCCATGGGTTGAGGGAGGCCCAGATCGGCTGGCCCATGGCAGGAACATGCCTGGGAAAGGGGAGCAGAAGAGGAAAAGGGGTACAGGAGCAGTATAGGGTAGAATTCAGGCAGGCATGAAGCCCAGAGGTCCAAGAGAATGAATGTAGACAAGGAGCATGGCTGGGGGTACACTCTAGAAAGTATCAGAGACCCAGGAGGTGGGAGACTCTAAGGACTCAGTGGGGGTGACCCTAGCCAAAATGCCCAATACTGGGGAGAGGGAACTCCAAAAATCCACCTCCAATAGATAGACAGGGCCTCAAGCAGAGGGACAGGGTAGTACTAACCCACAGTCAAAATTTCTGACCCAGAACTATTCTAGTCTAAAAAAACTGCAGGGACAAAAATGGAGAAGAGACTGAAGGAAAGGTGGTCCAATGACTGGTCCAACTTGGGATCCATCTCATGAGAGGACACCAAGGCCTGACACTCTTACTGATACTATGATATGCTTGCAGGTGGGAGCCTAGCATGGCTGTCCTCTAAGAGGCCCTACCAGCAGCTGACTGAGACAGAAATAGATACTTACAGCCAACCATTGAACTGAAGTCGGGGATCCTGTTGAATTACAGGAAGGATTGAAGAAGCTGAAGGGGAAAGTGACCCCATAGGAAGACCAGCAGACTCAACTAACCCAGACCCCAGGAGCTCCCAGAAACTGATCCACCAAAGAGAAACATACACAGGCTGGTCAGAGGCCTCCAGACACATATATAGCAGAGGTCTGCCTGGTCAGGCCACAGTGAGAGAAGATGGGCTTCATTCTGGAGAAATGTGAGGCCCCATGGAAGGGGGAGGCCTAGTGGAGGAGGAGCACCCTCTTGGAGGCAAGGGGGATGGGAGACCATGGAGGGGCAATGACTTGAATGTAAATAAATAAAAAAAAGTTTTTAGCATGTAAATTCCATCACTAGTTAGCATGGACGATTTTATCTTCCATGACTGGAGGATGGGAAATTTTCATCACTCGTATCAGTTATTTCCCCAAAAAATCAATGTTGGCTATAGCAGCATAGAGGGCAGGCACTACCTTCACAGCTTTTTCCAGGAGTCCTCCCGCCTTCTCAACTTGGAGTGCTTCCACACAGGGCTCTCCCCACACTTTCTCTAGGCCAGATGACTCTGGGAGGCCCCTCTTTGCATACCCTCACCTGCTGTGTCCCCAGAGGATCCCCAGGTCTGATGGTCTCTGGGCTTGAGCAACAGTTTGATGTGTTATTGGGAACAGGGCCCCAGACTTCAGCACAACTGACTTCATGATGAAAGGCTCTACCGTTCAAGCCATAAAACTCAGCATGTAGATAGCACCACCTGTTAAAACTAAAACAAAAACCTTAACCCATTCAAGTCCACAATTGGGGGAAAGTCTCTAAATGTACTGACCTTGCTTTTTGGCCTCTGTAGTTCTACTTTGGGCTAACTGTTCTTGTTAACTGAAGTATGTCAGCCCAGGGCATGGGTTTTGTGCTTAAATGCTCACCCTGCGAAAGGCTACTCTGGGATCTCAAATACCCAGTGTAGTCACTGGCTGGCTAATAAAGACTTTCTTCTGGCTTAAACCCATATCTGAGCAGTTTTCTCTGGTGAAAACCCCACAACATTACTCTTCTTTGATTGCCTGCCTGCTGAGAGGATCCTGGGCTAAACAATTTCCACAACAAGTACAGTTTCCTGCAGGAAAGAAAAGTATGCAGCTTACTGGGTGGTGGAGTGGAAAGGTGGGAGTGGTCATAACTGCCCATCCCTGGAAAGAGCTTAGTCATCTTTACTCCTACTGTGCTATCAGTCACCCGTTCAATATTTGCTCAGGACTGAAGCCTCCTAGAGACTGACATACTGAATTTGCCTTCTGTCAATTTTTTTTTTTTCTGAAGCACGTTGGAAATCTTGCTGCATTTGCTTTCCTGTGACCTAGAGAAGGTGTTATATCTGGGCTCTCTCTTTCTTCCAATGGTGTTAGCACTTTACAAACTTGATTATGTGCCACCTAATTCATTCATGTTTACCAGTGTTTCTCCCACTTCATAACGATGGTGTCTCAGGCTAGGGCTCAGCTGTACCAGTTCTGGACTCTGGGCTGAAGCAACCCTTCCTAAGTCTCCTGTCCACAGTCCTATCTGATCAAGGGAACTGACCATCAAACGCCACATTGTGCATGTCCAGTTCTCTGTTCTTCCTTTAGGATCCTTTAGCATCTTATATCCATGGGGACTTTTGTCAACAATAAGCAAGTGTCCCTGACCACTTTTATGAGACAGTCCATAATGGACTGATTTCTCACAGATTGCTTCGGAGTATGCTGTCTTGAATTTAACATAGAATGGGAAGTTCCAATACTCTTGCTTTTTAACGCATGTGGCATGATTCCATCTACTCTATGTCCCACAACCTCATGAGCCAGGTTGTGAAACCCGTACTTATTTCTTATATAAAAGTAATTCTCAGAGGTCATTGAGATGGCTCAGAGGTTCTTCCAGAGGATCTGAGCTCAGTTCAGAGAATCTATACTAGATTTCCTGAAACGACAGCTCTAGAGAACACGCATGCTTCCTTAGGCCTCTTTGGACATCTACACACATGACATACATAGACAAGACATAAAGATAAAAGTAAATCTAATTTTTTTAATTTAAAAAATGAAGTATTTCCCAATTTAAGCAGTTCAAAGGCAGAATATCACTGATTATCATAGTTGCCTATATTAAGCCACTATTAAGGCCTTCATCTGCATGCCATTTCATGGATCCTTCCTCGAGGTATATTAAAGAGAGGAGCTGAAAAGTTTCTCCTATCACTTCTACATATTCTATCCTTCTTTACTGCCTGATTCTTCAATGGATTCCATGTTTGTGGATCCCAGGAGCAGCTGCTTAGCACGGACCGCATTTGTATTCTCTATTCTCGCCCAACGTGCATTCCATTCTGAGTTGCAGAGGCTTGTACAGAGGATAAGCCTATTCTCTCATTGTAACTTCTGCTGTGCACAAGATGTTTCTGCATGAGCAGCTCAGTCTCATCTTATTGGGCAGATCTTATTGGCGAGAGGAAAGGCCACATCACTGAGGCCACAATCTGTTTATGATCTTATGCCATGTATGGTACTTGGAGGAACTGCAATATGCCCTCTAACCCATTTAGGCAATTACATAGCAATTTTCACTGAAAGACGACCTTTCATCTTGGAGAGAAGCTTCTAACAACACAGGATTTCTAAGGAGAGGTAAATACTCCATCCTACAGGAAAACTCAGTAAGCTCAGAAAACAAGCAACTCAGAGGCTTCAGGATGTTCCCCAAACTCACCAGATTCACTAGGGTCCTCCGTTCCCAAGCATATGTAAACAGTAAGGACTGTTGAGCGATGCCCTCAGACAAGCCTAGCCACATAGAAGGCAGTTACCAGCTGAGCCACTTGGATGACGCAGAAACACACTGGAGTTCTTGGAAGGTTCAGACCAACTGATATGCACACTCTAACTTGTTGAACTGCCTGGAGGCTGTTTAATGTGCTGCAGATTTCCAGCTTTCATGAGCTAGCTGTCTTCCATGCTGTATTGGGCTTTTTTTGCTGATACAACTGTCTTTGAGTCATTTGTTTTCCTGTATGTAACTCCTCATCCACATTCCTGTAAATAACCCCAATAAATCTTACTGTCTTGGCAAGTGGGACTTTTGTGATGTCCTTATGCAGGTCTGTCACCAGTTCCCTATTGATGGCAATAAACAGTTGTTCACAATTGTCGCATAATAGGTCATCCCCATACACACAAGGTAGACCCCATTCACCTATGATGTATGCTGACACATATAAGCAGAAGATAGCCACCATGGCATTCTTCTTGTGGACACTCGACTTCAGACTCACGAGCCTTGTTTGCACATCTTTTCAGCCATAGCAAGGACAGTGCAGCTAGAAGGCATACCAGTCCATACCACAAAGGGAAAGACAACCACTACAAAAAAGTTCCCCTGCAGATGCTCCACCTTTAGACTATGTAGCTTTTAATCACGTGTCTCATCACACACACCAGAAACAAGAAAAATGTTCCTTCCAAACTTACCTTCAGTTCCATCATGCCAAGTGCTACATGGGATGAAGGGATTAACAAATGTCTAAATACCCAGATAAGACACCAGTGAAAAAGCAAAGAAATAATTCTAAGTCTAGCTAGGTACTCCAATGAGTTTAACTGAGGTTACTTATAGGAGCATGCAGTGAAAGGTTATCTATAGGACGATGGGCTGAAGAAAGTATCTCTCTTCCAGTAACTGTTAACTGCTTAATTATCCTTAGGAAGGGGCTGGGTCTCATGATGTCTTCCATCATGATAGGATGTTACTGGGATCAATCTTGCATGACTCTTAGTAGTCCTGGTTTTTGAGAATTCAAAGGATAATAGCCATACCATGCCCAGAGTAAAGCCTTCTTGAGACCCAGTTTAAGACCTATTTGCAAAAGGTTATTTTTAGTGTGGACTCTCACACTAAAAATATTCCATATGCAGAGACTAGAATAAATGTTTTAAACATTAGGTAAACTCCTTTAGGGAACTACTGCCAATTCAGGAAATTGGAGCCATGCCTTTTGTACTTGATTCAGTGACTGCTGTAATTTTAATATGAAATGTTCATGTGTGGAAGGCTTGGTACTTTATTAGTACCACTATTTGGGGAGGTGTGGTAACTTTAGAAGATGGGCCATAGATGATGGTGAGTGTCGTGGCCTGAGCTCCCTCTGCAGGCCTTGCTGGCCCATGGTGCTAGGCAGCCAGTCCCTGCCCTAGCACCAGGGACTGTGTTTGTGGTTTGTGCTGTTGCCAGAAAGCCTGTGGAACAGGTGCTCTCTGCTCCTCCTGGAACAAGGAGCTACATTTGCTGGGATGTCTGTGATTGCAGATGCACAGTTGAGAGGGAGGGACATGGAAGGCTTCTGGGACAACTCCTACCCCTACCCCAAACGACACTCCCCTCCCCCCAAAATTAACAGCCTAGACAGGAAAAGGTCAAAAAGAACTCTTTAAAAGTGATGTGAGCTATAAAAATTGGGAACTTTGGAATACCTCGACATAATATATGCAATGTACTATTAACCTATACAGGACTTTATATAATACTAGGTGGAAAAATAACAAGACATTTCCACTAATATCAGTGCAGAGCAAAAAGATGTCCTTACTTTTTTTTTATAGGTTATCATTTTATAGCTTTTGTTCTTTTTTTCCCTTTTTAAAAAAATTAGATATTTTATTTACATTTCAAATGTTCTCCCCTTTCCTGGTTTCCCTTCCTAAAAAGCCCCTATTTACTCCCCCCTCCCTCTGCTCACCAACCCACCCTCTCCTGCTTCCTGGCCCTGGCATTCCCCTACACTGGGGCATAGAACCTTCACAGGACCAAGGGCCTCTCCTCCCATTGATGACTAACTAGGCCATCTTCTGCTATACATATGCAGCTGGAGCCATGAGTCCCACCATGTGTACTCTTTGGCTGGTGGTTTAGGCCCTGGGAGTTCTGAGGGGGGGTACTAGTTAGTTCATATTGTTGTTACACCTATGGGGCTGCAAACCCCTTCAGTTCCTTGGGTCCTTTTTCTAGCTCCTTCACTGGGGACCCAGTGCTCAGTCCAATGGATGGCTGTGAGCATCCACTTCTGTATTTGTCAGGCACTGGCAGAGCCTCTCAGGAGACAGTTATATCAGGCTCCTGTCAGCTCTTCTATTATAATAGGTTTTGAAGTTGATTTTAGCCTTTCACTGGACCTATTGATCATCTGATTCCATTCTATGAGTCTATTAATGTTATATATGATACTCACTAATTTTTGATTATGGATCCATCCTTGTAACTCTAGAATGAAAGCAACTTTTCATGTCTTGTAACCCTTAATTCTCTCCTTTATTTTTTTTATATGTAAGTACACTGTAGCTGTCTTCAGACACTCCAGAAGAGGGTGTCAGATCTCATAACAGGTGGTTGTGAGCCACCATGTGGTTGCTGGGATTTGAACTCAGGACCTTTGGAAGAACAGTCGGTGCTCTTAACCACTGAGCCATCTCACCAGCCCCAATTCTTTCCTTTAACATGCACTGTGATTGTTTTTACCCAAGTGTAAAACTGCTGCTATTAAAACTTGACGGTTCTCTGGGGAAAAAAAAAAAAATGAACTTCTGATGGCTATATGGCAGGGGAAGGACCCAGTTCTATTAAAGGAGCAGGCCACTGAGAGCTTGACCATGTTTCAGTGAGTATAGAGATAACACAAGGATGGAGGTACAGACATGGAGGGACTGGGAAATGGGTGTGATCAAGATGTGAAATCGTTAGTTAGGATTTTATTGCTGTGAAAAGACACCATGACCAAAGCAACTCTTATAAAGGACAATATTTAATAGGGGCTGGCTTACAGGTTCAGAGGTTTAGTCCATTATCATCATGGCAGGAAGCATAGCACATGCAGACAGACATGGTGCTGGAGGAGCCAATAGTTTTACAACTTGATCCAAAGCCAGCCAGGAGGAAACTGTCACACTGGGCATAACTTGAGGTTAAGAGACCTCAAAGCTCATACCCATGGTGATACAATAAGGTCACTTCAACAAGGTCACACCTCCTTAAAATGCCACTTCCTATGGGCCACGCATTCAAACACAGGAGTTTATGGGGGCAGGGAGGGGGCATACCTATTCAAACCATCACAGTGTTTCATGGTGTGAAATTCTCTGAGAATCAATAAAAATGTCATGTCGGAAGAAAAGAGAGAGAAGAAGGAAAAGGAGGAGAGAGAAGAAGAAGAGGAGGAGAAAGAAGAGGAGGAGGAGGAGGAAGAAGAAGAGGAGGAGGATGGGCTTAGCTGGAAGAAGTAGGTCATTTATTAGTTAGAGGTTTTTGTGGGGGTGGGATGTGATACTTTATCCATGGTGTTCTCTTCTCTGTCTCTCTCCCCCCTCTTTCATACACACACACACACACACACACACACACACACACACACACACACACACACTTTCTCTCCTTTCAGACCATCAGGAAATGAGTAACTGCTCCATCATACATTCTTGCTATCATGTTGTCTGCCTTACCACAAGGCACCTGTCCGTGAACTAAAATCTCTAAAAATTCTGAGCCCAAGTAAAATTGCCCCTCTTTCTGAACTTTCTAGTCATCTAAAGGAGCAACCCAAAGCTGACTAACAAAATAATTTTAGATAAGCTGTAAATAAAACAAAATAATACTAATGTTAGATGGTGGTGGCACATGCCTTTAATCCCCACTCTCCAGAAGCAAAGTCAGATAGATCTCTGAGTTCCAGGCTAGCCTAGCCTACAGAGTGAGTTACAGGATAGCCAGGGCTACACAGAGAAACCCTGTCTCAGAAAAAGAGTTTGAAATACATAAAAAAGAGATATAACACTTTTTAGAAAAGAAAATAAAAAGAAGTTAGCTAAGACCTAAGACAAATGATTTTATGCAAATATCTTTGGCGGGGGAGGGGAGAGGAGGAGTGGTCATGTAAAATTAAAGTAGATATTCAAAACGAAAAGAGTAACTTTGAGATTCAAAATAGGTCTTACTGTAGAATGAAGACGGTAATTAAGCCACTGTGTCAGGCCTGAATTTCAGGCTGTGGTCGCTGCGGTCACTGCTGTTTTCAACAGCTGCAGTTACAACAACAGCCTTACTGTTACAATCTGAAACAAGTCTCAGCTTTCTCTCACCATTTGCACAGGCTCAACCTCCGGACTTGTGAAGCGGCAAGCTCTCTGCTGTGAAAGGTCAATTCTCCCTTCCATTGTTGCATAGTTCCGATATTCTATTTATTTTCAAACTGGCTAGAGTATGCCATGATTCTCAGTCAATGCCATATGAAGCTATTATGAGATGAGAAACCCTGGGTTAGCTATCATGCTGAAGGACTAGGAGTTAGACAGATCCTCTGATAGGCAGACAGGGACAGAGGGGACATAAGTAGGTCATTAAGAAGGAGAGATGGCAATCTTCTTCATTCTCCTGACCTGAGGCAAAGGCCTGGCAGGGTTTTCTCCTGCAGTAGGGCCCCTGATGATGGTCTGGTTCACGCAGTTCAAAGCTGCATCAGAATATGCTTACCCAACAGAAGTGGGCTAATCAGTAGTCCTGTCTTTCTTCAAACTTGCCAACCTCTCCCCAAGCAGACCCTTCAAAGACTTTAAAAGCCTCAGTCCTCAAGGAAAAGCTAGGCTTCAGCTACCCAGAAGCACCCCCTTCTGAGACGTCCCTCTCAATGTGCTGCTGCATGGGTTGCCTCATCCCACTATGGGCCTTTCTTTAGCGGCCCCGTCTACCCCTGTCTGCTGTGTTTTTAATTTTTCTTCTGCTCCCTGTCACACTAGAGATTTTTTTCTCTTCATTTCCTTAACTGGCAGAGAAAATAAACCCAGTCAAGACCCCTAGGCAGTAACAATGTGACTCGATAATATTCTCGATAATGTTCTGCTTAGTTACTGCATAGTACCTAAAAGAACTTCCTCATTGCTGGTCAAGGTTCTCAGTCCTCTCCTGGCTATATGGTTGCTTTTTGTTTCTGAATCCTCTCTTTCTTTCCTTTGACTCCCTCTACCTCCCATAACAACTCTCCCCTTTATAAAATGGGCTCTTATTTTCCGCTGGGAAGTCAATGCCTCTCTGATGCCAGCACACTAGTCTAAAAATTTCCTGTGCAGGGTTCATTTGTCCTATCAGACATATATTTGTTTAGTTGGTTGTTTTTTTTTTTTTCAAGACAGCTTTTTTTCTGTGTAGTCCAGGCTGTCCTGGAATTTACTCTGTAGACCAGGCTAGACTCTAACTCAAAGAACCGTTTGTGTCTTCTCTTCCTCCTGAGTGCTAGGATTAAAATTGTGCACCACCACAGCTGACTAAGCACATACATTTCACATACTATTAAGATGAAGAATCTTCTCTCAAATCTGTTTTGGGGCCTGCTTTTGTTACTTAAAATTTTGTTCTATTTTCCATATCACTATATTTTTAAAAATGAAATTTTAACAACTGTACACTTTACCTTTTAATGACTGCTTCATGCTTTATTGACCTAATTTCAGAATGCTGGAAACTAAAACTATTTCAAATATCCTACTATTAAGATGCTTCAAGGACTATATTTCAATAATTATATATAAATTCAATAATTTATGTATGTAAATTTTTTGGTGTATTATTTTTATAAGAAAGTGAAATTTAGGACAGGCAGTGGTGGCATAGGCCTTTAATCCCAGCATTTAGGAGACAGAGGCAAGTGGATCTCTGTGAGTTTGAGGCCAGTTTGGTCTACAGACTGAGTTCTAGGACACCACACCTAGTGCTACACAGAGAAACCTTGTCTGAAAAATGAAAGTGAAATTTCTGGATGAAACTCTTATATTTGTGTTACTTGAGACCATAGAACTCTTTTTAAAAGATTTTTTTTTTTTTTTTTGGTTTTACAAGACAGGGTTTCTCTGTGTAGCCCTGGCTGTCCTGGTACTCACTCTGTAGACCAGGCTGGCCTCGAACTCAGAAATCCGCCTGCCTCTGCCTCCCAAGTGGTGGTATTAAAGGCGTGCACCACCACTGCCCAGTTTAAAAGATTTTTTTTAAAAAAGATTATTTATAGCCAGGTGGTGGTAGCCCACACCTTTAATCCCAGCACTTAGGAGGCAGATGCAGGCAGATTTCTGAGTTCGAGGCCAGCCTGGTCTACAAAGTGAGTTCCAGGACAGCCAGGGCTACACAGAGAAACCCTGTCTCGAAAAAAAAAAAAAAAAAGATTATTTACTTTATGCATATGAGCACACTGTCACTGTCTTCAGACACACCAGAAGAGGGCATCAGATCCCATTACAGATGGTTGTTAGCTACCATGGGGTTACTAGGAATTGAACTCCGTTCCTCTGGAAGTCAGTGCTCTTAACCATCAAGCCATCTCTCTGGCCCTTTTAAAAGATCTTAAAAGGCATTCATTTGTTTACTATAGTTTGTGTCAAATAAATGAACAAGATTTGCTTATATTTATGTTTATACATAAGTGGGATAGTTCTATGGTGTTTTTCTGTATCATGTTTTAACCTAATTATTTAGGAGGTTTTCAATATCAGCATATGGAAATTTGTTTCATTCTCTTTAGATTGGTGCTTATCACACTGCATACATTATCTAATATGTCCCAAGTGTTGATTTTGTTAGTCTTTTTGTATTGTCCAAATAATGACATATGAAAATAATAGATAATAAATGTGATAAAATGTTAATGGGTTAACAAAAATATCTCCCCCAAATTAGTAGATTCAATTAAGGTCAGTACTTTTGTTTTATATATTTATTTACTGGGATGTGTGTGAGTGTGTGTGTGTGTGTGTGTGTGTGTGTGTGTGTGTGTACTCACGCATGCTTGCCCTTCCTTCCTTATGAAACCATCAATCTTTTTTGTTCTTTAGGCAGGCATTTGGGACTCCCTAAAGAATTTTGGGCATGTAGAAGCTGCTTAATAAACATTTGCTGAAAAAAAAATGAGTTGTAAAATGGTACAAAGATTCTGAAACGTTGGGAAGCAGACATCTGGTTAAATACTCTGAGATGATTTATTTAAGGGCTCAGTTATACCAGAGAAAGTAAAAAGCAGAAAATAAGCTCAAAATGTGATTCAAAATGTGCTAGGAAATGCGAGGAATGTCAGCTTCTAAAGGGGTGACAGGTTTTTAAAGTGGAGTTTGGGAAACCACAGGGAAGGAGAGTGTAATGCTTGTCAACGACCTCTTTTTCTCAACAGGCCTTTCTCTATGATTCATGTGCGCATCTCTCTCTATGATAGTCTGCATATACTTCTCAAAGGGCTAAATGGATTTGGTTTTTAAAGTTACATTGGGCCTGGGGATGGAGGTAAGCGTTAGACTTACCTAGAATACATGAGGTTCTGGGTTTGATCTCCAGGACTGGAAAAACATATTTGTAATGTTAATCTTACCTTTTGGGATTTATTGTTCAGTTTGAGCTGCCATAAAAAATAGAAAAGAGATTGCAGAGTTTACAAAATACAATTGTATTTTCTCACAGTTCTGGAGGTGGAAGCACCAAGACAAAGGTAGCAGGTTCTGGGACAGGTGAAAGCTTTCTTCCTGACTTGACGGTGGTCACAGTTATCTAATGGTACCTGTAAGTGGCATCCCTCCCAAGTTTGATGAGAGAGTAAGTTAATTAGCATCTCATGCCTCCTCTTAAAGGAATGTTAATTGAAGCCAGAGAGATGGATCCACAGAAAAGACACTGAGCAAGAAGCCTAACTTTGATCCCCAGAGATAATTGACTCCTGTAATTGATACCTACACACATGTGTGCACACAAACAGGTAGATGTAATTCCCCACACCCCCCACCCCCCAAATTCTGTTCAATTAGGGCTCCACCTTTATTATCCCATCAAGCTTGTCACACCCTGAATGCCTTTCCACAGCATGGGGTTGAGACAATTTGGAGGAGAGGATTTTTCAGTCACACCTACATTAGCTCATTCTTCTTATACAAAAGAAAAACCTATTTTTAATGGTGTCCTGGAGAAGTTTTATGGAGCTATTTTGTTAGGTTTTCAAATGCAGGTGGATATTCGTCAAACCACTTAAGGTAAGAACCTTTAAACAAAAGAAAATTCAAATCAAAATTTGCATTTACATGAAATGTATTATTACTGTCACTTGGATCATATGCAAGTCAGTCAAAGTACCATTTTTTTTTTTTTTTTACTGGGCCTCATTTCATGACTTTCTGGGTTTTTTGTTTGTTTATTTTTTGTTTTTTCGAGACAGGGTTTCTCTGTGTAGCCCTGGCTGTTCTGGAACTCACTCTGTAGACCAGGCTAGCCTTGAACTCAGAAATCCACCTGCCTCTGCCTCCCAAGTGCTGGGATTAAAGGTATGTGCCAGCACTGCCTGGCCTACTTTCTGGTTTTTAATGGGTTTTATTTTTTATTTCTTGACAAGGTCTCATGTAGCCCAACTGGCCTTGAACTCTTTATATAGCTGAAGATGACCTTAAACTCCTGTTCACATGCCTCCACCTCTCTAGTACTGAGATTATAGGCACAGGGCACAATATTTTTTGTTTAATATCAAGATAATATAGATGCTTTTAGAACTGTATCTGGGTGGGTTATGTTATGCCTCCTTGACTAGCATTACAATTTGTTAGCTTAATTCAGAATCCCTCCCCCATTACTCACTTCTCTTCTCCTCAAAGAAGAGGAAACCCACCTTGGGTCCCACCCTACCCTGGGGCATCCAGGACATCCAAGCAGGACTAAGGGCATCCTTTCCCACTGAGGCCCAACCAGGCAGTCCAGCTAGGGAAAGGAGATCCACTGGTGTGCAACACAATCAGAGACACCCCAACTCCAATTTACAAGTATTCCTAAAGTATTACAAATTAGTAATACAAATTTGAGAGTACAATAAAGTCTACAAATAACCAACAGGAATGTTAACCAGATTGAGAGCATTTATAGAGAGACACTAATGTAGAGGCAGCACCATGATCACCACCAGCAGCAGCACCAACACAAGCAGAGTACAGAAAATCATCAGCATGATACCAAGGGAAGCATGCAAAATCCAAACGCTTTTCCTTAGGCTTTCCCCATATCTGGCCCACTCACTTTAGGTTTGGTATTATACTTCAACGAACCTAATTCACAGCATTCACGGTGGCTAAACCAATCAAAATGACCCTTCAGATGGTGTGCCCTGTAGGCTTATATTTTTTAAAACCTATTTTTTAAAAGTGTATATGAGCACACTGATTGTCTTCAGACACACTACAAGAGGGCATCAGATCCCATTTTAGATGGTTGTGAACCACCATGTGATTTCTGGGAATTGAATTCAGGACCCCTAGAAGAGAAGCCATTGCTCTTAATCTCTGAGCCATCTCTCCAGCCCTAAAGCTTACTTTTAATAAGGTATTAAAAATGCTTTAACCTCCCTTCTAGCCCACCACCCACCAGAAATGGTAGAAAGGAAAGGTTAATAGGGCACAGGAGGGTGTGGACCTGTTTAGAAATAGTTCTTTGGAACAAAATCCAATCTGTATTTTCAGGATGTCAGTAATGTATGTCATACAAATCAGCAGCTGCAGCTCAGTCCACACACAAACACCATTCCTGAATCAGCAATGGCAGGTTGATCCAGAAGAAATCATGAGACTCTGCCACCCAGTGCAGGAAGCCACAGGAATACGACCAGAAGCTCTTTGGTGTGTTTTTCTCTGTGAAGTCATGACAAACTCTGACCAGCAACAAGTGGCAAGGCGAACAAATACCACACAGTGCCGTCCTCTGTCTGTTGGGTTGTACTTATAACCCAGTGTCGTCCTGTCTGTTGGGTTATATTTATACCCCTTTTAAACATTAAAATGCTTGCTCAAGTATCTGCTCCTGCTAAACATCACATGCTCTTTTCCCAGGCTGCTTTTAGAAAAACACCACTTGTCTGTCCTCAGCAAAAATATCTTTTCACATGTTTGCTTCAGCAGAAACAGTCTCTCATAAGACAGTTTCTAGAAAAGTACCACATGACACAACTGAGTCTTCAAAGAGAACAGAAATTTTTACTTCAATGTCCACTGGCTTGTTTCATAGGTGATTCTAAATCTTGTATATTTGACATTCAGTGTTTATTATCATACATAGTACTTTCTAGGCCAGCCTGGGCTGCAGTATAGTGAAATCTTATCATAAACAAACAAAAATCTCTCTTAATTATAACATATAAACACAAATTTCTCAGAGAAACTTGAGACTGAAGCATGCCTGAGACATATCCTACATGCCAACAGTATTGTCACAAGGCTTAATTACACATAAAATTGACTGTTTAGTTGTTTTTTAGTTTTGTTTTGTTTTTGACATAATGTCTTATGATGTAACCCAGTTTGGCCTTGAATTTTCTGTGCATCTAAAGCTGATTTTGACCTGTCTTCCCTTCCCATACCCTGGAATTACAGGTGTATGCCACCACATTGGACTAGCACTTCAAGTTCCTAAAACATCACTGACTATTAAGGCACTGTAGTGTTACTGTGTTGAAATTGTATCCTTCTAAGAAGACAAAACTACTTTTAGCCAAATCAATGTGCTATCTTAGTTACTTAGCTATGACCATTTATCTTCTTATTACAATGACAAAATATCTGGCAGAAGCAACTTAATGGGAAAAAGGGTTATGATATCTATATCTATCTATCTATCTATCTATATATATATATATATGTAGTATATATACAGACAGCATATGATTGTATATATGTGTATATATATGTATATGTGTATATATGTATATGTGTATATATGTATGTATCTATATCTATATCTGCTTGTCTACAGGGTTACAACTGTCTTCTGGAGAATAAATGAAATCTCCTGGAGATGAAGGTAAAGCTATTTGTTCTAGACTTCACAGAGTTCCATCCTCAAAAACTGTTCAGCCCAACCAGCTTATTGCAATTTCTGAGTTTGATGTAATAAAACAGCAGTCAAATGTTATCTTTATTGTGAAATCTAAGCCTTGTTTCCTTGAGCCCAGTTATCGTCCTCAAGATGCCTTAATATGCACTTCCAAAAGATTGCGGAAGCCCTTAAGCCTGTTATAGCATCCTAGAAGTTTTACATAAAACACAGAGATCATACAATGAGAATTCAACATGGAGCTGTAAGGCAAGTGTGTAAACACTTTAATGAGTTGAAAATATGAACACAACCCAGCTCACTACACTCTCCTTTTAATTTGGTGATACTTACTTCCCAAGTCTCCTTCAACAGGAAAAAAGCAAAGCCCAGTCAAGAATATGAAAGATCTATGTGATGAGCAGTTAATGTACATATTCTATATATCTCATTTGTCACAAATAACCCACCCCATTATCACTGATTTTAAAACTAGTTAGATAAATGATGTGCAAACAGATTTCTCTAGCTTAACTAATATCACCACTCAGAGGTGCAGATACAATATAATTTTACCAATATTTCCATCACAAAGGAAAAAGACAATGATGAAAGTCTGCAAAGTAGAGCAAAATTTTATATCCCGCACATGCCAGAGAAAGCAGTTATAAAGTTTGCAATAACATAATTAATGTAAATATGAGTATACTTCACATTTCATAAGAAGTGACTAAAATTATACTACTCAGGTAGACTACTAAAGTTCATATTAAACTTTTTTCTCTAATTATAGCACCTCATGAATAACTATCTTTAACCTTAACCTTCCCTTATTTTTGTAACAGGAAATGTCATTTGTAGCTGCAATAGGTCATTCTATAATGCCCCTAATCAAGAATACCTCCCTGCACTGATTATGACTGTGTGTGTGACATTGTCATGCCTTCTATCAAGAGACTGGTTTTATCCTTCTGCTACTTGAATGTACTCTTAATATACATAATAAACAAAAGAATATGGCACATGTAACTGCATACATGGTCTAGAACATTAGATTTAAGAGGCTAAGCTGCATCTATTAATTGCCGTCCTGGTACCCCACCTCAAATTTGAAGGGGGAAGTTAGGATAGCCATGACTTCTGATAGTGTACCCTAGCTGAGCCAATAGTCATATGCTGAATGCATCTACAGTTGAGACTGCAAAGCTAACTACTGACCCTCAAGACAGTGTATAGTAATACACTATTATTTTAATCTACTATGTTTTAGGATAATAGATTCTTACAAAGCAATCTATAAACATAATCTGCTACTAAAAGTTCCAAGTAACACAGGGCATCAATGGAAATTGGTATCAAAAGTAAAGTGCAAACAAGCATAAATGTTACCAAACTGGTACTTTTGTAATAAAATCTATAATATATGAAACACTGGTTATAGTAGGCAGCAGCCAGTAGTGTAAGGAATGGACAACAGATAGTAACACCAGGAGATCAGTGGGAAAAATTGCTACAGAGACTAACGATAAGATGGCCAGTTAACTATTGCTTGTGGTTGAAAATAGAAAATGTGTACCATAGTAAGAGTCAAGATTTTAAACTCTACTAAATACAAAACAAACAAAAAGACTTTATATATTTATGTTCATTTAAGAAAATACTAGTAGTGATATATTATTTTGAAGTATAAAGTTAATATTTTTGGAGTTATTTAAAATTTATATTGAGAAAAACGTATGTATTTTGAGTATTGCTGTAGATAAACATCTACATAAGACTGTTAAATTGATTGTTGTTTTATATCAAACAACTTTTATAATACTTATTTTTATTGTTATAATATTTTATAAATTTTAAGAAATATGACAAAAAAGATATTGTAGGTATTGAAGGAGGGTCTCTGGGAGTAGTAGGCATACAAGAGGAAAACAAGAATGTGATTTAATTCTATTTACATAAAATATGTTTTTAAATGTTAACAAATTCAGATAAATTGAAATCATGTAACTTTCCTCATCATAATGAAATAAAAGTTTAAAAAAAAAGAAAAAAAATAGAAAATGTATCAGATGAACTTGCTGATTTTACTAAAAAAACTACCATGAAGAATAATAAAGGTGGTAATTTGCTTTTTTGTGAAGTGGCATTTGATAAAATATTGTAAGAGAAAAAGTTGCCTTTTCTATTGGTGTCCCCAAATTACCGGAAATAGAGCAGCTTAAATAAAACAGTTTTGTTACTGTAAGTTAAAGTCCAACATGCTCTGTTGGGTAAACACAAGGTGTTTCGAGGGCTAAGGTGAAACCTCATTCCTTGCTTACTGGTACCTTGCTAACTCCAGTTCTTTGTGAGCATAGACTCTGTGTGCTTGCTGTCATTAGTTGAAGGCAATCCTAACTTGCAAAGGCTACCCTTATTCTTCAGTCTTCTCCCATTTTCTAAGCTCGCAGGGATAGGCTGTGTTCTCTTCACTTTTCACAGCTCTCGGGAATCTGGCCATGGCTGGAAAAGATGCTTAGCCTTTAGAGACTCATGTGGTTAAACTTGGCCTGGAGGGGCCATTCAGATCAGACTTCTTGTCTGTAGGTCTGTACCATATAACCAGATTTGCAAAGTGCCCTTTGCTTCATGAGATAAAGCAGATACAAGCTCTTGGGGGCGTTGACTGTAGATGTCTTTGGCACTATTTTTGTCTACCACTGAAGTGAACTGAAGGAGAAACATTTGTAAGACACTTTAAAGGAAATATATAGGGTCCAAAACAATCTTTCAACTATTAGCAATGGGGATGAAGGCCTCAGGATAAAATTCATATGTAGGGTGACCTCCAAGAAACTTAGAGAGTGACATAAAAAATTTCCTTATCTATACAAAAATTTGATGTAACTATTCCTTTCCTCCCATCTACTTTGTTCACAGAAATAACAACCCTAAGACTTCATTGCTATGAACAAATGCCTAAGCCAATAACCATGGCTCTGTTCCCTGACTAGCTCATATTGCAATAATCCAGTTTATTCCTTTCCTAGTTCCTCTACTTGTTAGTTGCCTCTCTATCCGGATGAATCTCTTGAGCCTATTTCCCAGAATTCCTTTCTCTCTCTTCTGGAACTGCCACCACCTATTTCCTGCTTCAGCTCATTGGCCATAAGCTTTTTTATTAACATGTGTTATGCCCAAAAAGTAAATAATAGATTCTCTCTACAATTTATTTTGCTTACTTTTCTATTCTTATGATAAAATATCATGACAGAAGCAACCTAAGGATAAAGAGTTAATTTTGGTTTAGTGTTCTGGGATATGTCATGTACAGAAAGCCATGACAGTGGGCAGGAAAGACATGGTATCAGAAGAAGGCTGGACAAATTACTTCCACTCAGAAGGCAAAGATTGACTAAGAAGAGAGGATGGGCTATAAAGTTAGACCCATAGTGGTGAGCTTGAGTATTGCCCTGCTTTGAAATTTTCTCTGACAAGCAAAATAGTCCCTTATGCCTGAGCATTAAACGTCCCTCTGGTTCTCACGACAGGTCAGCAGGAATAGCCTACATCACTTCTTGAATGAGTCTTTTTTGCTGTCTGAAACCTCAGGACCAGCCTTCTACCATTTACCGTCTTTGCAGCCATTAGGGCTTTCAAATTGCAATGAGAATAGCCCGTTAAACTCTGTTGACAGCATTTAAGGACTTTTTCTTCTTAGCCTGAAGTTCCAAAGTCTACTGTATTTCTTCTGCAAACAAGTTCTGAAGAAGTCAGCTCAGCAGTTAGAAAATTCCACCAGACCTTCCTCCCTTCCCTGCCGCCCTCTGCCCCTTTCTGAAAGAGACAGGTCAGAGAGCTCATAGGCCAGAAGGGAGAGGTTGAGTAAGCCCCTACTACCTCATTTCCTAAAGACCAATCAGTTTAAAGGTTGCACTGTTCCGCCAATCATATTGGACCTAGTTGCTGATGCTCTGTTCTGCCCCTGGAAAGCATATAAAAACTAGCTGAACAGTGCCTGGGGTCTCCTTTGGGTCTGGGACGACCCCAGTGCACTGGAATAATAAATTCCTCTTGCTTTTTGCATTGATCCTGGCTCCACGTGGTTCACTCAGGGGGTCCCAGGTAGGCTAAGGCTCTCCAGAATCTTACAGTTCCAAAGCCTAAAAAACCCACATATTCAGGTTTATCACAACAATGATCCCACTTTCCACAATACTTTCTTGTATTGAGATACTTTTCTCCTTCTTGTGACAAACTGTCTGACAAGAAGCAACCTAAAGGAGAGAGTGGTTACTTTGTTACATGTCAAGGGGATGCAGACTATCAGGATAAGGAAGGCATGACAACGGGTACAGGAGGCTTCCAGTCACATTGCATTGAAGTCGGGAAGCAGAGGATGTGGGGTCCCTAAAGGCATCATGACCAGTAAGTAACATAAGGATTCATGAAGAGGCAAGAAGGAAGAGTCAGTTCAGCCTGAGTTAGCCAGGCTGGATTAAACTTTTGGAGTCTAATGTCAGGAGATTTATTACCAGCATATTTAAACAGTACAACTTGAGGGGAAACTTTTTTCCTGGTGTAATACAATTCCTGGTGCACGAGGAGGCACAATTACATTTGAACTCAGCCCGAAGTACATGCCATTTCTTCCAAGAAGATGGTTTCTAGAGATAGGCTATGTGTATTGGCTTAAGGGCCCAGGGAAGGATCTGGCCTGGTCTCTGTCAAACTGATAACACAGAGGTCATTTGGGCTACTAGCCACCTCCAGTCCTTGGAAGTGCTTGGGGGAGCTCCTAACTATACAGATGAGGGAAGAGTCATTTAGGCTATTTGCCACTTCTGGTCCTGTTTGTGGAAGCTTGCTATGGTCTGGCTCTACAGAGAACACAAATCACCAGGCTGTTATTTGCCTCCAATTCCCAGCCTTCAGGATAGGAAAAAACAGGTTATGCAGCCTTTTCCTTTCAAAGGACAATCCTGCATGTTTAACATTCCTGGTTTCCCTGGTGATCTGTGCGAGCAAGGATCTCTTCTTGCTTCCAACAAGAAGGTGAACAGGAAATAGAATGGGTTTATAAAACATCAAGTTCTACCCCCAGTGACTCAGTCTTACAACAAAGTGCCACCTCCTAAATATGCAACAACATTCTCAAAAACACCACCAGCCGGGAACACAAGCTTAGAGAGGCTATTTTACATTCAATGAAATTATATACATATGGACTTAAAGAGACAGTATCAAATGTAAAGAGGCCTTTGTGATTCCAACTCTCTTTTGGCAGAAGGCAGGCTGAAAAAGCTACTCAGCTGTCAACAAGAAGCACATCTTACAGAAAAGCATGGATTCAGTGGGAGGCCAAGAGTGAGGGGAAGCAGTAGACAGAAAATGGAATACCTGAACAAGCAGAATTGTATCCTAGTGAAGGAGAATCCTGTACTGTTATACGAAAGCGACCAGTAACTTGTTCCCCAGTATGTTTCAGAATTCTGTTCTATCCAAGGGGCTGAACATGTGGAATCATATCAAAGAGCTCTGTATGGACCTGAATTTGGCTTAGGTGACACAACGTACAAAGTAGATTTGAGTAATTTTTTTTAGTTTATTTTCTGTTGCTAAAACAGAGTACCACAAACTGAAAAACTGATGCCAAACAAACAAACCAACAAAAACAAAAAGCAAAAACAAAACAAAACAAAACAAAAAGCAAAACGTTTACTTTGGCTCATGTTTTTGAGGTGAGAAGTTGAGGGCCTGCCATGGTGCAGATTACCTTGCTGGTGGGGACTTACAGAGGTCTAAGAAATGGCACAAAGTATCAAATAGGTCACATGCAATAATAGACAGAGCTAAACTAGTTTGTATGGCAGATCCAATCTGGAGATGGCACTAACTCCTTAATTCATAAGTGGATTCTTGCATAACGTCTTAAATGTTTCACTGTTTCCATGTCTATAACCTTGCAAAGGGGACTAATGCATTCTCCATGTTAGTTTCTTTAAGGACTTTCAAAACATACTATGGACACAGCAAAATTTCATAAGTTGGAATCTAATTGTCTTTTCCTAAAGTGGGACACAGACCATTGTTAAAAAAAAAAAGGGTAAACAGTTATATAACTGTATAATTGCTTTCAACAATCCTGTCTTCTTATGTTTCCTGCCCCTTTGTGATGTGATTGCTGGTCCTCCCACCAAGAAACAGTGCCTGTTCCTCCACTGGCCTTGTAACTTCAAAGAGGAAGAGAGATCACTAGATGTACAACTGAGAGCCAAAGGTAGGCTTCGAAAGCAACTGACAGCCAAAGTAAGTTGTAAAAGTGACAGTATTTGAAACTCTGCACTCTCACTTTGGCTTCCTTTTGGAGTAGAGCTTTGTTGTTGTTTGTTTTTTGTTTTTCGAGACAGGGTTTCTCTGTATAGCCCTGGCTGTCCTGAACTCACTCTGTAGACCAGGCTGGCCTCGAACTCAGAAATCTGCCTACCTCTCCCTCCCAAGTGCTGGGATTAAAGGCTTGAACCACTACTGCCAAACAGAGTAGAGCTTAAATACCAGGAGGCACATGAGAATTGTGAGGAAATGTCCAACCGTCTCAGATGTCCCAGCTGAAACCAGCTATAAGCAAACTTTCCGACTGAGTTTAGCTGGCAAAGTTGATGCAAGTCTGACCAAATAGTCACTCAATCAACCTACAGACAATCATGAACAACCAGTCAACATTGTGTAAAGCAACTGGCTTTGGATGTGGTTTGTTATGTAGCAATCTAATTACATTATATGTCACATTGCTCGTGTGAACAAAACCTCTTATTATAACTGATGTATTAGCTTCTCTTGTGGACAAAGATGTCAGCTGTCATAAAAATGAAATATCATGAATTTACAAGTGTTACTTAACCTTTATTGAGTAACCATAAACCATGGTGTTATCATGAAACTAGAATGAAGTGATGCTCATCTAAAAGATTTTTTTTTTGTCTGAGTTGGTATTACTGTAAATGCAACCTCCATAGATCTACTATCTTTTACAGTGAAGGAGTAACTGCCATTAGCTTCAAATAAGTGTTAAGTTGAATGGGGAAGCCATATCACAAAGTAAAGAAAAAGAACCTTCTGGATTGATTTATGGTGAAGTAAAAGGGGAAAAATTCTTTTATCGTATCACTTCTATAGGTAAAACTATAGTTGTAGAGACACATTGCAACAATAAAAACATATTGTTAAGTTAAATGGCAATACTGTCATCTTCATTAAAAAGTTATGAAAGGTCTCAAGGATGGCTCAACATTTAAGAGCCCATACTACTCTTGCAATGGATCCAAGTTCTATTTCCTGTCAGGTGGATCACAGCTGCCGATAACTCCAGCTTCAGGGGACCCAATGCTTCCAGCCTCTGTGAGCACTTGCCCACACATGCACATATACCCATGCAATACAGGATTGTTTTTTTAAGTCATGAAATGATCTAGGCACTTGTATACACTTGTAGCCTCTGATACTTTAAAGTCTGAGACAGGTTACAGAAGGATTGCTTGATTCCAAGAGGTCTCAGCCAGCTTATGCAATACAGGGAACACCCCCACTCTTACCCTAAGATAGGATCTCATCATAGTCCAGGCTGGCCTGGAACTTGTTATGTAGTTGAGGCTGGCTTTGAACTTCTTTCTGTTCCTGCTTGCCTCCATCTTCTAAGTGTTGAGATTACAGCAATGCACCATCTCACTCAGTTTATGGCATAAACCCAGGGCCTTGTGCATGGTAAGTAAGGACTCTATCAACTAAGCTATATCCCAAGATTTACTTTTTCATACTGAAGACTTTTATTAAGACTGTGGGATTATACAGTATTTGTTTATTCAATCATTTCCTTATTTGTCTGGCAAATAGAATATGCTTGTTAAAGTGCTGTATATTATATTAGACACTGGAGATATATTGTGAATAAAATATACAGCTGCTTCCTCCTCAAGGACTAGATTTCATAGTACCAGGGTTGCCAAATTGGGAGAAACAATGAATAGCCCTACTTAGAAGTGACATCTAGGGACCACAACAATGACTGGCACAGTAAGATGTTCCAAAAAGTGTAATTGTGGTGCTCATATCTTGGTTGTAAGCTGTTGTGAGTAGTTCCTACTACCCTGTTTTAAGCTCTGGGTAGACAGCTCTACCAGCCCCTGCCCAGAGAATATTGGATCCGAGGATGAAAAACACAGATACATGCGTAGATCAATTTCAATCTGCCTTATTGGCTCAATTGCTGGGTGCTTTTAATCTCCTGTGACTATTGCGCCCTTCCCAATACTCTTAGCTCAGCACCTCTTAATCTACCCTTAGCTTAGTGTCCCAGATACCTTCTCCTTGTTCAACAACCCAAAACTACCTTCATCTTAGTTGTATTTCTAATCTCCCACCTGGGAAAGTGGCCTATGGCCATTCTGCTCTACATCTCACATGGTTAAACGTTTTTCCCTCTGAAGTATGGCAAAACCCCCCATCTTCTTTTTTTGTCTCTTAGCGTGCCTGCAGGGACCCAGCAATTGGCCCCAGCATCTTTAATGATCTATCAAGAACCAATTGGGGAATAGGACCTTAAGATCAGAACCACCTCCTACAGTAAGCATTAGAAATATGACTGTACTAAAGGTCCATTTAACAACAGGGAAATCATGCCTGCTACTGGAAACCTAACCAACTACTTTTGGCTAGTGAGGGCATGGATCTCAGTGGAGAATATGCAAGCTCTACTTTTTAGACCAGTCTCATTACAAACTTTATTCTAAATACTAATCCTTATACCCGTAGGTGAGTGTAATTCTCATCCCTCATCAAAGAAACTTCTCTTTGCAGGAGACAGAGACCATTGCAGAAAACCACAAATGGTCAAAATATAGAGCATGGATAGTGGAGTGCCCAGCCCAGAGGGCTACAACTGCAACATAACCTCTGTACCCCAAGCTCAGGGACTATGGTGGTTAGCATAGGAATGGCCCCCATAGACTTGTGTGTTTGAATGCTTGGCTCATAGGGAGCTGCACAATTAGGACGTGCCAAGTCTTTCTGGTATGACGTTGTTAGAAGAAGTGTGTCACTGGGAGGAGTGGATTTTAAGGTCTTGTATGCTCAAGTTCTGCCCAATGTGGAAGCTAGTCTCCTTCTGCTGCCTACAGATCAATATGTAGACCTCTCAGCTCCTTCTCCAGTGCCATGTCTGCCTACACGCTGCTGCCAGACTTCTCACCATGATGATAACAGACTGAACCTCTAAAACCATAAGCCAGCCCCAATTAATGTTTTCCTGTATTAGAGTTGCCTTGGCCATGGTGTCTCTTCACAGCAATAAAAACCATAACTAAGACAGGAAACATGTCAGAAGAGGGGGTAGGGAAATTGCAGGACCCAGAGGACCAGTGAAATTATATCTCTTAGAAATGACAGGGAAGCTACCCCCAAGATTCCTCATCAATATATCTGCCTAAATAAGACGCAAACAATGACAACAGTAATAGACATACTAAATCAGAAGGGGAAAATCTCAAAGGGCCCTATTCCTGGACAAAGAATTATAGTCAAAGACAAGAGGGAGAATTAGTCTTCCTCAGGAATTAGCCACTAACTGGTTATATAATACCAACTGATAGGTCCTGAAATTGTGTACATACAAACAACAACAACATACTCAGCTGGTTGTATTGATATATTTTTGCATATATATTCAATAATAATAATAATCAAATAATAAGGGGCCATGAATCTGAAAGGGAGTCAGGGAGTGTGTGGGAGGGCTTGAAGGAGGAAAGGAGAGGGAGAATGAGGTAATTATAACTTTAAAAAGGACTCTCCCCAAAAGATATTTGTTTTCTGACCTCATCTGTCAATTGGAGATAGAGAGTAGGAGGATAATGCAACTGTAAATATACCATTAAAAAGGAGTTGGGGGCGGCATGACAGAATATGAGATTTACTGTCAGCTTTGCCTCACTACAAACAAATACACAAGGCACAGATGTTAGTTAGCTTATTCTGGCAACTCAAATACAAGGTATTAGTTGTCCTCTGATGAGAGCTGCAGATGGCAATGGGAAAATCAACTGTGGGAGTAGCTGCCTCTCATCACACAGGAAGCAATGTGTGGAGACCTAAAGGTTATAAGTCAGCAATGCAATTTCTCTTAAGGGTGTACACCTTTGACCACCCAAAGGCTCCTCCTCTGAACCCTTGAGAACACCTCCCAATACTTTTCTGTGGAGGAACCAGTCTTTTACATACAAGCCTTTGTAGGACCATCCAAACCATAACTAGGATTAAAGGGTTCTGTGGATTAGTTCTGAAGCTTTCTTCAACTCACCAGTCTTTAGTCTTATCTCTGTGAGGTACTGGCACTCATTTTTCAAGGGATAAGCTATTCCCCCCTCCCCCCGGGTGTGCTACATCTTGAGTGTTCAAATCTCAGGCTACTGGAGACCCATCTAAGTTCTCATAGGGATCACATTATAATAAGATCCTTATATTGCATTACATCTTCCTGTTACTGGCCCTCCAAAGATGCGGCATAAAAGAAGCCATTGTTCTTTATCTTCCCTTAGGGTTTCCAGTTGGTACTTTATAGATTTAGGAAAAAACAGTATGTCTTCAGAAAGCAACTTGAGGATCCTAAATGTGATTTGAGTAGTTTCGAATGTCTGCTGTTCATACAGACTGAAATGTAAGGGGCAACTTCCAGTCTCCTGAACAGCTATTTCACTATGGGACCTTTCAGCCACCTTGAGCATGGAGCCACACCCTAGATACTTGGGGACACCTGGAAAATGAGTAAATATTTCTTCTCAAGTCACTCAGATGAACCACAGCAGGAAAGGTATTATTCGCCTTGCATTTTTATTTGGTTGTGTTCCAAACTTTGGTTTTTGTTGTTGTTTTTAAATGTAAATCTCACTGGAATCAAATGGCAAAACATTAAAAAAAAAAGGTAACAAAGATGTAAATAGAAAGTCAGACAATAAGTCTGTTGAGTATTTAAAAACATTTAAAAAAATTGTCTGTCTATCTCAGTGTCTGAGTGTGTAAGTGTAGGCCGATGAAGGCATTGGATTCCATTTATTGGAGTTACAGGTGGTTTGTGAGCCACCAAATGTGGGTGCCGAGAACTGAATTTGGTATCCTAAGAAAGATCTGTGAGCACCTTAATCAGTGAGCTAGCTCTTCAGCCCAACAACCTTTAAAAAAATCTTTTGTACGAAAATGATTTAATTGTCTTACATTATACAAAAGCCTCATTATTGTAAAAACTAAAATGACAGTTTATTTTGTAAAACAGAAGTTGTAAAAGTTAACACTTATGCTTAAAGTGCCAAAAAATCAAATGTTAGCACTCTTATTGCTAAAAATAAATAAACAAATAAATAAATCAAGGAAAAGAGGAAAGCCCGATGCGCACGCACCAACATTTCTTTCTAGAGAACAGATACTTAACTATGATTCATAACAAAGAAGAAACCTCTCAGAGGAAAATGATAACCCAAGAAATAAGTTTTCTTCACCTAGCTGCAAAGTTTACCAGACAAGTTAGACTCTCCTACTTCCTGGAGGAGCTGAACTTGATTGCTCCAGTTTCCCCTGTAATCAAGTACAGGCCTTTCAGGGCCTCTCAAAGCTGCTCTTTATCCTCCGTTCCCTTCGTTTAAAAAAGATTCCTCACCCTCTCTTTCCCTTTGCCCCTCCTCTTGCTTACTTGATCTCTTCCCCTCCCCCACTTCCGAATCGGTCCTCCCGTTCCCCCCCCACCCCCTTCTCAGACTGGCTGGATTTCCCTCCACACTTCTTCCCTTCCTCCTCCTCCTCCCGGGCTCTTTCTTTCCTCTCCAGTCCCCTCCCCCAGCATGCCTCCCGGCGTTCTTCCCTTCCCCCCGCCTCGCGGTCCCGCACCCTCCCCTCCCCCGCCTCCTGCCTTGTGACACATCCTGGGCCCTCCCGGAGGCCGTAGCAGCGGCGCGGCTGCATTGCTGGCCACCCCCTCCTCCCTAGCCGCAACCCAGCTCTACCCGCGGCCCGCCGCGCTGTCGCTGCAGTCATGGCTGCTGACGGGGTGGACGAACGTTCGCCTCTGCTGTCAGCATCCCATTCGGGAAATGTCACTCCCACAGCCCCGCCGTACTTGCAAGAAAGCAGCCCAAGAGGTAAGGCCGGCATAGACCTTTCTGCTTCTCCCAGAAACGTCTGGAAGGATGAATGCCTGCCGGGGAGCTCTAGCGCGGAGGCGGAGGAGAGCTTCTCCCTTGGGCTGGGGGAGAAGGATGCTTGACTGTTGCCTTCCCAGGCGGCGCCTGCCTTCCCGAAAGCCTCCCTGCAGGGTTTCGCTGCTGCCGCTGCTTGTGGTGTGGAGAGTGTGTGCTTGAACACTCCTTTCCCAGCTTCAGGATCTGACATGAATTTCCCAAGCTCCGTGCTGCTGTTTCTAAAGCAGCCCCTGAGTGCAGCTGGGCGGTGGTGCAGATCCTTCAGTCATTCACAAGTGCTTTTGGTTGCTGAAAAACACGGGGTACTGCTCACCCTGGCTTCTTGTCCTTGAGAGGACTTCCAGCAGGAAACATCTTAGTCTCTTACACTCAGCCCCCGAGTGCTAGCAGGGAAGTGCCTCACCAGAAGCAACAGAGTTAATCAATATCCCTAATATGTCTGAAATTCCTAAGCTACCGACGTTATTCCTGTTTGTGAGCAGTGTGTTTCATAGCTTCGGTGGTGAACCAAGAACCTTCAGTTAGAAAGGAAGGAGGAGTTTTTTAAATGCAAGTCTGGGTGAGGTTGAAATTAACTTCTAAAAAGTTACTCAACTTTATACTGTATATATTTTGAGCTTTGTTTTCAGTGTAGAATTAAAAAGGGATTTGAAAAAATGGTGTGGTGAAGGAAAAAAAGTCTGTTTACCAAAGGATTCCATTTATTCGAGATCTGTCTTTGTTCAAAGTCTTCGGGAGTGTTTACTACCGAAGTCTGGAAGGCGAGCCTTACAGAGATCATTAAATATGGCACGTGCAAACGTGCCTTACTTCATCTTGCTCTTTTGGCTGAATGTGAATGAAGTTTAAAACCCAAGGAGGCCAAAGTTAGTAGTGTTTTGGGAATATAAGCAGGTCACATGTCTTGTAACAACTTCTTCTAAGTTCATGTCTGAAATGGGGGGCGGGGGGGCACACTACAACAGGCTGAAGTTGTCTGGCATTTAACATTTCTTTTTAACATTTTGTAACTTGAAAATCAACATTCTGGGGCTCAATCTATAAACAGAAGCAGAACAAAGGAAAACTATGGTTAGCTGGGAGTAATTCAGAGTGATTGACAGCCTGAGAGGAAAGGGGCAAAGTCCAAGGGAACTGACGCACAGAAAACCTACAAGTTACCCTTGTTGGTCAGAAGTCACAGGAACACCAAGTAGGGGGTTTCCCTTAGTGGCTATTCGATATTAATATCGTACTAGCTAATCCTTATTCACTGGGTTCTGAATAAATGTTTTAAGTTTATTAATTTTTGTCTATGGAATAAAATATTTGATGATTTTTTTTTTAAGGGACTAAGTTTAGACTGAAGTCATGGAGATGCCTTTTCCTTCTTTTAGTCAATTTGTGGTTACAACAAACACATTGATATGTGTGTGTATACAATGTACACACATATCAATATCAATATATATATATACATATATATATATATATACATATGTATAATGTGGCCCTGCATAGACTTCATTGTTCTCTATAGATTTCCTTAATTTGATCAGATTCCTCAAACTACATAGGAAGTAGCATTTCTAACCAAGCACTGAAAAGAAGTCATTTCACTTTAAAGATCTCTTAACAACCACCTTTAAGGGTTTGTTTAACTCCTATGGCCTTACAGTAGAATAATCTTTTCAGAACCGATGGAGATATTAAAAACACTAACATCATATGGGGTAACACCTATGAAGCAAGAAACATAAATGAGAAGCAGAACCATTTTATCCACACAATGAAAGTATCTTTTCTTGATTAATAACAATTATTTGAGGAATGCACACGTTCTAAATCTTGAAAACTGTCCCATTCATTCATTCAGCAACTTTATGGGCTCCCAGGGTATGCCACACACTACACTGCTCTGAGTAAGGCTGACCAAAACTGTGCCTTCATGGAGCTCATGTAGTGGAGAGAAAGGATAAATAGAAATTCTTGACTGACTCAGTTCAGATGCTTTTGTTTTGTTTGGTTTTTCAAGACAGAGTTTCTCTGTGTAGCCCTGGCTATCCTGGAACTCACTCTGTAGACCAGGCTGGCTCGAACTCAGAAATCCACCTGCCTCTGCCTCCCAAGTGCTGGGATAAAGGTATCTGACACCAATCTCTGGCAGTTCAGATTTTAAGACTTCTGTTATAATCAGATTCCATTAATAGTTGAAAATAATAAACTTCTTGGTTGGAATCCAATGACTAGAAATTGAATACACACTTTAAATGGTTAATTTTAGTTTATGATACCACTTATAATTATTCAAACTTGGTGTGTGTGTGTGTGTGTGGTTTATGTGTTTGTGTACATAAGTGCCACAGGTCCACAATCATGTGACTCTGTCATTCTCTACTTCAATTTTTGAGACAGAGTCTCTCAGTTAACCTGGAGCTAATTGATTAAGCAATTCGAGATGACCAACAAAGCCCACATTTCCTCCAGCCTCGCCTCGCCATGACTGGGGTTCTAGTGCGCACCATCACACCCAGCTTTCTGTGTGCGCGCTAGGGATCCAGGTTCAGGTCCTTATGCTTTCCATAGTAAACATGTTACCAACTTGCCAGTTTTTCCATTCTAATTACTCAGATGTTTAAAAAGAGGAGGAGAAAGAGGAAGAAGAGGAGGAGGAGGAAGCTTAACAATATTTTATAATCCATTGCTTTATGCCACCCTTATTTTTGAACAATTTATTTTTTTATTTTATGTGTATGTGTGTGTGCCTGAGTGTGTGTATGTGCACCATGCGTGTGTAGGGTTGAGAATGCTGGCAGAGAGCATTGGGTTCCATGGAACTGGAGTTCCAGTTGATTGTTAGCTACCCATGTAGGTCCTCTGCAAGGGTATGTGCTCTTAACCACTAAACCACCTCATCAGCTCCTCTTTGCATCACTTTCTAAGGATCATGAGTTATCATTCCTATCTCCTGAGGAGAAATAGTGCATTTTGGGTTATTTCAGGGTAGGCTATTAATAATATAGTGGAGAACATTTAGCATTGGACATCAGGTTTTGCCCAAGAAGAGTTCTATGTAGTCTTTTGTGATGGTTTGTATATTCTTGGCCCAGGAAATGGCACTGTTGAGAGATGTGACCTTGTTGGACTTGTGGACTTGTGGGTGTGGGCTTTAATACCTTTGTCCTAGCTGCCTGGAAATTAGTATTCTGCTAGTAGCCTTTGAATGAAGATGTAGAACTCTCAGCTTGTCCTGCACCTTGCCTGCCTGAAAGCTGCCATGCTCCTGCCTTGATGATAATGGACTGAACCTCTGAACCTATAAGCCAGCCCCAATTAAATATTGTTCTTTATAAAACTTGCATTGGTCATGGTGTCTGTTCACTGTAGTAAAACCCTAACTAAGACATCCTTGAAACTATCCACCTGAGTTTCTGAGTAGAATGCTGGTGGTCTCCAATATCAATACTGGGTAGCTACAGAGTGGTGCTTCTCTCCTGACTAAAATGCTCTGGTATATAAGCCAGCTTGTGTTAAGGCATAGCAATTAAAATAAAAAACAGATATTAGTTTCATTTGAAATGAAAGTGGGGTGGGGGGAAGTACCACAAACTTGAATAGTTTGGATAGATTTGGTTCCCTTAGAGATCTACTAATTTTTGAGACAATATATGACAGAATGATAGAACTTTTACATTTCCATCCCAGTTTGCTTCTCTTTTGATGTAATCAAACACTGTGAGCAAAAGAAGTCTGTGAGGAAAGGGTTTATTGCAGTTTGGGAAACCAGAGCAGGCATTCAAGGTAGGACTCTGTAGGCAGGATCTGAAGCAGAATTGGTGGAGGGCTGCTGCTTCTTGGCTTGTTTTTCGTGGCTTGCTTAGCTTGCTTCCTTATGCAACCCAGAACCACTGTCTAAAGGCAGGACCACTGCCCGAAGCGGGCTGATACTTCTCACACCAACTATTAACTAGGAAAATGTTCCACAGGTGTGCTCACAGGCCAGCCTTGAGGAGGCAGTTCCTCAGCTGAGTTTCCCTCTGCCCAGATGACTACATTTTGTGTCAAGTTGGCAAAAACTAATAGCTCACTTTATAAAATCTGTTTGAAGTATGTTTTGAATTTCAGGTTGTCTAAGTGCACACAGTATTGACAATGGGAATATACTTATATACTTGCACATAATTCAGAAAGGGAGATACTGTGTTACAAAGAGAGAGTTCTTCTAGGATTGTTTCATTCATTCTTCAACTAATCTTGGCATTTTAGCTAAGCTCTGTGGTAAGAAAGGAAAAACAGACTAGTTTCCTTTCTCTTATGATGTAATGGAGACAAATTGCACAATCATTCATAGAAACACAAAATACAAAGAGGACAAGGACCGTATTTAAAACATGTCTAGTGCCTTGACCGTATTCATTGTTTTAACCTGGTTAAGGGAGATGGGAAAGGCTTTCCTGAACCTTGATGGGAATCTAAAGGTGGAACAGGAGTTATCCAGGTGAAAAGTGTACAACATAGACATTGTATGCAAAGCAAATTGTATGAAAAGAAAAAAAAAACAAAACAAAAACTCAGTAACCAAATGGGAATGGTGAGTGTGCGGTCGGGGGAGGAAGTTCAGTGCTGCTCAAGTAGCAATAGATGTAGGGCATGTGATACAAAATGAGATTAGAAAGGTGGGCGTGTTGATAGTCTCCGTAGACTTCCTTGCCTCATGAGAATAACTTTGTTTTAGACATCCAATCCCTGTAGAGCAATAAAAGTCAAAGGTAGTATTGCATACTGCTTGTTTCTGGTGTGAGAAACAAGCCCGTCAATCAGGGCTCTCCCTGTGACTTGGTTTAGACCTCCAGAATAAGGTAGAAGATGTGCTGAATGAGTTTAGATGTTAATGAGAAGAGATTATTGTTTTAGCTTTGGACATTATTGAAGCACACTTTGGAAAAAATAACTTGTCGTGTAAGAACTGGGATGCCTGGAGACAGTCATGCTGAAAGCCAAAACCAACCATTCAGAAAGGCCACAAAAAAGAAAGATGTCTGACCAAACCTCAGACATGTCAGTGCTTGGATACACCACAAAGATGAGTCTTCAAATCACACTAACTAAAGCCAAACTATTACTGGATCTACACGAGAGACTGTAAATAACAACATCTCAAACTGATGCTGAGCAACTCACTGAATGGTGGTTTATGATACTGTAATTTTGAGTGATTTGTTCTGCTGCACCAAGGGACCCTAACAATGAATGAGTTGTTTCTAGAATATTACAGGCCATATGAAGGATATTTTGTTAAAAAAAAACAAACTAGTGTGTCAGATCACTATTTTAAATCATTCTATGGAATAGATGAATTATATAGTTGACCAGAGTACATAGGGATAACTGTCTTACTGAACAGCAGTAGTAATTCAGGCAAATTTGATTAATTATCATGGTTGTTTGGACTCAGGTTGTATTTAGGGATAAAAGCCATGGGATGAGGTTTGGGAGGGAGACTAAAGCATTGTAGCATATACCTATAATTCCAGCTACTCAGGAGAACTGTAGTTTGGGGACTATCTAAGTCAACTTAATACGATCCTGTCTCAAAATAATTAAAAAGATAGTAACAATGGAAAAAGGGGTGGAGATCAAACCCAGTGGTGGAGGATTTGACCAAAAGACAGAAGCCATGGGCTTAGTTCCCAGCATTGCCAAATCCAAAGCAAATCAAAGAGTAGATTGAACCGAACTTGTTGATGGACAGCTATTGGGAGTGAGAGGATGATGACGGAGATCTCCAAGAATTCTGCTTGTGCAATTTTATGGTTTATCTGACTGCACAAAAACAGAACATCAGAAGATGAGCAAGTTTCCGAGAAGACGGATCCCAAACTTAGCTCTAGATATGAGACATTTCATGCGCTTCCAAATATCCAGAAAGAAATGAAATGAATTGATCTATAGGATCTATAAGCCTATAACTACAAGGCCTGGCTTGAAAACCATAGTATGCTATCTGTAACACAGAGCTAAATACATGAACATTGATTCAGAGCTCCTCAGGGCCCTAGGAGTGTGCTAGGGCACGTGCCATCCACCCATGATGTACATTTCCATGATGAAGTCATGGTGGAAAAAATCCAATTGCTTGAGTGTTTACTGCTTTTTTTGATAGCATGCAAGGCCTAAAAATGAGATGTACTGAAGTTTTATGCAGTGGTCAACTTCATTTACAGGATCAGGCAATTTATCCTCTGAGGGTTAGGAAGAATTACATGAGTACTGTGTTCAATCACAGGGACAAGCCATTTGTGGCACATGAATAACAACAGCTGAAGTAAAGTCACTCCTATCTACTATACCTGGGAGGAAGAGGCACAGTTCCAAGAGTTTTCAAATTCAAAGCACTTTCCAAGAACAATTCAGTGGTTTTTAAGAAACTGAGTCATACGCCTTTCCGTACAGCGGAAATAAGGAGGCATCAACAAGCTCTTCTCCAAGCAGTTTAATTAGGAAATCTTGTAATCTTGCTTCTTACATCTTACTTATTTCTATCTTACTTCTTCTATTTTACTACTTACATCTTTACATCTTACTACTTACATCTTACTACTTCTATCTTACTACTTACATCTTACTACTTTCTTCTTACTTACTCTTATTTCCTACTTACTCCTATCCCCTACATCTTACTTACTCCTATTCCCTACATCTTACTTCTATTCCTACATCTTACTTCTATCCTTACATACTCCTATCTATCTCCAGCCCCCAGCCCTTGTGGGTTAAATACTTTCCCTGGTCCCAATCAGCATCAGCTACGTGGCAAAGCATAATAGGCTGCGGGAAAATCATACCAGCTTGCATCACAAACTGGAGGCACCCAGCTTTCCCAACTAAGGGCTTGTTTATCAATGCTCTCTGCTCTGGCCGGAGACCAGGTGTTCAATATATATGTAGGGTGGCAGCTGCGGCTCCCCACAAAACTGAGGTCATGACATGCTTGTTTCTTGGAATTTTCTCACAAGCATGCAAAATTCCCCTTGCAGGACTCCATTTTGGACTGTTTTCTGACATTTACATATTTTTTTTAATTTTTACATATCTACTTATTCATTTATTTTGTTTTGTTTTTTTCTAGATAAGATGTCTCTGTATATACCAGGCTGTTCTGGAACTCATTATATAGACCAGGTTGGCCTTGAACTTAGAGATCTGCCTGTCTCTGTCTTCCAAGTGCTGGGATTAAAAGCATGTACCACCACTGCCCACACCTAACCCCTTTCATTTTTTAAATGCAGGATATCCAGAGTGGTTTTAGTTTGAGATGTTGTAGATAAATCTAGTTGTCATTTGATACACTAGTGTCCTGTATACAAATTATATTATTATAACAGTGAAAGCATTGTGTATAATACTCTGCCAACACGAATAGAGATCCAAACTATGTCTATTAGTAACATTATTGTATTGATTGGAAAAATCTAGGGAATAGCTTTGATTTGTAGTCCTAGTATCTTGTAGAATATATGTCCATATATGTAATGGGAAGTGATTCAAATTCCTAGGAAAAGTTAAATACAGTCCTTTCTCCGGATGAATGAATGTGTCTATGATGGTCCCACTGTCCACTCGTAAACACAGAGTCATCAGTAGAATAACTGCTCCTAGGGTGCAAAGGGCCTGACTGGGGCCCAGGTGGGCAGACTTGACTTTTGATGATATGATCCACATCTCTCTTTGCCCTTTTACCGGAAGTTCCCTATCTTTCTGGTGACTTCCACTGTCTCCTTGCTTTCAGTCTGTGTTTCTGCTGGCTCAGGGCTGAAGGAGCTGAGGAGAAATGTATGTTTCAGTGGCTCCGTACGCAATACAGATGCATATCCCTTCCCAATTTTCTTCTGGACAAGTAAAAATTAGGCAAGTTAATGCATCAGCTTGGTTATTTCCTTCTGAAATAAAACTAGGAAACTTAGAGTGTGCACAACTATGAGTCTATTGCTGGGAAATAATCTTATAACCTATATTTAGTGTTTATGAATTACCCAAAATAGATGAATCAAAACATCCAGATCCCCTTGTTGGGCTGGGGATCTCCCTGCATACTTGAAGAACCAAGATTGATTATCTGTTTATAAGGAGAAATGATGTAGATGCAAAAACTTATTCTGTGAGCACACACACACACACACACACACACACACAAACACACACACACACACACACCCTAGTGAACTTTGTTTAAATGTTTGTTATTTGCCAAAGATTCTGAGACCCACTGGAAGTCACATTGTCATGAATGCAAGAAATGTCCTGGCATTCTACGATACTGAACATGCATGTTCTGGATGAATATGAAAACTTGATTTTTATGTTATTATAATTCATCTATTCAGTTAAGGGATATCTCTCAATTGTTTCTTAAGTCAAACTTCCAGAAGGGTAAAGAAACTCTTCATAAAACCCAGAGAGGAAAAACTACACTTCCTCTTTGGATCCTGTCTGGAGTCACAGATGAAAAAGAAAAAGAAAAAGAAAGAAAAAAAAAGTCAAACTTCATTTCACTGAGGCCACATCTTCGTAATGGATGAGACTAGGCCTGGAGAGATGGCTCAGCAGTTAAGAGCAGTTAAGAGCCTTTCCAGAGGTCCTGAGTTCAGTTCTCATCTGTAATGGGACCTGATGCCCTCTTCTGGTGTGTCTGAAGACAGCTACAGTGTCCTCACATACAATAAATAAATATAAACAAGAAAATAGGGATGAAATATGTATATATATTTGCTTCTGGCACTCCAGGGGCATGCCAAGCACTTCCTGTCAGAATCCTTTTCCGGTTTTCCCTAAGCACTGGCCTTCAAAGTTCTTTCATTTTATTTTATAATTCTCACATTTCACTCAGGTTTTTTCCCCAGCACCTTTAAAATGTTAAAACAAGCCTCACCCCACTCCTGTTCTTTCAGCCTCTCTTTCAAATATTTGAGTGCCTATTATGCTATTCATATGCTGAAGAACTTCCATTCATTTAAGCTGTGTACTCTAAGCACTGTAATTTCAGAATAATAACCAAGGGACAGCGATGTTTCAGATGGGCTGTCAGGAAAGATATTTCAGAGGCAACAATCACAGAGTCCTGAAAAATGAGTCAGAATCAGTCATCAAAACTTTGGGAGAAAGAAGAGATTTCTAGACAATGGGGTCAGGAAATATAAGACGTGCAGTTTTACAGCTGGGCATACCACAGTTAAGAGCATGGGGATTTAGGGAAGAATAGTTAGAAGAGGTCATTGGTGTGGGCTGAGAGAGCCCAAGAGGCTTGGCAAGTCACCAGACAGAGAGAGATTGCTTTATGATGGTAATGAGGAGCCATGGAGGGCTAGAGTAAAGTAAACTTTACTTTTAAAAATTGTCCTGATTTGTATATGGAAAACAGATACATAGAGAAGATGAGAAGAAACCAGTGAGATATAGCACTAATTAAGGGGCTATGAGTTGTGAATGATGTTCTGAACAGTGATGGAGGCGTTGGAAACACTGGAAATACTGAGATGTGGTTGAATTCATTATCCATCTATCCATCCATCCATCCATCCATCCATGCTTGTGTTTGGAGATAGGGTCTCACTAGGTAGCTGGGGCAAGCTTGGAACTTGTGATTTCCTCACCACAACCTCCACACCTGTCTGAGGAGATCAAGCATAGAGCACTGGCATTTGCTGATGGCACTTGGCAGATGGACAGAGGTTTGGCAGAGGAGAGCTAGCATGAGCACGATAGAAGTTCACAACTGTCTTTCAGGCTAGTAAGCCCTGGGAAATAACTGGGGAAGTTCTCCAAATGAGAACTGTAATCCTGCTGTGGTAGAAAGTAGGCAATTCTGGAGAGGACTTTGAGCTCAGCTCTTGTGCATTGTATTTTCATAATCACTAAAAGTGTATTAAGTATAGTGAGAATAACATCATTTTCATATCTTTTTTTTTTCTTTTTCTTGAGACAGGGTTTCTCTGTGTAGCCCTGACCTCGAACTCACTCTGTAGACCAGGCTGGCCTCGAACTCAGAAGTCTGCCTGCCCCTGCTTCCCAAGTGCTAGAATTAAAGGCTTGCACCACCACTGGCTGGCTTCATATCTTCTAAAAGGAATCAGTAATGTATTTCTGGCTGTGGTTTGTTTTTGACAAAGATTCTGTTCTTTGGTGGGTAAGGGGAGGAAGAGTTCTACTGGATTTGTGTTGCTTTTATATGTTTCTAGGCATTTTTCTTTGATCCATTGTTGTAATAAAATAACCCCTCTCCCCATTTTTGCTCTATGGGAATAAGCATAAGATATGTACAAGGTCTTGCTCTTTTTTCATGACTTCAGGTGAGACTTCCAAGCATTCTGGAGCTCAGTTCCTTTATAGCCTCAGAGTCATTTTTAATTGTTGTCAGGCACTCAGAGCCTCAGTTTCTCACACCAGAAACAAGCAGTATGCAGTACTACCTTTGACTTTTATACTTTATGTTTTGTGGCCTAATTTTTTTGGTAAGGAATTTGAAGCACTTGAGATATATCTTTACAGAATATCCTTCATCCAAAGTGCTTGGGATAGTAAGTGGTTTAGTTAATTAGCTAATTAATTAGAAATTTGCATAGGCACCACAGGCTGAACATTCCTAATCTGAAAAGGTGAAATCTGAAATACTGGGTCATTGTAGGGTTCAAAATGATTTGGATTTCAAAACAGTTTGGAGGTTAGTTTTTTGTTTTTGTTTTTGTTTTAAAATTAGAGATGCTTAAACTATTTACCTTAAAATAGGTAGGTGCTCAATCTATATTACCTGCATTACCTCTCTTTACCTTTACTTCCAAAGTCCCACCTGGGATTAAATTCTAAATTTTATATTATCTTTATTGAAAAGACAATATGTGAATGTTTTAGAACTAGTGCGTATTTCTTCTTTTCTGAGTTAGAAGTCGGACTAGCATGGAATGTTTCATCCATCTGCAGACCATGCATGCACATGCTATGTGACTGGTCAAAGAATATTTATTCAAACATGAGGGTTTGGAGGCATATGATTTCTTCGGCCCATATTTTGCTGAGTTAAACTTGGTTGATACATGTGAATTTCAGAACAGTTTATAAGAAAGGCTCTAATTATCCTAGATTTGAATATGATTTCAATAGAGGGAGAGATTGAGGATGACACAGTACAAAGTGATATTTTATTGTTTCAGAAATTAAAAGTTCTAAGCTTCATCATCCTAAAGAGAAGTAATACATATATATAGGAGTGATTTAAATAGGAAGATTTCCATAGGATGTTACCCAAATAAACATTGATTTCTGTTGAGGTGTTTGGATTCTATACATGAATACAAAACAATGTAAAAATTTGATAAATAAATAGTTTCCAAACTTATAGGACCGTCTTGGTTCTCTGTGTAGGATACTTTGCCAAGTTTGGCATACGTTGGATTTGCTACTAATCTCTAATGAGAATAAATCATGCCTCAGTACAGGATGATCCAAGTGAACGCCAGATAATATGTATGATTGATCCTTCCAGTCTGTCTGGGCTGGTGCACTAAGCAGACCTTGGGTGCAAGCTCTGCATCCAGTCCCAAAACAACCAGAAGCAGCTCCACTCCCAGGCGTTCTAACAAGCCCAAGATCACAAGATCCCAGAATCACAGGATCACAGAGACAGATTGACTCTGAGGAGTTCTGACACAACCAGTTCTGACACCCACAGGAAGGACAGGCTCCAGTCAGATTTAGCAAGGGCAGGTAGCACTAGAGATAACCAGATGGTACAGGGCAAGCATAAGAATATAAGCAACACAAACCAAGATCACTTGCCATCATCAGAACCCAATTCTCCCACCATAGCAAGTCCTGGATACACCATCACACCAGAAAAGCAAGATTCAGATCTAAAATCACTTATCATGATGATGATACAGGACTTTAAGAAAGACATAAATAGCACTCTCAAAGAAATACAAGAGAACACAGGTAAACAGTTAGAAGCCCTTCAAGAGGAAACACAAAAATCCCTTAAAGCACAATCAAACTGCTGAAGGAAATGAGCAAAACCATCCGGAATCTAAATATAGAAATAGAAACAATAAAGAAATCAGAAAGAGAGACAACCCTGAAGATAGAAAACCTAGGAAAGAAATCAGGAGTCGTAGATGCAAGCATCACCAACAGAATACAATAGATAGAAGAGAGAATCTCAGGGGCAAGAGACACCATAGAAAACATTGACACAGCAGTCAAAGAAAATGCAAAAATCAGAAAGATCCTAACTGAGAACTTCCAGGAAATCCAGGATGCACTGAGAAGACCAAACCTAAGGATAATAGGTATAGAAGAGAGTGAAAACTCCCAATGTAATGGGCCAGTAAATATCTTCAACAAAATTATAGAAGAAACCTTTCCTAACCTGAAGAAAGAGATGCCCATGAACATACAAGAAGCCTACAGAACTCCAAATAGACTGGACCAGAAAAGAAATTCCTCCCGGCACATAATAATAAAAACACCAAATGCATTAAACAAAGAAAGAATTTTAAAAGCAGTAAAGGAAAAAGGTGAAGTAACATATAAAGGCAGGTCTATAATCATCACACCAAACTTCTCACCAGAGACTATGAAAGCTAGAAGATCCTGGGCAAATGTCATACAGACCCTAAGAGAACACAAATGTCAGCCCAGGCTACTATACCCAGCAAAACTCTCAATTACCATAGATGGAGAAAACAAGATATCCCATGACAAAATAAAATTTACACATTATCTTTCTACAAATCCAGCCCTACAAAGGATAATAAATGGAAAACATCAACATGGATGGAGCGAAACTACACCCTAGAAGAAGCAAGAAAGTAATCTTTCAACAAATCCACCCAAACCTAATTCCACCTCTTATAACAAAAACAACAGGAAATAACAACTACTTTTTCTTATTATCTTAATATGAAAATTAATATTACCAACATATCCTAAGTGAATGAAATCCAAAAATATGAGGAACTAGAAATTTGTTGATGGTCATCCAATGGTCTCTCTAATTTGGTAATTGGAGAAGTAGGTCCAATATTGTACAATCCATATACACTTTCTGCTTGTTTGTACATGACAGTGTCTTCCTGTGTACCATATAATGGTCTTGAAATCAGACTTCTATCTCAGCCTCTCTGTTAGGAGTATTGTTTATTTCATGCCTTTACACTATACTATGGTTTTCAGAACAGCTTATATATTTCAAAAGTCTTTATATACCCAAAAGAAACATAGACAAATTGGGAAGGGGCTTGTAAGAGAACAACAAAGACTAAGAGTGAAGGCTTTGCCTGACGTTTGTAACTCTTGTATCAAGTTTGAAGAATAAGACTTTATAAGTTACTCTTTCTCTGAGATGAATGCTTTTCCAAATTATCACAGCCAATGAAACAAATTCTTCACCTAATGTCTGTGCCACCCTCCTAGCAGAACCATTGTTCATTGAAACAGTTGGTGAATGTCTTTATGGATAGACCATCTTAATACACACACCATTTCTTAAATGAATTTAACCTGTTCTCTATGGACTGAGAATAAAGTCACTCACTCAAGTCAAATAGCTTTGACCATAGCAGGAAGTATGTGTCTAAAAATAGTGCCTACAATTCATTCCTTGGTGCAGCAGAACTGTCAACTCTCAGCTTAGCTATGATGCAGGTAAAATCCTTTGGTGATGTGAGGGTAATTGAAATACAGCCTTATTACAATGAAATCCAATGTCTAAAAATTGTTCTTATTTTGGGCTTGTACCACAGTAAGAGCCAAGATTTTAAGCTCTACTAAATACAAAACAAACAAACAAAAAGACTTTATATATTTATGTTCACTTAAGAAAATACTAGTAGCAGTGCATTATTTTGAAATATACAGTTAATATATTTGGAGTTATTTAAAATTTATATGGAGAAAAACATGTATTTTCAGTATTGCTCTAGACAAGCATCTTCATAAGACTGTTAAATTGATTGTTGTTTTATATCAAACAACTTTTCTAATACTCATTTTTATTGTTATAATATTTTATAAATTTTAAAGAACATGACAAAAAAGATATTGTAGGTATTGAAGGGGGGTCTCTGGGAGGAGTTGGGGTACAAAAGGGAAATAAGAATGTGATTAATTCTATTTTCTTAAAATATGTTTTGAAATGTTAACAAATTCAGATAAATTGAAATCATGTATCTTTTCTCATCATAATGTAATAAAAGTTAAAAAAATATGTATCATTGAGTCTGAAAATCAAAAAATTACCACATCTGCAAACTTATTGGTTGAAGTAGTTGTAAATCACCTGGTTTAAAAAGTGGAGGAATATGGACTTCATGTCTTTATGGTAAGAGGGACAGAGAACTTGCAGCCATGTTATATAAAGCAACCACAATAAGCCATGACATGTGTGGCTGGAATGGAATGCTGTGCAGTTGGAAAAATAATAAGTTTCTGTTTTTTAAAACAGGGTTACTCTGTTGTAGCCCTGGCTCTCCTGGATCTTGCTTCGTAGACCAGGCTAGCCTTGATTGCTCAGAGATCAGCCTTCCTCAACCTCTCCAGTGCTATATAAAGATGTGTGTCATCAGGACTGGCTTGTAGCTAGAAAAGCAAATGAGGGAACTGTATATACCATTAGAATACTAGCAGGGAAGATTGCCAGAAGATGCTGTGAGGCAAAAATGTGTGATGAGAAATAGAGTAAGGCACATTGTCTAGTGTATAAAAACATAGGGCAAATATGCATATGTGCATATTATATGCAATAGTCTTTAGAAACACTGGCAAGGTGCTTCATAGGTGTGGTGGCTTCTGTGATCTGCAGAGAGAAGGTTCTCATACCAGCAGAATGAATACATTGATGTGATAAATAAAGCACAATTTTTTTCACAAGAAATGTTATGGCAATATAAACATAAAGTGAAATTTTCGAAGGGAGAAAAGTCCACCATTAGTTATAAGCATATGATAATATGAAAGGGAAACATGAAAGGGAAGGCTTCATCAACATGTTATAGACAGGTAGTAATACATGGTTATGATGGGATAGTGCAGATGCTTTGAAAGATAATGATTTGTTAAGTTATAGATCAGTAGTTGAGAAAGTCTACTAACGTAGAAAATACTACTTGAATAAAATGTATCATACATTAGAAAGCAAGTGATACAAATCCTGCATGAGAATGCTATTTGATGTGAATGCCAGACATGGCTGGCCTTCATTGACAACATTCCCTAGGTCTTAGGAGAATCCTGCTTCAAATAGGAAGCACCACTGCGTCTCCTACATGTTTTCCTTATTGCCTCCCACCAGTATTGGTTACTGGTCAATTCTAGTCTTTTCCAGGTTGAGGTAAATGTTTCCTTTCTACAGACAGACGAATGGAAAGGCAACTCTGGAACTATTGCAACTGAAACCAGCTGCACAGCAAAGCTCTCCTGTTATGTGTAGTCTTTGCCAGGAAATACATGTTCCCTAAACAGTTCCTGTGTCCAGTTTGTATTGCATGTTTGTGTGTGTGTGTGTGTGTGTGTGTGTGTGTGTGTGTGTGTGTGATCCTAGAGAGACATGGCTGGAGATAGGATCCCTTTCTCTGTCATCTCTCTTGCGTGTGATCTCCTATGTCCAGGCACTAGGCATGCTCCCTCCCTAACTCGGTGTCCCCATCCTCCTTGCATCCACCATGTGAATGAATGGGTGATGGAGTGAGGCATCCTGGTGACATCACTGCACAGTGGAGGTGTTACAGGGAGCTGGAGAAGCATGAGAACAAAAGGCAGTGTGGTCCATGGAAGGTACGGTCACATCTTTGCTAGAAAAGGCACGTTAAGGGGGTCACTGCCACAATCTGTAGGGAAGAACTGCCACTTTAATTGCTCCATTTCTTTAGGAATCTTTAATTTGGAAATGACATTTAGTTAATCCATTGGCTAAAATGGGATTTTTTTTTCACTAATAGTTTTCAGCACTTATTATATGCCTGTAAAATAAATATTAATCCTAAGGGTCTTGTCGGCTCTCATGTATTTATCTGATTTTGCTCAGATGTACAATGATTACTTCAAGTTCTAAAATTATTCTAATTCTAAAATTCTAATTATTGATTTTTAATCTAAAATTGGTTAATCATTGATCCACTTATAATTCATTAAAGGTAATAATTTCTAATTAGAAAGATGCAGAGTATAGTATACTAGTTTATGTATTTATACTATCAAGTAGTATGTGATTTTAACAGAATGCCATCTTGTTTGACATCTTTAAGCAAACCAAACATTACAAAACCAGTTTGGCTGTTTTCTTTTCTCATGCATGTAGTTTCTTTCTCCCCTTCCTCTCCCCGTGTCATCTCTCAGCCTAACATGTCTCTCAACAGGCCTGGGATAAGTAGACTTACTTATTACTAGTGATTTATGAATACTTGAGGTCAGTATATACATTATATATATATATGTGTGTGTGTGTGTGTGTGTGTGTGTGTGTGTGTGTGTGTGTGTGTGAGTGTGTGTGTGTATGTGTATGTATATGTATATGTATATATTGACATGCCAAAGACTGTCTTACTTTCTCTTAGAAAATGCAGTTTGTGATCATCAGTGGAATGTGATGAGTAAAAAGAATAATAGAAGGGTCTGGTTAGACGGCTCAGAGGTTAAGAGCACTGACTGTTCTTCTAGAGGTCCTGAGTTCAAATCCCAGCAACCACATGGTGGCTCACAACCATCCGTAATGGGATCTGATGCCCTCTTCTGGAGTGTCTGAAGACAGCTACAGTGTACTCACATACATTAAATAAATAAATCTTAAAACAAAGTAACAGAAGAGTGATCCTTTACACCTGTCTAGACTGTAGGAGGTTTTCTTCCTTCCTTCCTTCCTTCCTTCCTTCCTTCCTTCCTTCCTTCCTTCCTTCCTTGGCTATGGAAGCAGTTATTTGATCTTTATAACAAAGGATCGTCTTTGTAGTTTTTTGAGACATGTATTTTGAAAGCAGTGTTGTAAATGTTGAACTGAGAGTGGAGCCATATAAATACTCAGTGTGATGTCACATAAAGCAATGCCAGAAAAAAATTGTATTTCTTGAAATAGCAATAAATGAAATAATTGAAAAAAGCAAAATTGAAAATACTCCATAAGCCATCACTTCTTGGGAGCAATAGCAGTGCCACAGGTGAACTGCATTCAGATTAGGCTGTGTGTGCCTTGCAAGGAAAGGGGAAATTAGAGTAGCAGCCATTGTCATCTAGGAGTTGCGTATCGGTAGGTAGTTAAGCATTTCTTACCATGATCTCCAGTCCTGTGGCTGTTCTTTGACACAGTCTATATGCATGAGATAGTGCAAGGCAGTTGGTGATAGTTCATAGAGAAAGTTTATATTCATTGTTGGCTGAGAGGTAGGAACACCTGGTTTGTTGTTGCCTTGTGGTCTTTCCTGGCTTCATGTAAGTTCCCATAATGGCTCTGGGATGTAAACTGATGCTGCTCTCATGCTGATATTGCAGCCATATCATATGTATGGCTGTTTTTCTAGAGGTATGGATTGAAGGAAGGCATGAATGGTAAACTTTTATAGAAGTGTTGAAATACTTAGAGGAATCAGTGTGGTAGATTGTGCAGTAAGATCTATGCCCTCGGCCTTTTCCCTCCTCTTGTAACCTTGGTGCACACTCTTTCATCATCAGAGTTTTCTTTTTTAAGCAAATAATAATCTTCCTGTTATCACACAAGGTGATAGTCGTCCTTGTGGCATTACATGTGTATAACTATCATTGCTCATTGCTTCCCACTGTCTTCAGTGACCCTACCTTCCCATGTGCTTTGATGCCACATGTGGACTCTTAGCTTCTCTTGATCTCCTTTCTCCTCCATTTAGACCTCTTCCACGTCGTCTTTCATAGCCCTATTCCCATTTCCATCTATACATAGATATATGTATATGTGCATATACATACATATGCTTACATTTAGATTCTGTAAATGGGAGAACATGACATTTGTCTTTCTGAATCTGGTTTATTTCACTCAACATAATGATCTCTAATACAGCCCATTATTCTGCAAATGTCGTAATTTAATTTTCTTTATGCCCGGATAAAATTTCATTTTGTACATGTCCATTTTTATTATGTATTCTTCTGTTTCTGGACATGTAGGCTGATTCCATATTACATTCTGGGTTCTGTGAACAGTTTAGCAGTCAACGTGGATATCCAAGTACCACTATAGTCCATATAGGTCCATAGCCAGGAGTCAAATAGCAGGTCATATAGCAATTTTGGTTTTAGCTTTTGAGAACCCTACTGATTTCTGTAATGGCTGCTCCAGTTAATAAGTCAACTCCAATTACCCAACCCCACACTCTTCCCTTCTCTCTTTAGAAAACAGGCAAACAGACAAATAATAACCAGTCAAACCAAAATAAAAAACAAAAACAAAACAAAGAACAAGCACAAGAAACACACACACACACACACACACACACCAAAATCCCCACAAATTTAGAAATCAACAAGTACAAACAAAAGGCCAATAAGACAAAAAAAATTCACCCAAACAAAACCATAGGAGAGCAAACGTCTACAAAAATACCATTGAGTTCACTTTGTGTTGGTAGGTGCGGACTGCCTTTGAGTGTGGTTATCCAGTAAGACTCCATTGGAATAAACTAGGTTTTTCTTTGTGTGTGGTTGTCAATAGGAGAGAACTTCTTCTTGGTGAGGGATGAGAACTTGTATCTGCTTCTCCATCCCAGTGCTCAGCCCCTATCTGGGTTGAACCTGTGTTGCCTGTGCATACTGCGATAGTCTCTATGAGTTCATATGCATCTCAGCCAATTCTAGCTTTAAACCAAGAAGGGAATCCAGAAAATCTGGCTCAGCTCAGCATTATGTTTTGTCTTCTTTTCTCTTGTACCTTGAAAATTTACTCCAAAATATTTTCAGGTTTGAGATGGTAGGTATTACCAGAAATCTTATAGTTCTGTTAATGCACAATTCAATTCTGTTTAGAGTTTGCATTTTTTTTTTAAATTAGTTTTAAGACTCATTTAATTTTGTGTGTGTGTGTGTGTGTGTGTGTGTGTGTGTGTATTGCCCCTGGAGGTCAGAGGAAGAGGTATTGGATCCCCAGAACTGGAGCCACATATGGTGGCGAGCCACTGTGTGGGTGTTGAGATCTTAACCTGGTCCTCTGCAAGAGCAGCTAGGGCTTGTAATCAGAGAAGCATCTTACCAGACCCAGTTTCAGTCTTTTAAAGCATGCTGAAATTTTGCCCTCATCCTAAATCTTGAGGCAATAAGAGGTTTTAATGGTTGATCTTAAGGAAAATGGCCAGCCATTTCCTTGTAGACCACTCCTTCAAAGGAGGTATTTATAAAGGGAAGGCTGATCTTTGAGGATAAGGAGAGAAAGCTATTTTTCTACTTGTGAGGGAGTCTTTGAGTCAGGGATGTACTCTCAGCTCCATTTGGGGTACATGCTAAGGTCCGCAGTTCTACTCCTTTGTAATCAGTACCCTGACTGACTATCAGTGACAGGCTTAGTAAGGCTGTGGACTTATCTGACAGCTTTCAATTACTACAACTAACTTTTGTGTTTGATTTCTAATAAGCTCTTCAGACTTGCTTGCTTATTTGCTTGCTTCCTCGATTCTTTCCTTCTTTTATTCTGAGGACTAGGGAATTTATTAGGAGATATATTATTACCATATGTAGACAAAAAAGGGGGGGGGCACAGCATAGGCTTTGATGAGAGTTTAGGCCACAGCACTAGGGACAGATGATCTGGCAGGCTATCTAAAGAGAACCAGTTCAGGAGGCAGAAGAGAGTCTCTTTGTACCCCATTAGTTATTATCCATTTCTTAATGAAAAATACATGATAATTTTAAAGCTGTAACAGTTCTCTGCTTCTCTGATAAGCTAAGAGTGTAAAGATCTGAGTCTCCTTAATTTCTTCCAGGACCTGTACTGTACATTCATGGACATCCTTTTCTATCACAGGCTACACAGTAATTAATCCTGTAATGATTACACGAAGCAGCCATAGATAAACATCATACTTAACACCAGGCTTAGTCAGGTTCCTCAGAATGACTACACTCATGTCACCCATCAATACGCTCCTCTATCTCATTGGTAAGGAGCCCAGCATGCTGCTCAAATAACCACTCCAGGCTCATCCAACCACTCCTCTGATTTATCCCTGTTTTCCTGAGGTATCTTATATCAGTTTCATAAATCAGTACCTTATGGGAATACAGAAACAACTCAATAGAAATTAATAGAAAGAATTGTTAGCTAGGTATAAAATTGCTAACTAGGTAACTGAGAGGTAAACATCTTTGTCTCAAGTGTCCAGCAGGTAACAAAATGTAGCAGTCATTTTAGCAGCCATGGTTAGGCCCAGGGAGCAAATGCTGAAATTGTTAAAGCTCTGCAGTGTGGGGAAGAGGTCCCTGCACTCCTGAAATATGGTTATTGAAGACCACCCAGCAGCTGGCACTAAGAATGTTGCCTAAAGAGGCTGGCTGGAACTTGGCCTACACAGTGAAGTTGATAGTTGAAGATTGAAAATGGGATTCAGTGTTGCCCTGGGAAAATGCTTTAGCCATGGTGGGGGAATATTCCAAGGGTGACATTTAGAAAACTAGCAGGTTGTTAGAAGCTCATAGGAAACAAACAGGTAACAGAAGAGACAAATGCCTCTCTCTTCTGGCTTGGTAGGTTTTCTCCAGCACCTACTAAGAGAACACCTGCAGCCAGCTTGTAGAGTCAGAGGGTGTCTACACAGCTCCACAGTCACAATAGTGAACAAAGAATAGTGTATTTAGATTACAGGGTGACAGTCAGTGACCTGGTCACTAACATACTCTGTCTTAATCTGATGTGTACCAGATACTTCCTTCTAACAGTGGTGTGGTTCCGGGAGAACCATATCTTTGGTTCTGAGAAGGAGAGGGATGAAGAATGGTATTCCTTCTTCTCTGTATTGAGCTGTATTGAGAGAGTTGGCATTGAAAGCAGAGGTCCTATAACAGCTCAGCTGACTTTGTCTTTAAGCCACATTCTCCCAAAGACTATGAAGAAAGTGATCCTGAAGTGGAAACGGAGTGTGAGGGTGGGGGGAGAATAATGCTGGCCTTCTTTTCAGGGGCCTCCTTCTGTAATAGGAACCTAGACCATCTCAGACTTGAATATGATGTCATTTTTCTGTTATGCATCCATCTTTGTCAAGGGCTGCCTAGAGTGAGTGCACGGGTGAAGAAAGTGAATTCAGTGGGCAGGCGTTGCCATTGAAGAGGTTTATAGAGGAGAGAGTGAGGAGGTAAAGGCGGAGCAGCCCAGCGAGGCAATGCCAACCTTTAGAATACAGAGTGTGTCTCAGAAAGAGTACAGATTAATACACTAGGATGAATTAGCAAAGTAGAGAGGCTGTTTGGCGCAGCTAGAATGAATTAGCAAAATGGAGAGACTGTTTGGCGCAGAATAGATGGACGATGCTGATGCTTGTGATGGGAAACTGTAATCTGATCACTTGTGGGTTTGCAGGGTGGTACCACTTCCTTTTGAGTGTTATGGAGCAGCTCTGTGTCCTTTGATCCTTCTGCCTTCACTCTCTCTCTTTTAGTTTCCTAGGAAGTTGCCATGGAATGATTACGTCTTTCCCCCACACCATCTCTTTGCCTTTTGAGCAATGACTTCCGTTCTAGGAGAAGCAGAATCACAGAGCCCTTCAGCAGTCAGCATCTCTAGGTGTTGGCTTTCTTTTTTATTATTGTTATTATTTCTTTTATTCATGTATTCACTTTACCTCCAATCTACACTGTCCCACAACCCTTTTCCCCTTTCCCCTTTCTCCTCTAAGAGGGTAGAACTCCCTCTCCCCACCCCAGGTATCTTCCCACCATGGTACAGTTTCTGCAGGGCTAGGTACATCCTCTCCTACTGAGGCCAGGCAAGGCAGCCCAGGTAGAAGAAGATATACACATTTGTGTGTGCGTGTCGGGGCTAGGTCTAGCCTGTGTAGGTTCAGCCTGTGTATGTACTTTGGTTGGTGGTTCAGGACCTGAGAGCCCCAGAGTCCAGGTTAGTTGACTCTGTTGGTCTTCCTGTGGAGTTCTTATCCCCTTTGGGACCTGCAGTCCTTCCTCCTATTCTTTTATAAGAATCCCCATGCTCCACCCACTGTTCAGCTGTGGGTGTCTGTATCTGGTGAGTCAGCTGCTGGGTGTAGCCTCTCAGAGGACAGCCTTGCTAGACTCCTGTCTGCAAGAGCAGGCAGCAAGGCAGTCTCTAATCTGAAGGCTTTCTTTCCAGAGAAAACATTAGACTTCATACATTGATTTCACTTCTGATGTGTGGCACAGTACTAAAGATTTGGCAATGCTGTTTAGAATTAAGGACTGCAAATACACAGAAAAAAGGGATCTTTTATTTAATATAACCCCACAGAGAAGATGTTCATTGCTTAAGTATCTACCAAGGATCTTAAAAAAAAAATGGCATCTTTTACTTAATAGTGAACTTCAATTCTGAGATCACAGAAGCCTTTTTTTAATTTATACATTTCCCTGGGGTTCAGCTCTAGTGATTTCTTGACTATTGTAAAAGTGAAAGGACATGAAGTGAAGAAATTTAAATCCTAATTGCTGCTGGTCTCTTATGGGAGGAGAGAGAGCTGTCAATGAAGGCTTCCTTTGGATAAATTCTGACTGAGAGATGCTAGAAGTACAAGTGTCTCTCCATTGCTGTAGGGCTAACTACAGTGATGCACAGAAAATTATAATGGAAAGCCTAGAAGTGCTGGTTAGGGGAGCAATGAGGCTACAGTACCTGCTTTTCTAGTCACGTGTTGGGTCAAGCTGATATCTCCTGGCTTTATCACCTCCAGGGCCATGGGTTAGAAGGACCATTTGCTCCACAAGGAAGAGAGGTTTTTTTTTTTTTTTGTTTTTTGTTTTTTGTTTTTTTTTGTTTTTTTGCTCCAGTGTAGAGTAGTTTTAAAAGGATACTGGCTCTCCTATGAGGGGAGTGGCAGTGATATATTTATTTAATCTTATTTTACTAAGAAACAATATTATACCCAATACACTTCAGTGCTTTGTGAGCTCACTGAATCATTCAGTAACTATGTAGTGAATATCAGCCAAATAGGGGACATTTTAAGAGTGCTAGGGACCGAGTTATCAACAAGCCAGACAGGCCTTAGGCTACATGGAGCTGACTGTCTCTTCTGTTTTAAATTGAATCAACACTGGTTATTCCACGACACCTTCAAAAGAGCAGATATGAACATATTTTGACATTAAGGGCTTTTCTCTGCTTGACAGATTAAAAATGGTGTAGGGTCAATCTTTGAGGTAAAATTCATAGGATTTTATATTTTACATTTCAAGTGATTGTTACAACACTGACATTTTATTCTTAAAAACAAACAAACAAACAAACAAGACACAGGTTATTGGAGCTGGAAAGTTGACTTGGTGGTTAAGAGGACTGGCTGTTCTTCTAGAGGACCCAGGTTCAATTTCCAGCACCTCCATGGCTGCTCACCACTGCCTGCAACATGAATTCCAAGGGATATGGTGACTCTTCTGGCATCATATTGAGTACCAGGCATGTACGTGATGGACAAGGATATATGCAGACAGAACACGCATACACAAAAGATAATAAAATACTAAGAAAACTCACTTAATTTTGTTATTTTTATTTGCATGTATGCATCTGTGTCAGTGAAGATAACTTGTATACAGGTATCCAGAGAGGCCAGAAGAGGGCATCAGATCTGTTGGAGATGGGATCACAAGTGGTTATGAGTTGCCCTATATGGGTGCTGGGAACTGTAGGCCCTGTGAAAAAGAGCAAGCATTCTTCACTCACTGCTGAGCCACCTCTCCAGCTCGCCTACCCACCCTTCCTCCTTCCTTCCTTCTTTTCTTCCTTCTTTCCTTCCTTTCTTTCTTTCCTTCCTTCCTTCCTTCCTTCCTTCCTTCCTTCCTTCCTTCCTTCCTTCCTTCCTTCCTTCCTTCCTTCCTTCCTGATTTTGTGCATGTGTATATGTGTGTCTGATTGCACATGACTCCCCCCTTTCCTTCTTTGAGTCCTTTCATACTCTTCTATGAACACCCTCTCACCCCCAAACATCCTCTCAAATTCATTGTATCTTTTTGTTATTTGTTACGTGTATGGATAAATGTACACACACACACACACACACACACACACACACACACACAGAGCTGAGCCCATTTAGTGTCGCTGGTACATTCACGATTACATACCAGCTGACCACTTGGAGTAGGATAACCAGTTAGGGCTTACCCCTATTTCTCCTGCCTTCAGAAGCCTTCAGTGCCTGTCGTTCTTTGTCTAGGGATGAAGCCTCATGAGATTTACTTCTGGTATTTCTAGTATATCAGATGAAAGTAGGCATAACTCTTTTCTCACTCAATCAAATCTAGACTCTGTCTCACAAATCAAAACTCTTTCAGCAACAGCAGGAAATAGTTATGTGCACTTGTGTGTATCTTTGAGTTATGAGTTTTTTTCTGAAAGTTTACTTTTGTGAGTATTTAGGTTTCTAAACCTGCCCCCTTTCACCAGTATTTGAAAGAAATTGGGAAACAAAATTTGGTAAAGGAAAAGGGATGTGTTTGCAGTTTGACCAACGATAAGGAGGGATTCTAATTCCCTTCTCATCTCACCTGTGAGCATCTTGGAGTTTGTCAGAAGCCACGAACAAAGGGTGAATTTAATGGCAAGGTAAGATGAGCCGATCAGTTCCTGGAGGAAGAAACCTGGACTCCAAACACTCTCACTTTTCTGTTATGACATCAGCTTTTTGTTTAATCCATGGCCAACAAAAATGGAATCTTAAAGATGCTTCATGTTGAAGGGGGACAAAATCTAGGGTCTTTGTGGCTTATAAGATTCCAGTTTATGCCCAGAATGCAAGTGTGTTTTAGCTTGGCAGAGTCCTTTGTCCATTCTTTGATGTGACCCCATTTACATGGGGGGAAAAAGAGAGTGGTAGTCTGATGGCTGAAGGAGAAACACAAGTCTTTCTTTAGAACGTCGTCTTCTCTGCTCAGGCTTCGGCACAAGATCAAGGTTAAAAGTGTATGAGAAAGTCTCATTGACTTTCTCAAGATTCCTACTTCCTTCTGATCATAGTCAATCATTTTACTGTACCAGTATATATAGAAAACATAAATGTATTCAATGTATGCTACACGTGTGTGTAAGTATTATGATCACTGCACTTGTGTTAACTATTTTTGTTTTCTAGTAGGGAGGGGTTTATTATTTATTTATTCATTTATTCATTCTTCTTTGACAGAGTCTTTCTATTGCCATGTGAAAGAGTGTCTGGAGGGGTGGTGACAGGAGTGGGTAGGCAAGAATTTACCAAGGGTCCATGAAATATACGTCAAGAATGACAAGTTCTTAGAGAGCAGATGGCTGAGGTGATCGTGGTTCTAGGAGGGCATGGGGATTCTTTTTATAGCAGAATAACAGTTGGCAGGATGTTACTTGGTCTTATCTTGTGAGCCATTTGTAGGCATCCATATGTGCACAGACAGGTGAGCATCTTAGTATCTTACAGAATAAAGTCTACAGTGTTTTCTCTCTGGGTTGGTCGTTTTGATAGAGTGTTGGTATCAAGCTCTAAATGTCATAAATAACTGTGATTACTCTCCAAACAGGTCATGGCCCAGTTGTTAAAGCACAGGGATCTTGAGCCTTCTGTCCCTTCATCTATTGCCTTGTTTTTTGTTTTTTTTCCTCCTGTCTCACCAAGTACTAGAATTACAGGTGCACTAGTATATGGTTTTTAGTTAGGCACAAACTTCTACTACCAGATATCCAGATGAATGCAAAGAAATGGGGTGGATATTTTGAGTAAAGGAAATTTCCCACCGCAGGAGACCTAAGCTATAAAATTTGGATTTTATCAGAGTTAAGAATCATTCTGGTTGATGACACAGTTACATGCATATTTACTCTCTGCAACAAGGGCAGGTCAGCCAATGTTAATTCTTACGTATGGTAGAAGTGTTTTAGTAGTTTCTACTCTCCATCTAAGGCTTCTGTGCTCAAACTAGCCAGTTTCTGATTCAATGTAAAATGCTTTCAGCTGAACTCCCACCTCCGTATACAGCCATCGCCAGTCCAGGAACAAGTGGTATTCCTGTGATCAACTGTCGTGTGTGCCAATCTCTAATCAACCTGGATGGTAAACTTCACCAGCATGTGGTAAAGTGCACAGTTTGCAATGAAGCTACGGTAAGTGGAAATTCCATGAAGAAGCATAGTTCACCCACTGATGCCATATTTCCAAAGGAAGTTCTTCATTAGTGTTATTTAAGTGCCAATGTAGTATACAAATATGGTGATGCTTTTCATTTTTTTTCTCCTGCCTGTCTTTCTTTTATTATATAAGAATGTCTCTACATGGTTAGGATAACACCATTAGAAAATTTCTTGGTTAATTTAAATATAATGTTGCTTTGGTTCTTTATGTATTATATTTCCCTTCATTATATGTCCATTTTTATTTTAGTGCAGATCTACTGGGCTTTACTGCATATGTGGTCTTTATGTAGAACTATTTAATATCCATACCAGTATTCTTTTCCTTACTTATGAATTTATTATTACTTTCTGCGCCATACTGCTTGTTTGCAAATAGCTTAGCATTTTATTCCACTTGCTAGATATCAATGCAATATAATTTTTAAGTAATTGAAGGGCACTTTTAAAAAGCTGATCTTTGGGGTTAGAGAGATGGTTCAGAGGTTAAGAGTGCTGGCTGCTCTTCCAGAGGTCCTGAGTTCAATTCCCAGCAACCACATGGTGGCTCATAACCATCTATAATGTGATCTGGTACCCTCTTCTGGTCTGCAGGACTATATATATTTACAGACAGAATATTGTATACATAGTAAATAAATCTTAAAAAAAAAAAAAAAGCTGATCTTTGGGAAGAATAACTAAACCCAAATCTTAATGGAATAGATTTTCTGTAACTAGAAAAACTTTTTTTTTTTTTTTTTTTTTTTTTTTTAGAAAAACTATTTTTTACAGATTAAATTAGTACCTGGTAAGAGATATACTATTTAGTTGATATCTGTTTCTGCTTGTATAGTTAGACTTTAAATTTTTTCAGTCTGTTTTGAAATCGGCAATTAAATATTGAATTGAATTTTAGTGTTTATATTTTCTTCCAGTTTGGAAAATTATAAATCAGTCTGCTAGTGGACATTGTCTCTATGAACCACAAAGTATAGATACTAGGCTTGATATGTTTGAAAGTTGTTACATAAAACTCTAATTCATAAAGCCATGTATTTCATTACAATTTTTTCCAGTAAGGGATAGCCTACCATTTAGAGAAGCTTATCATGGTAAACGGTCTTAACGACAAAACTAGCTAATGTGTAAGTTGGTCCATGACTAGTGAATTTAATTAGGATCATCTTTTAATGTGCTCTTTGTAAACTCATCAAGCAAATAAAAGGAGTAAAGCAAAAGTACTAATTTTAAAAGCCAGAGCTTTGAATCTTTCCTTGGATTTAATAATATCTTCTTTCACTCTGCTGTATCTATATACACTTTTTGTTGAAACAGTGTAGGTGTGTGTGTTTGTGTGTGTGTGTGTGTGTGTGTGTGTGTGTGTGTGTGTGTGTGTAGGTGTGGAGACCAGAGGAGGATGTTTTCCTTCCTCATTCTTGGCCTTCTTCCTTTGAGATAGTCTCTCATTAGCACATTAGCTTTGAGCTAGGCTGACTGTCTAGAGTTTCTCTCTGCCTCTGACTGTCTCTGGAACTACAAATCGGGGTTACAGGTGTGTGCAGTTATGCCTTTCTTTGTATGTAGATGCTGGGAATTTGAATCCAGATTCTCATGCTTGTACAACAAGTAGTTTTACCCATGGCGCTGTCCCTCCAGTCCCTGCAGGCTCTTCATCTTACTAGGTAGCCTGCATTGCCCTCAAGCTCATGATCCTCCTGCCTCAGTCCCTAGGGGCACTGGGGTTACAAGAGTGTATCTCTGTGCCAGGCTTTGTTAAGGAATAAGAACAAACAGACAAGCCAAAGTTTTGAAGCTTTGTCTTTTTTTTTTTTTTTTTTTTTAAACAGGACAGAGTAGGTCATTCACGGTAAAACCTTAGCTTCTGAAGATTTAGCCGACAGAGTGAGGCAGGCAGTGCGATTCATTTGTGCAGGTCCAGAGCAGTTTGCTCCTTTGTTGTCTAAAGGAAACTGTTGCTTATTTTCCTGATTATCACCTTTGACCAAGTAAATAAATATAAACATTTGAGAGGACACTAGGCAAGCTACTAGTGTGTGATCAGATTGCCTTGTTTCTCAGCTCTAACCTTACTGAGGGGGAAAGGTGACTAGGAAGCTCCGAGGAGTGCTGTGCCGTGTGACTGCATAATGTCTTACATGTGATTTGATCTTATGCTTTCAAGTGAAGAGCTGTGAGGCATGGGGAGTGGCTTCAGAGAATCCTAGGTTGAAAATGTCAGAGCTAATGAGTGAAGTAGGCTCAGGTCCAATGGTGAGATTCCCTCCTCCCACTGTCTCAGGCTACTACTGTGATCCTTTCTGAAATCTGGCCTCAGAATCTCAGTAGCTGAGAACTACCTGAGCTACCACAGGATCCTGAGGAACCTACTATATCTGTCAGAGTAAATGGTCCATAGCTGATTGTCATCCAGAGATTCAGAGGCTGACAGACAGGAACATGGGTGCCAGTTTTCTGTTCAGTGACTATCTCTGAAGCTTCATGTTTTCATATCTTCATATCTGTGATTTTGTCATATGGCACTATTATCAATTTTGCAGAATTACTGTTGAATCAGGAATAAGGCACCCAGCATAGTTATTGGCAAAGCAACTTCTATTGTTGTTATTTGAGACAGGATCTCACTGTGTAGCTCTGGCTGTCCTCGTGCTCGCTATGCAGACCAGGATGGCCTGGAACTCATAGAGATCCACCTGTCTCTTCTTTCTGAGTGCTGGGTTTAAAGGCATGCTCCACCACACATAGTTTTGCCAAATGATAGTTTTAGAATGTATGCTTGGGCTGGAGAAGTGGCTCATTTGCTGCTCTTGTAGAGGACCTGGGCTAAGTTCCCAGCACCCCTTTGGCAGCTCACAACCCTGTTGTAACTCCAGTTCCAGTGGAACATTGCCCTCTTCTGGCCAGTGGCGCTGCATGCATGTGGTGCACAGACGTACCTGTAGGCAAAAGAGCCATATACATAATATAAAAAACAATAAATATGAAAACAAAATGAAACAAACAAACAAACAAAAAACATGCTCAAGAGCATTTCTCTTCCCCTTCTCCCATGCTCGGGACATGACATAGGTGGCATTGAGAACTAGTCTCAAAATCTAACTTAATTACCTTGTGTTATAAATGAAAAACTTAATGTCTAGAAGTGAGAAGATTGAAAAAAAATGTGTGAAAATCTTATTCATTGTCAAGTACTTGCTTATTTCATGGCAAATTTTGAATAACATAGATAAAGATAAATAGCAAATATGTATAAGGCCAAATTCTGTTTTTCTTGGTGTTTTAATATTCTATAGTTATATATTCTTGATGTTTGTGAATTTTAAACATTCAGGTTTAGTAACCTGCCATATACTTAATAAATTATAGATATTTTTACTAATCTTTATGATAGTTAATTACTTAAAATATTTAGATTTTTTTAAAAGATAAGGATTATAAAAATAATATGTGTGGGCACTTTTTGATTTCTGTAGTCTTATATACAATATACCCATAAGAATATGGAATGCATTTAGTATGCTAAGCATATTATATTATACATTTAGCCTAACTGAGCATTCCAGGTCACCAGTAGTCACTGTGTAGTGTGGGTCATTTCCCTGCAGATCATGTGGCTGAGAGCTATCGCTTGCTGCTGATGCCCAACTTCTTCAGAGAATCTCATAGTGCATTTTGCTTTGCTAGCTCCCCCAAAAGTTCACTGTGCTACATATGTTTCTACTGAACACAAATGTCTTTCTTTAAATCACCAAGATGCAATGATAAATAGAAAATATTCCCAAGTGCCCATCATCTTCATTCCACAAATGTTAACATTTATGCTATAGAAACTTTTCTTTCTAAATAAATTTTACTAGTATAAATTTATCAAATGCAGAAAATTAATGTTGAATCCTACTACTCTGTATTCTCTTTTTGCAATTTTATTTACCTTTCTTTTTTCTCTCATCTCTTTCTTTTGTATCTTTCTATCTTTCCTTTTTTAAGTGTATGGGAGTTTGCTTGCATGGATGTCTGTGAACCAAATATGTACAGTGCCCATGGAGACCAGAAGAGGGAGTCAGGTCCTGTAGAACTGAACTAGCAGATGTTTTTTGTTGTTGTTGTTGTTGTTGTTTTTTAATTGGATATTTTCTTTATTTACATTTCAAATGTTACCTCCTTTCCCGGTTTACCCCCTGGAAGCCCCCTATTTCATCCTGCCCTTTCCTTGAGTCTATGAGGCTGTCCTTCTATCTACCCACTCAGCTATTAAAAACAATGACTTCATGAAATTCTTAAGCAAATGAATGGAGCTAGAAAATATCATTCTGAGTGAGGTGACTCAGTCACAAAAGAACACACATGGTATGCACTCACTGATAAGTGGATATTAGCCCAAAAGCTTGGAATACCCAAGATATAATTCACAGACCACATGAAGCTCAAGAAGAAGGAAGATCAACCACACTGTGGGTGCTTCAGTCCTTCTTAGAAGGGGGAACAAAATACTTAAGAGAGGAAATATGGAGACAAAGTGTGGAGCAGAGACTGAAGGAAAGGCCAGATGGTTTTGAGCCTGGGAATTAACACTCCTCCCCCACCCCCCACCCCCCCAACCCCTGAACTGCAGAGTAGTTAGTGTTCCTAACCACTGCAACATCTCCCCAGACCCTGCATTCTCTCTTTTTTTTTTTTTTGGTTTTTCAAGACAGGGTTTCTCTGTATAGCCCTGGCTGTCCTGGAACTCACTCTGTAGACCAGGCTGGCCTCAAACTCTGCCTGCCTCTGCCTCCCAAGTGCTGGGATTAAAGGTGTGTACCACCACTGTGGCCAGCCCCTGCATTCTTGCAGTAGGGGCTGGCCATGCAGCCTTTCCCAAACTGTCTCACTAGCGTCTTTTGGAAGGAAACACTTCAACTTCAGCAGTTAAACCAGAATCACAGATTGCATTGGGATACCAGGTTATTTTCAACATTCTTTTATCTGAAACTTTTGTCTCTTCTGTCTCTCTATTGCTTTTGTGTTTTGATCAGTACAGGCAGGATACTTTGTAGACTGTCTCTCAGGCTGAGATGTCTCCAGTTTTCTCATGCTTGGCTTCAGCCCGTGGGCTTTGGTAGGAATGCCACAGAAAACATCTGTTCTTTTCAGTGTGACTATTCAGTTTAGCAAGCTTAAGTTCTAATACTGCAAGGAGTGTTTTCTTCTGGGCTATTTAGTCTCAGTTTAAATAATAAAAAAAGGACTAGTGTTTGGAGCGACTGTACATTTTGAAGTTTGACATTGCTATAAACTTAATCAATCACTTCTATTGAGTAGTTTAAGGAAACGAATGAGCCTTCTTTGCTCTGCTGTTGCTTTTGCTGAGTGTGGGTCCTATTTTTGTTTCTCCCTAAGTGCACAGCTATATGAGCTTGTCTTGGGAACTCTAAGGAGATAACAACCAGCATGTACTACTTGCTCCTACCCTATGAAAAGACCCATGTGAACTTATTTTGAAATGTGTTCTTTACTGAAAATCCCCACAGTCCTCAAACTTCAAGTGCTCACCAACCAACATCTTTGCCATGTGAAGCCATGTGCAGTGCACTCTTTCTTAGAGTCTACTTTGATAGCAAAGTAATCGTCTCCTTCTTAAACACAAATGATTTCTGACAATTTGTATTCTGGTTGATTTTTCCGTGTTTGCATTTTCTTCCATTATCTAGCCAATCAAAACCCCCCCAACAGGGAAGAAGTATGTTAGATGCCCTTGTAATTGTCTCCTCATTTGTAAGGACACATCTCGGCGAATAGGATGTCCGAGACCCAACTGGTAAGAAACAAAGATTCATTCATTCATTCATTCATTTATTCATTCATTCATTCATTCATGCACTCAACAAGTATTTATTAAGACTCTTTATGTACTAGGCTTTATTCCAGACAGTCTTTGTCCTCAATTATTGCAAAGCATAGATTTTTCTTGTTATTGTTGTTAAAGGGATGATAAACTTAGAGCTTGGCAGTCAGAATTATTTGTAGGATATAATATTTTTGAATGGACAGTGGATATTTTCTTTTGCTTATGTGGGTATTTAATGAACTATAATAAATCAGTGACTCACTGGACTTACTAAAAATAACTAGTTTACCTTTGAGATAATTAATTTTAACCCAGGAGACAATTTTTATCATGTATATCCTTGTATGCTACACAAGTGTCTGTATAATATATGTAATAATGCCTGGGATTGTTTGCCCATGGCAAATGCGATTATGCATGTCCTCTCATGCAAGTATATAAACACCTTCTCCTTGTTCCTAAAACTTCTCTGGTCTTTTGACCATCAAATGCATCATCTAACTGGAGAATAAAAAGGAACCCTGGACCCCACGTTCCTTTCATTCCTTCTCTGAGTGAGTAATTATCAAGCAATACTAGGCTTTTTCAGAGAAGTTTGGTTTCAGCTCAGCACTTGGTACTTTCATGACAGACACATTATTTGTATATTCGACTTCTACCAAATTCTAGTTGTCTGTATAGATTAAGAAAAAAACAACTCTTCTCTGATTTGAAGTTATAAAAATTTAGAAATGGCAGTTAAGGGATTCTTGAGGACATTGACTTGAACTCATGTCATAATGAAGCTTGTATTTGAAATGATCACACACACACACACACACACACATATATATGTATATATATGGTCTCTATTACACACACACACATACCCACACAAACACGCACACATATATGTATATGTGATCTCTCTTACACACACACATAAACACACACACATACACACATACACATATATGTATATATATGATCTCTCTCTCTCTTATACACACATACACACACACACACACACACACACACACACACACACCTGCTTTACTTTTGAGAGATTATTAGTACTTTCTGTGATTTGGGGTCCAGGGTTTGATACTTGACTTAGTTTACTGTAGTCTGTTTCTGGCTGAGTGTTCTGGGTTTGCCTTTGGTCTATTTGTGGGTTAATGAATTTGTTTGCTTTTTCTTTCTACAGTCGACGCATAATTAACCTTGGCCCTGTAATGCTCATTTCTGAAGAACAGCCGGCTCAGCCTGCATTGCCAATCCAGCCAGAAGGTACAAGAGTAGTGTGCGGGCACTGCGGGAACACGTTCCTGGTAAGTAGGTGTATGTTGGTCATAGGACACTAATCTGTATATCTAGGTCATCATTGAGGACTGTTTTTAGTTGTATAGTTTTATCCAAGTGTTCATTGATAGCAAAGTTAAAATAGAGCCTTATGTATGAAGCTGCTGAGCCCAGAGTTTGGTAGGGTATACAACGTCCTTTGTGAATTAGACAAGGATGCATCCATCTTTAGCTCTATGGACAGGTAGCTTTGTAAGCAAATAAATCTTACCACACCTCTCACTGTATTTAGTGGCAAAGTGCATGTGTTTAACCCGGCTTTACAGCTTCTAGAAAATATAAGAATTCAAGAAAAATTCTTACCTGATTTATGAAAAATGTTCTGACTTTAAAATTTTTACTTGGAGTAAAGAAAATTAATTCTGATACCTGTGATTAGAGAAACTATTAGACAAAATCTAAAATGCAAGTATTTTGATGTGAGCAATTTTAGAGAAGTTGTTTTAGTAGTACTAACTTCAACTCACAGTTGATTTTTAAAGAATTAATGACTCACCCCATCAGGAGGGGTAAGAGAGGATTTCTTCAACTGGGCATGGTGGTGCATGCCTTTAATCCCAGCACTGGGGACAGGGACAAGGGGCAGGCAGATCTTTGAGTTCGAGGTCAGCCTGGTCTACATAGTGAGTACCAGGACAGGGAGTGTGAATTTTTTTTTTTCTATTCAAGACATAGGAGAAAAGAGTTATTGTAGGTCCTTAGTGTTAGATGCTTTCTAGAGTCTTGGCAAGGAAGTCTATGAATGCTTCCATGGGATGAACGAGCTTAACAAATGTGATTGGCTTTTTCCGTTGAAGTGTTTCTTGTATTAAAGCAGTTTGTACACACATGTTCTAAATATCTAATTGGGCTTGGGATCTCCTCATCTACCCGATTACCAGCTCATGTCCCTCAAATGCCTTCAGCTCTTCCAGCTACTTGACAGCGGTTTTCTGTGTTCAAGATGTTCCTTTTCCTGTTGACCACTGCTTTGTCAGGTTTGGTGTGAACATTTACACTCACACAGCCTTCCTCCTAGCCTCATCCTCGCATCCTTTCCTTAGCTCCTGTGGACTTACTGAATTTCTTAGTATTCACATGCTTTACCTGATTAGAGCCATCTTGTCACGGCTGAGCCATGTGATGTAGCCCAATGTTATCACATGATCTTCAGTGTTTTGTTGGAACTGTAAATATGTGTCTCCCGTTTTCTGTGGCAGGCCATTAGTTCTTCACATCCTGTTTTAGATGTATCTTGTCAGATGTGTCTAAAATCTTTTAGTTTAGCTCTCTGCTCCATAGCTGTCACCTTGGACCCTCCTTTGCCACCACCCTGAAAGGTCTCTTTCAGTCTGCAGATTTGCCTAACATGCTACCTTCGCAGCTGCCAACTTTGTCCTTCTGGGAAGGGACAGGAAGAAACTTTATTCTATAGGTAGTTTTTAATCTAACACCAGATTTGCATAATAATTTAGCTATCAGATTCGAGGTTTCCAATTCTTCCTTTTGGAAAGCTGCAGACTTTCTGCAATATAAAGAGACCTTGACTGTTGTAATTCCAAGGCCTTCCTATCGGGCCTATCCCTCTGTATTTCTCCGTGTTTCTCCTTCTCTTTTCATTTTCCTCATTGATTTGAAATTTCATGAGGATATGTTCCAGGGAGAATATTCTGTAGGCTTCTGGGTTTATTTCAGATGATCTAACTTAAGCTTCAATACCCAAGAGCCTTTCAAATTCTGCTTCCTTTTGATTATAATTTCTTCCCCATGGTATCGTTCAGAAATACTTATTAGGGGATGATGTTTTTCTCAATGTTTTTCTCTGTTTTGCCCTCATTTTTTTTTATATGTGTTTCGTTCATAGTAGAAATTTGACTCAAATGTTTATTTAAGTTCCCTTACTGGACTCTACATGTAGACAGAGGCTAGATGATTTCTTTTCCATTTTCTTCTTTTTTTTGAAAAATTGTCATTCTTAAATCCCTGCAAATCTGCTGAGGCACCAGTTTCTCTGGGGAAACTTTCTCTGATTTCCTGGAAAAGTTGGCATTGGGATCCAGCATTGTAGGGGATGACGGACAGAGTGGCATGCTTACCCTGCCCGGGCTGCGGACAATGACGGAGTGGCGTGCTTACCCTGCCCGGGCTGCGGACAATGACGGAGTGGCGTGCTTACCCTGCCCGGGCTGCGGACAATGATGGAGTGGCATGGTTACCCTGCCCGGGCTGCGGACTTTAACTCCTCTATTTTTAAAATAGTCCCCCCACTTTCCTAAGGTCACAGGAAACTGTAAGGCCACACACAGGCTTGCTAGCTCGGTCCCTCAGTGGGAACCTGCCTCTTTCTCTGGCATGTGTCCCTGCAAGTAGTTATGTTTTAGTATCTTAGTTCGCCAAATCACTTGCTAAAACTTTGATTTCTGCTGAACACAAGTTAGAAGCCATTTGCCTTCTGTTTTTGTTGTTGCTATTTGTTTTGTTTTGTTTTGTTTTGTTTTGTTTTGAGACAGGGTCTCTCTGTGTAGCCCTGGCTGTCCTGGAACTCACTCTGTAGACCAGGCTGTCCTCAAACTCAGAAATCCGCCTGCCTCTGCCTCCCAATTGCTGGGATTAAAGGCATGTGCCACCTCTGCCCGGCGAGAGATAGTTTTATAATTGTAAAATATTATTTATTCATTTAGGTATTTTGCTCTTTGTAAGCCACAGTCTCATGTTTATAGTGTTTCTACTTAACATTTGGGCCAGGCAACTGAGGCAGATGATCATGCTAGCCTATATTACTCATACAGTAAAAATTATTAAAAACGTGAAAATCTTTATCCAGAAGATGTATTTGGTTTAAAGTACAGAATGTAAAGATAATTTCAAAAACTCTGGGAAGTTATTTTTAGTAATATGTGACAACATTGTCAGTATTAATAGGATGAGAATTGATTTTGATAGATTCAGGTTAAGAAGAGAAGCCCAGCGGGGTTAGGAGCTCAGTGATAACTTGTTACTCTCCTCTGCTGGGCTTCTTGCAGGTCAGGGGGTTTGCCAACAGTTAGGAGGGCTTAAGTTCTGTCCCCAGCATATCAGGGAGTGGGAGACTAAAGATTTGTGCAGTGTTCCTAAGTGAGTACTTGGTTACAAAGCTCATGTTACTCGGGACCTTATCATTATTGTGCTAAATGTGAATAATATTGACCCTTTTCTACTCATTCTTTGTCCTGAGTGGAGACAAATCAAGAGAATAATAATTCCTCAGAAAAAAAGAGAAGTTATGTTTATAAATAAAAGTATGCAGATATTTAATTCTGTAGGATGAAAAGGTAGGCTGAAGTGTAGTAGTTGATTTTTTAGAGACAAAAGAAAAAATCCTGTGATTCTTAGAAGACACATGATATTTTAAACAAAAGGATAATAACAACAATGGGGAAAAAAGCATTTTCTGGAGTACTGAGAGCAGAGAAGCCATTCTTTTTTGGGTTAAAGATCGGGATGGTGAGCTGTTCTTTTTTATTTTATTTTATTTTTATTAGATATTTTCTTTATTTACATGTAAATTTCTCATTTCCCAGTTTCCCCTACAAAAAAAAAAAAAGAAATAAACAAAAACAACAAGAACAAACCCCTGTTGCCTCCCCGCTCACCATGCCTGCCACCCCACCCTCTCCCACTTATTGGCCCTGGCATTCCCCTACACTGGGGCACAGAACTTTCACAGGGCTGAAGTCCTCTCCTCCTATTGATGATCGAATTTGCAATCCTCTATTATACACATGCTGCCAGAACAATTAGACCCATCATGTGCAGTCCTTGGTTGGTGGTTGAGATCCTGGGAGCTCTGAGGGTACTAGTTAGTTCATATTGTTGTTCGTCCTAAGGGGCTACAAATTTCTCAGCTCCATATGTTCTTTCTCTAACTCATTCATTGGGGACCCCTGTACTCAGCAATGGATGGCTGTGAGCCTCTACATCTGTATTAGTCAGGTACTGTCAGAGCCTCTCAGGAGATAGCTATATTTAGGCTGGCTTGTCCTTCCTTCAGTCTCTGCTCCATAGTTAATCTCTGCAACTCCTTCCGTGGGTATTTGGTTCCCCCTTTTAAGAAGGAATGAAATGTCCACCTTTTGGTCTTCCTTCTTCTTGAGTTTCTTGTGGTTTGTGGGTTATTCTTCCTGTATTCCAAACTTCTGGGCTAATAACCACTTATCAGAGAGTGCATACCGTGTGTGTTCTTTTGTGATTGGGTTACCTCACTCAGGATGATATTCTCCAGATCCACCCATTTCCCTAAGAATTTCATAAATTTATTGTTTTTAATAGCTGAGTAGTACTCCATTGTGTAGATTTCCCTTATGAATATCGATGCAAAAATACTCAATAAAATTCTTGCAAACAGAATAAAAGAACACATCAAAACGATCATCCACCATGATCAAGTAGGCTTTATCCCAGGGATGCAGGGATGATTCAATATACGGAAATCCATCAACGTAATTCACTACATAAACAAACTCAAGGGAAAAAACCATATGATCATTTCACTAGATGCTGAGAAAGCATTTGACAAAATCCAACATCCCTTCATAATAAAAGTCTTGGAACAATCAGGAATTCAAGGCTCATATTTGAACATAGTAAAAGCAATATACAGAAAACCAGTGGCCAACATCAATATACAGCAAAGCAGTAGCCAACATCAAACTAAATGGAGAGCTGTTCTTAGCAGCATGCTTCTGTTTCTCCTGTCTTCTTATAATAGTCAGGCTGATAATTCCAAAGTTAGGTTGATTCAGAGTTTACTATCTGATACTGTTTGAAGACCTGCCTGGACTCACACAACTTTAGGAGAACGGGAGTTGTGTTTGCAAAGTATATTTAATAGGGCAATCAAGTATTATTCTATAAACATTTTCATATATTGAGAAATGACAGGCTGAAAAAATAAGACTTTTTTTGTAAGTACTTTAGTACTTTTCCCATGCGTCACTGTTAGCATCTGAAAGGGAGTTTTTATGTCGTATGTCCAAATATTGTTTGTCATCCAAACTATTTTGAGGTCAGATAGCAGGGACTATTTTGAGAGGCATGTTGAGAAAACAATTTCCTAGGAGAAATAAAGTGAATATGCAGGCTTAAACTAGTCCACTAGGAATATAAAGACATTTCTTAACATGCAACAGAGGTTATCAGAGTCTCCTGGGGACAGGTATGCACTTGTTGATAAAAGGCATATTTATACTGACTGAAACTAGTGTTGTTTTATAAAACTACTCAACATACTAAATGTGCTGAGTCACAGAAAATGGGTCAGAGACAAGAGTCACCAAATGTGCTGAGTCACAGTTAATGGTTCAGAGGCATAACTCACTAAATGTGCTGAGTCATTCTTCTGTGGATTAAAGATCAGGCTGGAGAGCTGTTTATCATGTCATGGTTCAAACTTTCTCCTGAAATGAGCCAAGCTGGTACTGTCAAGCAGTGAAGATTTTTTTCACCTGAATACAGAGTAAGTGCCATAGCAGAGGGAAATGATAATTTCAATGTAAACCTATTTCCAGGTGTTTCTCATTGTCTATTATATCCATTAAAATATATTTTAGTGGGGTGATATTAAGTGACCGATTTTATGCAGTGAAGCCTTATTTATGAGCTTTCTTAGTTGAAAATGTATCATGAGACCCCTCAGTTTATCTGTTTAGTAGAATGGGTTGGAAATAAATATGATACTGCAAGATGTCTAAAATGATTTAGTTTTAGAGAAGTCACTTTTAGTTTTTTGACAGAAGTGAGATTTCTTTCTTTCTTTTTTTTAAACAAGAACCTGGTCATTTCACTAGATTTGCCATGAAAGAGCACTAATCTTTCTTTAACACTCCTAGCTCCTGGAGCCTGGATGACAAAAGGCCGCTTCCCTGCCGGCTTCCCCACTTGAATCATGGGAAGAAGTGCTAAGAAAGAGATGCAGATTCTCCTGTACAGCACAAGAGAGAATGGATAACATCTCTTTATAGAGACTGTTGTTCTGTTACTCAGGACAGAGTTAGGGCAGAGACAGAGACAAGGGAAGGGAAATGGAAGGTCTGCGATCCAGATCAGAATTGACCTGAAAAGCACAGAGCTCACAAAAGGGGTTACCAATTTAGTCAGTAGAAAGACCTATAGTATCATAGACGTGTCTGTGATAGATTCATACCTTTCCTGACAACATATATCAAACTTGGAGTCAGTGTCTACCACATAGCTTTTCCCAACCACCATTGGCAATGCTGAGTCTTAGCACTATACGAGGACAGCCAGAGCCATGCAGATGAGAGTGGTCGTAAGACTGCGGCTGTATAGACGTAGGTGCCAATCTATAGCTTCTCTCAAGATGTAGTCGTGCATTCTAGCATGGGAACTCAGTGATAGGGAACTTGAGGAACTGAGGATGTAAGTAAGGGGACGCATAAGGCAATGCTGATCCTGCTCTAGTTAGCATCCATCCTGTTTTTAATTAATGAAGAGATAGTATCCCATGGGCTGAGATGAGGAGAGATGCAGACAAGCGGCTTCAAGGAGTCCAGTAGTATACCTGTCTTCTGGTCCTGTGTTGTGCTTTCTAGCTCATGGATGTGTGCCAGCAATGGCTAAGCTGCAGCAGGGCAGCGTGGGTATGAGATTGGGGATGGTTGGCGTGCACACCACACTCTGCTTCATACCATCTCACCACGGAAGAGCACACACACACACCACTAGGCATCAGAAAGATGCTCCCCTCAGCACCTAGGAGCGGGGAGGAGTCAGGTCAGCAGGGCTGAGTCTTCATGAGGGAGGTAGACATGCTGCGTTTTGGATTCCGGGTCTCTTGCAGGTGTCATGCCCTAGCTAGAGACTACCTGAAGTGACCAAGATGCCAAGAAAGAAAAAAAAAAAGAATTGTTTTTCTGCAAGGACTTCAAGATTGAACAACAGAATTTTAAGAGTACAGGCATAGTATTTTAGATATGGAGATTGTAGAAAGTGAAATTCTTTACAAATTTTTTTTCATTCAATTAAATACCTAAAAATCAACCCCAGCCTTAGAATCTTTTCCTTTTTGAATTTGCTGCAGAGAGACCATACTTGGAAGTGACACCACCACCATTTGTGTCGGGTTGATGGTCATATAATTTACCTCTTTCACAGTCAGTTCTCATGTTTATTATCAATGAGTTTGCCAAGATTACCCTGTGCTAAAATTAGTTCACTGTAAAATACTGATGTTGAGATAAATAGTCCCCTTTGGCTGGTCCCCTAAAATTCACATTCTGCAATGCATGAACCTTGGGTCTTGGGTTTTGAGTTACCCTTGACCTAAGGGTTTTGTAATTGTCTCCTTCAGGCTATATTGTTGTTTGAATTATAAAATTCACTTATGAAAATCTGTTTATAAATAAAATCTCAAATGATATTACACATTCAGGAACTCATCTAAGTTTGTTGTGAAGACAGAAAAGAATACTTTAGTTCAGTTCGTGCTCTGTTCTAGTTTCTGTATTAATCTGTATAAATCTTTGTTTGGCATATTAATTCAAGAATCTTTTGCAGATAAGAATAATTGAAATAAACCAGCATATCATAGAGAGAAAGCAGTGAGAGGAAGTTTGATTGTAATCTGAAAGCAGTGTGGGCTTGGTTGATGTTCTCAAATGTTGAAAACTAGCTTCTCTGAGAAGGCTGAGCAGGCACATAAGGTTTCCTTTCTCGCTTTGAGACTAAGTGGCTTGCTGTGACAGAAGAGGAATGGGCAGGTTTTGTCGAGGTTTGCTGAGTTTCCTGAAGTTTTTATTAAAATGAAGAAATTGAACACAGGAAATCTATACCTCTTTGCTCATTTCTTAAATCTAAGGATGAAAAAAATCCATTAGATATTTTGTTATTTGCAAAACATTAAATTCAGAGCTGGGCATGGTGGTGCACGCCTTTAATCCCAGCACTTGGGAGGCAGAGGCAGGCGGATCTCTGAGTTTGAGGCCAGCCTAGTTTACAGAGTGAGCTCCAGGACAGCCAGGGCTACACAGAGGAACCCTGTCTCGGAAAAACAAAAAAAAAAAAAACAAAAAAAACCAAACAAACAAAAAAAAAAGTGAAAAACATTAAATTCTGCATAAGTTATTGAAAATTCACAAGTAGAAATTGACCACCTACAATCTTTAACAAAAGTTAACTTTTCTTATGGAAAACTTGTTTTGACACAAAACTAATGACATTTATTTCCCTGTGGAACTATGAAAGAAATATACTATTATCTTATTTAAAGCAAAATGAATAATTAGAAAGCCTGTTGGGGTCCCATGTCTATTTGACATTGACTGAAATGCAGAGCAACAACTACACCCCTTAGAAAGCCATTTGAAAATTCTTTCTTTCATGAAGTAAAGATTTAGCTTAAATTTACAGAAACTTTCTTTGAAAGACTTTGCCCTAAGATCTGTATGCTATTTTAAGTATCTGAATGACATTTCTATGAGAAAGATAACATAGTCTATTACTGCATCTACTGGTAAGTGGGGGGGG
>NW_022196896.1:21979455-21989337 GCF_008632895.1 Mastomys coucha | reverse complement strand
GGGGGGGGAATTGTACCATAGGATTAATGTGTTTTGTTACATTTTACAAGCTGTGAGGGAGCAAGATTCAGTTCCCTGGTTGTAGTTCTGTCAGGATCTCATGTGGTTAGTTTATTATGTATGCTGTGGCTTCTCACACAAGTGGAATAAAAAATTGAAAACAATTACAAATCAGAATATTCAAGTATTTACAAGTTGGTCCTTGCAAGGGCTTAGAAGAAAATAAAATTTGAAGGTACATGATATACTTTAATAAGTGAAGGCAAGAAGGCAAGGGAAGGAGTGCATGCTGCTTTCCTCGTGAGGTAAATCTGGGTGGTGTCAGAGCCCTGTGAGAGTCATGGGGTTCAGGCTGGGGTCCCAAGTGTGTTCTAGGGGATGAGAGAACCGTTGGAGGAAAAACACTGTGGAACCACGAGAAGTTGATTGATGGCTGTGTCGTGATCTCTGGTGACATTTAGACTAAAGTAAACAGGTCTCCAATTGGCTGGTTTTCAGTTGTTATTCTTTTCAAATCCTTCTCTCTTATTTATTTTACAGTGGATGGAACTGAGGTTCAACACTCTGGCAAAATGTCCACACTGCAAAAAAATGTGAGTTCTCTGCTGGAAAGATCATTGAGAAGTACTTGAGAGAGCAATCAGAAGAGTTTGGAATTCTCTCTCTCTTTCTCTCTCTCTCTCCCTCCTTCTCTCTCCCTCCCTCCTTCTCTCTCCCTCTCTCTCCCTCCCTACCTCCCTCCTTCTCTCTCCCTCCCTCCTTCTCTTTCCCTCCCTCTCTCTCTCTCCTTCCCTCTCTCTCTCTCTCCTTTGGAATTCTCACTTACGTAGATTTATTTTTTAAGACATGTTATGAAGTGAATGCATGCTTAGTTATCATTTTCAAGAGAAAGCCAACGAATCTTTAAGCTAACATATTCCAGTTTGAACTGAAAATATTTGGGCTTAGTTATTGTTCAAAGGGAAATTCATTTTTAAGAGAGTAAAGTTAATAAATTGTCAAGTTCTATGGAGAATTTTCTAATGTCACGAAGATTATAATCTTTTGCAATCAATCTGTAAGAAGCATTGTAATTAAGGAGAAAAACCTATATTGTTTGTGAGTCTCTAATTGGTTGGTGGTTAGTTTTTCCGCCTCTTTCCTAATGAGGTTATTGCTCTGGTGAAGGTTCTGTGATTGCATGATTTAGCTATCCAATGTATTTATCTGTGTTTCTAACTGGTTTGCCTAGGGAAAATAACAAAAAACTATATGGAACATGGGAAACCACAAAAGATACATTGATTAAAAATACTTTGGGTCATATGTGTTGGGAATTCTGAGGACCAAGGACTTTCCAAGCAGAGCTCACAGGAATCAGTCATACTCACAGATGTGATTTACTCTAGCTGAAGAATATTAAATATACTCAGCAAAGTAAAAAGACAAATGGGCCACAAAGCTTGAAGAGACCAAGCAAAAGCTTCAAAGTGGCCTTTCCAGGCAGAGTCCTCTGTGAAAGAATTGTTCCTACACCCGCAGTGTGTCTCTAAGGGTGCTCCCTTGAGACTTGGTGCCCTGGGGAACATTGCCAAGCACACACCCACATTCCAGATATCCACCAGGAAAGTTCATATTTGGGGTAACCTATATTACACACAGAGAGAATTTATACCCAATAAATCATTCTTATTACATATGGAATTCTGGGAAATTTTTAAAAACCCAAGTTCCCAGGCAGCCAGCCTTTTAAGAAGGGCTTTTAAATCATAGTATTCTTGGGCTTGATTTGTTAATCATTCCACACAATATTTATTTTGATAATGAAAATTTAATTAAAGATGATTATCCACTTATATGTGTGAATTATAATCTAAGCAAAGTCAATTAAACTGGAATATTTTGACAATTCAGTTCTTAAAACAGAAAATATGGATTCATACTTTTTACGACCTTCAGTTTGATCTAATTAGCTTCATTTATTTTGACAGTAGAAAAATATCCCAAGAATGGTTTTTCAGAGAAAATAATTAAAGTGTTTGAAAAATGAGACTACATAATGAAATGGCTCCATTCATCGTTGCTAAATGATTTCTACTAAATATACCTCTGGAATAATTTTCTTTATCATTTATTTTTAACTTTAAAAGAAGAGATAGTTTAAACTTGTGAAATTAATTACCTAAGTTCTTAGTTTTACGGAATCTAGTGGAAGTCCATGCATGGAAAAGAAAAGCAGACAACCCCAAATACATACACGGAAAAATATGATGTTAGGAGACAACAATGCCCAACATATGTAACTATGCATTGCTATCAATACTTTTATATTTTTGTATGAATGTATCAAAAATGCATAAAACTAAGTGGAACTATCTTCTCCAAGGAGATTAAGTAGTGTTAAAATTATAAAAAATAGGCAGCGGAGGATAAGACGCTTGCGCAGTGAGCACAGCCCTCCAGACACTGCACACAGCAGCCAGAGCTTTTGCAACCATCTTTGAGTGCAGGTTAGCCTAGTAAGAAACTGTTGAGAAAGGGCAGGGGTTGTGCCTAAGGGACCTGTTTGATTAACTACTTTTGAACATTGGCATTGTTTTTTGCTGATGATAAGAATGTAAAATTTCTGGCCACAAGGCTGTATTGATATAAAGAAGAATGTGTATGAGTAACCTAGGGAGCAGTATGCATAAAAATTCATGTGGACGAAACCAGCTTAAACATCATTTTAGGAAGATGGTTTGCAGAATTGGAGTCATATGCTAACCATGGGAGAACTCAAGGCCTTTGTTACTTGAAGGCACATGCTGTCATCGCATGAGCACCCATGGCTGGCTTCCAGATTTCTTTTTGGCATGTTTTTCTTTATAGCAACGTGAAGGTGCTATTAGAATAAGATACTGAGATAGCATCTTATTTCTTTAAACATAGCTATCCTAGAATTTCTTTTTTAGTTATAGGAACTATAAAATTATTCCGACAAAACTAGTATGTTGTGTGTGAATCTCACAAGTATTTCCCCATATTACCACAGGCAAAGAAATGTGTTCTCCTATTCATCCAGGTGGGGAGGCCGTTGTAGCTGAAAGCTTGTTTTTCTTTCATTACCATCTGAATATGCAGTCCTAGCATTCTGAAGTACAACTTGGGCTGTCGTCCCCCACTGAAATCCTATAATGGACCTAAGACTAAGAGAGACATTGACTTTTCATCAAATCCTCATTGAATGTCTGTTCTACATCACCAAGAGCTCCTTTGTGAATCCCTTTCTAGTGTTTTCAGTTATGGATTCTTGTTCTTGGAGTCATCCTTTAGAGTTTCCAAGTCAGCATTCCTGTGTGACTGGGTACCTCTTACACAGAGTCAGCACTCCTGTGTGACTGGGTACCTCTTACACAGAGTCAGCACTCCTGTGTGATGGGTACCTCTTACACAGAGTCAGCACTCCTGTGTGATGGGTACCTCTTACACAGAGTCAGCACTCCTGTGTGACAAGGTACTTCTTACAGTGATGTACCTTAGTTTGGTAGGCAAAAGGTGGGGAAGGAGCAGGTTGGAAAACTACAGTAAAACATTTAAGTGCTACTGTGGCAATGTGTGCTCTGCTCTGAAGATGGGTGGGAGAGTGATCATGAGAGGTGACTTCCAGGAGAGGGTAAAATGTGATCTGAGTTGTGTACATAAGGGGGGATTTGTGAAGAAGGTGTCAGGATGGTTCACTGCAGAAGCAGTCACTCATGCAAAGGCAAGGGAGGAGTCAGAGTGTAGCTGTTCCCTTAAGGATGCACCTAGAGGACTGAGCATGGATGGAGAAGGCTGAACCAAGAACAACTTATTTCCTAGATGCACTGGAGACTAGATCCTCAGGAGCTAGAGGATGTGGAGCTGGCAAGAGACAATAGATTCCTTTTTATCATGGTTGATATAACCCCTCCAGAATATTCATTATAAGTCCATGATCTAAAATCCAAAAGCTTACTAACTTCTTAGGAAGCTTTGTCAGATCCCTCATATATAAGTCTCTGCCTCCTTTCTAGAGCTTTTCTGTTTTTTTTCTGTACTTACAACCCATCTCCCCTCAACGTGATAACATCAATAGATTCTTTTTCTTCATAAAAATGCTATGCCTCTTATGCTTTCCTTTATTCTTATGTGTGAGCTATGAGATGGCCTGGGTGCTTCATGTCCTCTCCCCTGCCTGCCTCAAAACCATCCATTAAACTCCACAAGTGAGCTGAAATCTCTTTTGCTTCTCCTATTTGTTTTTTAAAGACATTTAATACTATTTTTTTTTCGAGACAGGGTTTCTCTGTGTCGCCTTGGCTGTCCTGGAACTCACTCTTGTAGACCAGGCAGGCTGGCCTCGAAATCCGCCTGCCTCTGCCTCCCAAGTGCTGGGATTAAAGGCGTGGGCCACCACCGCCCGGCTAATACTATTTTTTTTTTTTTTTTTTTTTTGGTTATTTCAGGAAAATGGTTCCAATACTACTTTTTCTCTCATACTTGAATTAAATTGGCTATGATTATGAAGTAAAATAGCTCATCCTTCTATCTAGTTCAGCCTCACCCGTCTTGAAACCTCTGTGTTGGTTCATATGGTATTGCAATAATGAAATAAATAAGGCTTCAGGTATAACAAAGAGAAAAATAAGGTTTATTTTAGCTTATATGATCCTGGGGTAAGAGCCCAGATATGGTGTCAGCTTTCTTGCTGGTAGATTTTGGGGTGGTAAAGTTTCATATGATTAGTGACCTGGAATGTATGCATGTTTGTCTTTCTGGTCTTTCTGACTATTCTTTAAGAACAGAACAAGATTTACTTGTGGAAGGTCTCACCCTGGTGACTATCCAATCCTAATTACTTTTCATAAGCCACACATCCGTATGTTCTTCCAACTTAAGTCCCGTCCTCTTAAAAGCTCACAATGGAGATTATGCTCCTGGCAAGGCTCAGAAGGGAAGAAGCAATACTCAAGTTGTAGCACTCACCCTGTATTTCTGGGAATGTGTCTGAGGGCTTCCCATACATATAAATGACACACAGTAGTTCTCAGGGTAGTGGTTATAACAAAGTATTAAGAAAATGTTCTATTCATAAGATGAAAGTTAAAAAACTTGTTATGAAAATATAAACGAACTACAAAGTCTCTTATCAATACAGATTTCCCCCATGGAGCATTAAGCAAATAAAAGGTCAAATCCTAGACAAACAGTTCAACACACATATCTATATATAAAGATTTTCCAGATGCACAAACAATCCTGGATTTTGCATACACATAGTATTAAACACTAAGTTTTTACTGGTGCAAAGAACAATCCTCGGTCCTCGTTTATCCATGTGGTAAGTTGACACAGGCCATGGAATAGCAATGAAAACTGGTAATGCATGTATTTGCAGCAAAGTTCATTAGCTTCTTGGAAGGTTTGCATAATGCAAACCTCTTTAGCGTAGTGTGTGTTTCTTTCTGTGGCCTGTTCCTGCATTTCCCTTATTTAATAGGCAACCATTGAATGATTCCACATGGTCTTGACACTGGCCATGCGAAGATGATACTTCATTTTGTCATTCACTGGCAGTGTCTGCATATGACATATATTTAAAAACATATGCATATTAGCCAGCAGTGCGTACCAGGCTTGCGCGACTTGGTCTCTGCTATACTGGCATCATTTTGAAAATTACCAAAATTCAAGGTGGAGGTAGGTAAATGTTACCAGATTTTGGATTTCACAGTAGCAGTTTATGTTCTGGTGAATTTCACAGAGGCTTTTAAACAGTATGTGTTAAGAAATCTAAAAATTTAACTCCTGAAATGTCATAATTCTAATTCTAAAAAAATTAAGAAAATGATGAAAAATAAGCACAATGCTTTTTAAATGTTGCTTGGTTGACAGATTTTATAATGATGAAAACACTTCTGTGTAAATGATTGGGGAATGTTTGATTCTGTTGATTATGTGTTAGAACTCCATTGTGCGAATGCTTGATAACAAGAAAATGTCTATGCCACCTATGGGTCAGAATAATACACAAGGATAGTATGCGAGAGTAAGAACTGTTTCGGGGTAGTAGAAGTATATGTACTTTCCCTTTTCACTCATTTCTTTTATTTTTGAAATTTTCTGGACTAAACATAAACCATAAGCAAGCCAAGTGCTACTTGTTAGCCAACATTTATTCTCTATTCTGCAAAAGACTCTGGGATATGGACATTTATCTGAAGGATGATCGGGGACCACAGTGCCTTTTTTAATTACCCCTTTTATTTTTGTTTTTATTTTTATGGATATTGCCAGTGAGCAAGGCACCATTTACTTGTGTCATTTGTTGAAAAATGTCATTTTCTAATACTGTCTGTCATTTTGAAGAAACACATGATGCTATTAAATTACTGAAGCCGTACATGAGAAGTCATGAAGACGTGATGGGGAATCTTTGCAGAGATACTTAGTGTGTCCCTCTACTTTGTTCTTGGCAGCTCCTCGGTAGGCAGCGCCCTTCCCCGGAGACGCTGCTGTGCGTATGTCACCATTGGGATGATATGCATTTTCATTGCAGTTGGATTAACTGTGAGTACAACCTTGTTTGTTTCTTCTTTCTGATACAGGGACTCATGGAGCAGAGGCTGGCCTTTGAGTCGTATTGCCTCTACTTCCCAGATACTGGGATTACAAGTGTACTCTCCTATGCCAAAAGACTGAACACTACTGTTACAATTCTTTGTGCAAGTTTATCAACTTTAGTCTGTAGTGAGTCTTGGGACACTGTCAGAGATCCTCAAGTTAGTGGTTGCTCAGCATGACAGGCCCCAGACCTTCTGAGGAACTATGGTCAACCAGATATCCAATCCTTGGATGTGTCTTTATTTTCAGTTAGTTCATAATTTAAAAAAGAAAAACAAATCACTTTTTATTTTTATCTGATTTTATGTGTATAGGCATTTTTGTGTGTGTACTACTTATATACCCGGTGCCCATGGAGGCCAGCAGAAGGTGTAGATTCTCCGAAGCTAGGGTTAGAGATGGTTGTGAGTCCTGATGTGGGTGATAGGAATCTAATCTAAGTCCTCTGGGTGAGCAGTCAGTACTTCTAACCACACCATCTCTTCAACCTTATAAAAGATTTTATGATATTATATTAACTTTATGAAGTCAGATTTCATTGCACATGAACTGTTCCTAATGGAGTCTGCCTCTCCAGAGAGACTGTTTGTGCCTATTTGAAAATCTTTACAACTGAGAAATTCACTATTTGTCAAAAGCCCATTGACTTTTGTTGAGTTGACAGAACCAACTTTTTATGGTTATGAACTATCTTATACTCAAAACATTTGTTATGAGGATGAGTTAGTTTCAGAGGAGACTGAAGTTGAGCAGTTGGCATGGAAATCAATCCATACGAAGAGAGGGAGTTGATCTTATCTTTCTGTGTGCTATGTTCCTTGATCTTGTATCATTAGCAGTGCCACATGGGAGTAAATACATGGATTCAACAGCTTACAAAGATAACTTCACATAAATTTTTTTCTTTATTTTCCTTCTTTTTTGGTACTGAGTTCTGGGGTTTACAGGCCTGTATCACAGTGTCTAGCCCTGTGCTTCTTTATTTACTTCATAAAATTTGTAGTTATAAAAGTACAATTGTTGTCTGTCGATTATAGTCAAGAGCTACATGTCGTCTTACAGGTCCTTTGTTAGTGGCTTCAGTTTGGAGATACATTTCATATGTATCAAACAGGGAGGCCAACACCAGTTTTTCAAGGAGACATTTCCTTAAAGTTTCTAATCTCTTGTTTTAATGTTATTTTTTGTTTCAGGTTGGCACACAAGATTTTTCAAGGCGATTTCATGCAACCTATGTGTCTTGGGCAATTGCTTATCTGTTAGGTTTGATTTGCCTTATCCGAGCTTGTTACTGGGGCGCAATCAGAGTCAGTTATCCAGAGCACGGTTTTGCTTAAGTCTACTCATGAATCCTTGACGCAGGTGAGAGTGTCCAGTAGTCCATGAGAAGCTCTTCTGGGCACCTTCAAGTCATGTACCCTAATGGATTCCATCCTGGTTTGTATAGTAGTCTGAAGACTTTGTGAGTCATTTCTGAACAGATGCTCACTGAAGTACATTATATGCAAGTTCATTTTGCTGCTAGGTTTTCAGACTTGGAAAAAATAAAGCTGTGTCTTTGTTCTTTTAAATCATAAAGGTATTTTTGCATTTGTCCTCACACATTATATCTAATATCAGTCTTTCATTATGTTTAAACCAGTTGTTCCATTACTTGTTGATGTGGGACTATTCCCAAGAAGTGTTTATAAATGTTTCTACAATAGGTTCACATTTATACTTACATTTTAAATAAAATTGCTTGCTTTAAAAATCTAAGCAATATGCATTTTTGCTTGAACTGCTTACTGTAATTTTAACCTAAGAGTATAGCTACTTTATTCAGGTAAAAAATTGAGTGTACTTTGAAAAACTTGACATTCTTGTCAGAAACATTTCTAGATACTATATGCTTGTTTGTTTTTTGTTTTTTGTTTTTTTTTTTTGTTGTTGTTGTTTTTAGAAGGATACAATATTTTGGTAGTAAATTAAAATACCTAGGATGAACATATAGTCCACAGTTGGAGATGTTAGATAAATGTCTTTTCTCTAAGATTACAGGACTTTTTGCCTTTCAGTTTTGTCTTTTTATTTAGCATTTACAAAAATCTGGTCTGGATTTATGGACTTTAATGTTACTTTGCTGAATGTATTCCTTTATAGACTGGAGGAAGTATTTCAGGCAACATGTTTTATAATACTTCATCATCTTGTCAAAGACATGTTGACACTGGGTTGCCATCCTTTTCCTTAGATCATGGTAAACCTTTTTTCTTGAGATACGTGTACACCCGCTTCTCTATGAAGAGAACCTGTGACTTCTTGCATTAGCTGAATGTTAGAATTAGAGATTCTCTTACCATTTCTCACCTGGCCAGACAATGACTCAACTTCTTCAAGAGAATGGATCAGAGATAAGGAGCTTCATTGTTGTCTAAAACTTCCCGTGGGATTCATGGACTCAGCTCTTGCACTGCCCAGTTTTGCAGTTTAGAAGGAATTCCTTGAGAGTCAGTGGTCTAAACTCTTTCACATTGTAGAATTAGACAATGAGACATTAGTTGGTGATTCTAAGGGACAAGACTAATGTTCTAAATTATTTATGTTCCTGATTAATATGAAAATGTACTTACTGCGAAGTTGGAGTCAACTACATGTACACCTCAAAGAGAAAACAATAAATGTATAAATGAAGTAGCTCAGGATTATATGTACCTTTGAAAATATGCTAATAAAGATTATTATTCAAAAATCACTTTGTTCTATTTCATCTTAAAAAATTACATTTAATTTCCAAAATTTACTTTGAGATCTTGCTGTGAAATATTCATATTAAGGAAGAGAGACCAGTTTTGCATAATGTTCATTTATCCTTTTTATGCTGTTTTCATAACTATCTTTTAATTTTTTTTATTTAGCATGCTATGGTGTTGTTAGCATACTCCATATTCAGTATAAACTAATTGGTGTCTTGTCTTAATGACAGTACTTTGTAACAGCTCTGGCTGGCTTTCATCTTTCCCTGATGGTTTGAAATCTCACATTGTATTATATGCTATTTGACACTATCCTTCCAGAATATGTCTGTGGGCCATATGTGATAGTTTGTTCATATGTTCATCCCTACTTAGGTCTCTTCCTGGTACTCACTGTAAAGGAAGGAATGGATATGCATGAGGGATTGTGCCGCAGACCGGGATTTCTCGCGGGGTTCCTGTTCCGCGGGACAAGGGATTCTGGCCAGGTGGGCACGGAATTCGGCTTTGACAAACAGACTACACACGGGTGGTGTAAAAT
>NW_022196896.1:21976568-21978941 GCF_008632895.1 Mastomys coucha | reverse complement strand
AGAAACCTTTCAATTACTCTCTAGTACTTAAAACATCAAACTAGGATAGTTGGAAACATTGGTGAAGGCCAGAAAGCAATGTCCGAACTTTCTCTTGCCAGCTGTAAAAAAATGATATCTTGGTGAGTTCCCAGCACACCAGTACGAGGACATATCTGGGCCACCTCTGAGTTTGGGGTGCCAGGCAACAATGCGGAGGCAGGAGACTGACTTTCCTTGACGTTTACGCCTCAGATACTGCCTTCACGCAAAGTGTGCGTGGCAGGATTGGATTATTTTTAGTTCTTATATATACTTGGGTTATTATTGGTATTTCATTATTATTATGAATTTGTCTATTCACTTTACATCTCTGTCACAGCTTCCTCTCCCTCATCTCTGCCTAGTTCCTCTGATCTCCCTTCCTCCCTTCCCTGCATTTATACTTCCTCCTCTTCTCAGAAAAGGGGAGGCCTCCCATGGGCATCCACCAGACCTGGCGTAGCCAGGTGCAGTAAGACCAGGTACACCTTCTGTTGCAGCTAGACAAGGCGACAAGGCATCCAGTTAAGGGAAAGGGATGCAAAGGCAGGTGGTGAGGTTTAAAGCTCCTGCTTCACAATGAAGACTCAGCTATACAGCTGTTACATAGGTACCAAGGGCCCAGGTCCATCCCATGTATATGCCCTCTGGGTAGCAGTTCAGTCTTTATGAGCCCCTATGGGATCAGGTTAGTTGATTCTGTATAGGTTTTCTTTTGGTGTCCTTGACCCCTGTGGCTCCTTCATTCCTTCCTCCCACTCTTCCACAGGATTCCCCAGGTTCCACCTAATGTTTGGCTGTGAAATATTAAAAAAAAAAACAATCCATGCTACCGCTGGCTTGGCACTGGCGGACAGGCCAGCATGTCTTCAGCCCGACACACAGAGCCAACACACGGGCCGACTCAGAGCTACGAAATCTCTCCGCTCGGCTCACTAAGTTTCCCTGGTGGGCTGTTGCCAAGAACTCCCTATGCTTCCTAATTCCCACAGCTGGCTGGGGTGCCCTACTGCTGTACCTTTCTCTGGAACCCAGTAGAGTCACCAAGTAAAGGAAAACACCACATAATCTTAGTTTAGAATCAACAAGTAACACAATGGCTGGGCGCAGAAACTAGTATCCTATTTTGTAAGCTGTTCTATGTTAAATCCTGTAGTGATGGATCCAATCCATAAGATTCCTCTGCTGAGAATTTTCTGGTTTTTTTGTTTGTTTGTTTGTTTTTTGTTTTTTTGAGACAGGGTTTCTGTCCTGGCTGTCCTGGAACTCACTCTGTAGACCAGGCTGGCCTCGAACTCAGAAATCCGCCTGCCTCTGCCTCCCAAGTGCTGGGATTAAAGGCGTGCACCACCACCGTCAGGCAATGTATCCCATTTTAAATTGGGTTCTTTGTTTTGTTGATATCTAATTTTTTGAGTTCTTTATATATTTTGGATATCCGCCCTCTGTCATGTGGAGTTGGTGAAAATCTTTCCCCTTCTGTAGGCTGCCATTTTGTCCTTTGATGCTGTCCTTTGCCTTACAGAAACTGCAGTTTCATGAGTTCCCATTTATTATTATTGATCTTAGTGCCGGAGTTGTTGGTGTTCTGTTCAGGAAGTTGTTTGCTGTGCCAACGCTTTCCAGATCATTCTTCATGTTCTGTTCTTCCAGATTTAGTGTCTCTGGATTCTTTGGTCCACGTGGACTTGAGTTTTGGGTAGGGTGACAGACATGCATCTATTTGCATTCTTCTACACGCAGACATCCAGGTAGACCAGCACCATTTGTTGACAATGCTTTCTTTTCTTTTTTTTTTTCTCTTGTATAATTTTGGCTTCTTTGTCAAAGTCAAGGGTCCATAGGTGTGTACATTTGTTTCTGGTTCTTCAGTTCTATTCCATTGAACTTGTCTGCATTTCTTCTGTGGTACAGCTTGAGATCAGAAATGGTGACACCCCCAGAAGTTCTTTTATTGTACAGGATTGTTTGAGCTATCCTGGGTGTTTTGTTTTGTTTTTCAAATGAAGTTGAGTATTGTTCTTTCAAAGTCTGTCAAGAATTATGTTGGAATTTTGATGGGAATTGAGTTGAATCTGTAGATAGCTTTTGGTAGGATGGCCATTTTTTACTGTTAATCTTAGGGATCCATGAGTATGGGAAATCTTCCCATCTTCTGGTATCTTCTTCAGTTTCTTTCTTCAAAGATTTGAAAGTCTTGTCATCTAGGTTTTTCACTTGCTTGATTAGAGTTACACCAAGATGTTTTATATTATTTCTGGCTATTGAGAAGGGTGTTGTTTCCCTAATTTCTTTCTTAGCCCATTTACAAGTTGTATATTTGAGGGCTACTGTTTTTTTTTTTTTTTTTTT
>NW_022196896.1:21964402-21976542 GCF_008632895.1 Mastomys coucha | reverse complement strand
TTTTTTTTTTTTTTTTATTAATCTTATATCCAGCTTCTTTGCTGAAGGTGTTTATCAGATAGAGGAGATCTCTGGTAGAAATTTGGGGGTTATTTTTGCATACTAGCTAAAACTTCAAGTACTATATTGAATTACTACAGAGAGAGTGCCAGCTTTGTCTTGCCCTTGATTTTAATGGGGTTGTTTTAAGTTTCTATCCATTTATTTTATTTCAAGGGATCAGCTTGAAGTGTATTGTCTTAATTGTGTTTAGATATATGCCTTGTATTCCTGCTCTCTCCCAGACTTACATCATGAAAGGGTGCTGGATTTTTGTCAAAGGTTTTTTTCAGCATCTAATGAGATGATCAGGTGGTATTTTTCTTTCAGTTTGTTTATATGGTGGATTACATTGATGGATTTTTTTTTTTAAATTGTAGAATCTGAGAATTGGGCCATTAGAGCGTGAGGGTTTTATAAAGATGATATAGTGAAATAGACATAAAAATAGAGAGTATAAGAATTTTCTCCTTTTTTTATTAAATATCTTCTAATAAATTTACATTTATTTACATTTCAGATGTTCTCCACTTTCCTGATTTCCCCTCTGAAACAAAAACCCTATTCCCTCCTCCCTCCTCCTGCTTACCAACCCACTCTCTCCGGACTCTTGGCCCTGGCATTCCCCTACACTGGGGCATGAAACCTTCACAGGACCAAGGGCCTCTCCTCCCAGTGATGGCTGACTAGGCCATCCACTGCTATACATATGCAGCTGGAGCCTCTATTTTTGTATTAGTCCGGCACTTCCAGAGCCTCTCAGGAGACAGCGATATCAGGTTCCTGTCAGCCAGCATCCACAATAGTGTTTGGGTTTGGTGATTGAATATGGGAAAGATTCCCAGGTGGAACAGTCTCTAGATTGTCCTTCCTTCAGTCTCTGCTCCATACTTTGTCTTTGCAACTCCTTCCATAGGTATTTTGTTCCCTCTTCTAAGAAGGAACAAAGTATCCTCACTTTTTCTTCTTCTTGCTTCTTGAGTTTCTTGTGGTTTGTGGATTGTATCTTGGGTATTCTGAGCTTTTGGGCTAATAGCCACTTATCAGTGAGTACATACCGTGTGTGTTCTTTTGTGATTGGGTCACCTCACTCAGGATGATATTCTGCAGATCCATCCATTTCCCTAAGAATTTCATAAATTTTTAATAGCTGAGTAGTACTCCATTGTGTAGATGTACCACATTTTCTGTATCCATTTCTCTGTTGAGGGACATCTGGGTTGTTTCCAGTTTCTGGCTATTATAAATAAAGCTGCTATGAACATAGGGAAGCATGTATCCTTATTACATGTTGGAGCATCTTCTGGGTATATGCCCAGGAGTGATATAGCTGGGTCCTCAGGTAGTAGTACTGTGTCCATTTTCTGAGGAACTGCCAAACTGATTTCCAGAATGGTTGTATCAGCTTGCAATCCCAGCAGCAATGGAGGAGTGTTCCTCTTTCCTCACAACCTCTCAAGCATCTACTGTCACCTGAGTTTTGGATCTTAGCCATTCTGATTGGTGTGAGGTGGAATCTCAGTGTTGTTTTGATTTACATTTCCCTGATGACTAAGGATGTTGAACATTTCTTTAGGTGCTTCTCAGCCATTCAGTTTTCCTCAGTTAAGAATTCTTTGTTTAGCTCTGTACCCCATTTTTAAATAGAATTATTTGGTTCTCTGGAGTCTAACTTCTTGAGTTCTTCGTATATTTTGGATAATAGCTCTCTATTCGATATAGGATTGATAAAGATCTTTTCCCAATCTGTTGGTTGCTGTTTTGTCCTATTGACAGTGTCCTTTGTCTTACAGAAGCTTTGCAATTTTATGAGGTCCCATTTATCAATTCTTGATCTTAGAGCATAAGGCTCTTCCCCACTTTCTTTTCTATTAGTTTCAGTGTATCTGGTTTTATGTGGAGGTCCTTGATCCACTTGGACTTGAGCTTTGTACAAGGGGATGAGAATGGATTGATTTGTATTCTTCTACATACTGACTGCCAGTTAAGCCAGCACCATTTGTTGAAACTGCTGTGTGCCTTTTTTCCACTGGATGGTTTTAGCTCCTTTGTCAAAAATCAAGTGACCATAGGTGTGTGGATTCATTTTTTGCTCTTCAGTTCTATTCCATTGATCTACCTGACTGTCACTCGACCAATACCATGCAGTTTTTATCACAATTTTTCTGTACTACAGTTTGAAGTCAGGGATGGTGATTCCACCAGAAGTTCTCAGGATAGTTTTCGCTATCCTGGATTTTTTGCTATTCCAAATGAATTTACAAATTGCTCTTTGTAGCTCTGTGAATAATTGAGTTGGAATTTTGATGGGGATTTTGTAGATTGCTTTTGACAAGATGGCCATTTTTACTATATTAATCCTGTCAATCCATGAGCATAGGAAATCTTTCCACTTTCTGAGGTCTTCTTTTATTTCTTTCTTCAGAGACTTGAAGTTCTTGTCATACAGATCTTTTACTTGCTTAGTTAGAGTCACACCAAGATATTTTATATTCTCTGTGACTAGTGTGAAGGGTGTTGTTTCCCTAACTTCTTTCTCAGCCTGTTTGTCCTTTGTGTAGAGGAAAGGCCACTGATTTCTTGAGTTAATTTTATATCCAGCTACATTTCTGAAGGTTTTTTTTTTTTTTTTTAATCAGGTTTAGGAGCTCTCTGGTGGAATTTTTGAGGTCATTTAAGTATACTATCTTATCATCTGCAAATAGTGACAATTTGACTTCTTCTTTTCCAATTTGTATTCCTTTGACCTCCTTTTGTTGTCTAATTGTTCTGACTAGGACTTCAAGTACAATATTGAATAGGTGGGGAGAGAGTGGGCAGCCTTGTCTAGTCCCTGATTTTAGTGGGATTGCTTCAAGTTTCTCTCCATTTAGTTTGATGTTGGCTACTGGTTTTCTGTATATTGCTTTTACTATGTTTAAGTATGGGCCTTGAATTCCTGATCTTTCCAAGACTTATCATGAAGGGGTGTTGGATTTTGTCAAATTCTTTCTTAGCATCTAATGAGATGATCATATGTTTTTTTTTTTTTTTTGAGTTTGTTAATATACTGGATTTCTGTATATTGAACCATCCCTGCATCCCTGGGATGAAGCCTACTTGATCATGAGTGGATGATTGTTTTGATGTGTTCTTGAATTTGGTTTGCAAGAATTTTATTATTTTTGCATCGATATTCATAAGGGAAATTGGTCTGAAGTTCTCTTTGTTGGGTCTTTGTGTGGTTTAGGTATCAGAGTAATTGTGGCTTCATAGAACAAATTGGATAGAGTGCCTTCTGTTTCTATTTTGTGGACTAGTTTGAGGAGCATTGGAATTAGGTTTTCTTTGAAGTTCTGATAAAACTCTTCACTAAAGCCATCTGGTCCTGGGGTTTTTTGATTGGGAAACTGTTAATGACTGTTTCTATTTCCTTAGGGGATATGGAACTGTTTAGATCATTTATCTGATCTTGATTTAACTTTGGTACCTTGTATTTGTCTAGAAAATTGTTCATTTCATCCAGGTTTTCCAGTTTTATTGAGTATAGTCTTTTGTAGTAAGATGTGATGATTTTTTTTTTTTTTTTTTTTTTTTTTTTTTGGATTTCCTCAGTTTCTGTTGTTATCTCTCCCTTTTGTTTGTCTGATTTTGTTAATTAGGATATGGTTTCTGTGCCCTTTAGATAGTCTGGCTAAAGGTTTATCTATTTTGTTGATTTTCTCAAAGTACCAGCTCCTGGTTTGGTTGATTCTCTGTATAGTTCTTTTTGTTTTCACTTGGTTGATTTCAGCCCTGAGTTTGATTATTTCCTGTGGTCTATTCCTCTTGGGTGTCTTTGCTTCTTTTTGTTCTAGAGCTTTCAAACTGTCAAAGTGTATGCTCTCTCCAGTTTCTTTTTGGAGGCACTCAGAGCTATTAGTTTTCCTCTTAGGACTGCTTTCATTGTGTCCCATAGTATTGGGTATGATATGGCTTCATTTTCATTAAACTCAAAAAAGTCTTTAATTTCTTTCTTTATTTCTTCTTTGATCAAGTTATCATTGAGTAGAGCATTGTTCAGCTTCCCCCTGTATGTAGACTTTCTATTGTTTAGTTATTGTTATTGAGGACCAGCTTTAGTTCATGGTGATCTGCTAGAACACATGGAATTATTTCAGTCTTTCTGTATCTATTGAGGCCTGTTTTGTGACTGATTATAAGGTCAATTTTGGAAAAGATACCATGAGGTGCTGAGAAGAAGGTATATCCTTTTGTTTTAGGATAAAAAGTTCTATAGATATGTGTTAAATCCATCTGTTTCATAACTTCTGTTAGTCTCACTGTGTCCTTTAGTTTCTGTTTCCATGATCTGTCCATTGATGAGAGTGGGGTTTTGAAATCTCTCACTACTATTGTGTGCAGTGTGATGTGTGCTTTGAGCTTTAGTAAAGTTTCTTGTATGAATGTGGGCGCCCTTGTATTTGGAGCATAGATGTTCAGAATTGAGAGTTCATCTTGGTAGATTTTACCTTTGATGAGTATTAAGTGTCTCTCCTTATTATTATTTTTTTGATAACTTTAGGTTGAAAGTTGATTTTATTAGATATTAGAATGGCTACTCCTGCTTGTTTCTTGGGACCATTTGCTTGGAAAATTGTTTTCCAATCTTTTACTCTGAGGTAGTGTCTGTCTTTGTTACTGAGGTGGGTTTCCTATATGCAGCAAAATATTGGGTCCTGTTTACGTAACCAGTCTGTTAGTCTGTTGAGTTCATTGATATTAACAGATATTAAGGAAAAGTAATTGTTGCTTCCTGCTATTTTTGTTGTTAGAGTTGGAATTCTGTTCATGTGGCTATCATATTTTGGTTTTGTTGGAAGATTACTTTCTTGCTTTTTCTAGGTTGTAGTTTCCCTCCTTGTGTTGGAGTTTTCCATTTATTGTCCTCTGAAGGGTTGGATTTGTGGAAAGATATTGCATAAATTTGGTTTTGTCACCGAATACCTTGGTTGCTCCATCTAGTGTAATTGGGAGTTTTGTTGGGTATAGTAGTATATGCATTGTGTTCCCTTAGGGTCTGTATGAATCAACCCAGGATCTTCTGGCTTTCATAGTCTCTGGTGAGAAGTCTGGTATAATTTTAATAGATCTGCCTTTGTATATTACTTGGCCTTTTTCTCTTACTGCTTTCAATATTCTTTCTTTGTTTTGTATGTTTGGTGTTTTGATTATTTTGTGAAGGGAGGAACTTCTTTTCTGGTCCAAACTATTTGGAGTTCATGGGTATCTCTTTATTTAGGTTATGGAAGTTTTCTTCTATAATTTTGTTGAAGATATTTACTGGCCCTTCAAGTTGGGAATCTTCACTCTCTTCTATACCTATTATCCTTACGTTTGGTCTTCTCATTGTGTCTTGGATTTGCTGGATGTTTTGTGTTAGGATATTTTTGCATTTTGCATTTTCTTTGACTGTTGTGTCAATGTTTTCTATGTTATCTTCTGCACCTGAGATTCTCTCTTCATTCTCTTTTATTCTATTGGTTATGGCTGCATTTATGGCTCCTGACTTCTTTCCTTGGTTTTCTATCTCCAGGATTGTCTCCCTTTGTGATTTCTTCATTGTTTCTAGCTCCATTTTTAGGTCCTCAATGGTCTTGTTCAATTCTTTCACCTGTTTGATTGTGTTTTCCTGTAATTCTTTAAGGGATTTTTGTGTTTCCTCTTTGAGGGCTTCTACCTGTTAACTGTGTTCTCCTGTATTTCTTTAAGGGATTTATGTCCTTCTTAAAATCCTCTATCAGTATCCAGGATTTGCTGTGACGGGAGTACTGAGTTTTGATGATGCCAAGTAGTTTTGGTTTCTGTTGGTAAGATTCTTGCATTTGACTTTCGCCATCTGGTAATTTTTGGTGTTAGATATTCTTGCTGTCTCTGGCTGGAGGTTGTTCCCCCTGTGGGTCTGTAAGCCTGGGTCAGCACTTCTGGGAGACCAGCTCTCTCCTGGCAAGACCTGTGCACAGAAGGCTGTGAAAGAGCCCCACCTCCTGGGTGCAGATGGATTCAGGAAGGACCCTGTCCCAGCTGCTCTACTGCTTGTGTAACCTGTGGCTCCTGGCTGGCCCCTCCTTTGACAGTCACTTGAGAGTAAATGGTCATCTCACCTGAGTGCTGGGGTCAGAGCACTCCCTGGAGACAAGCTTTCTGCTGTCAGGAATGGTGCACAGAGAGCTGTGAAAGGGCCCCACCTCCTAGGAGTAGGTGGAGGCAGGAAGAAGGACCCTGTCCCAGCTGCTTTGCTGTTTCTGCTGCCTGACATTGATGAATTTTTGTATGTTGAACCATGCCTATATTTCTAGGACAAAGCCAACTTGATCATGGTGAATGATGTTTTTGATGGGTTATTGAATCCAGTTTGCAAGTGTTTTTGCATCAATGTTCATAAGGAAATTGGTCTGAAATTCTTTCTTGGATGAGTCTTTGTGTGGTTTAGGAATCTAGGTGACTGTGGCTTCATAAAATGAATTTGACAGTGTTCCTTTTGAATTTGAAGAATATAGGTTTAGAGGCTGTTTTCTGAGTCTATCTTTGTTGGATGGGTATTTTTTGGTCCCTCTCCCCCCCCCTTAGTTTCTGTTTCCCCTCTCTCTTTTGGCCCTGGAGGTCTAGTGACTAGTGAGTCTTCAGGCCCAGGAGGGTGTGTCCTCTGGGATTTTTGTGTCCCGTGTGTCCTCTAGGGTTTTGGGTGCTACCCTTGCCTTTGAGGTACCTAATACCAGTGTGGCCGGGGGTCCCAGGTGCCAGAGTGGCCTCTAGGAAAGTACGTGGAGTTGTGGACTGGAAAATAAAATCCACGGGGTGAGGTGCAGTTTAAGTCTGTTGAATGTGCTTTAACTGGACTTTGTGGGCAAAAGCTTGGGTTGGGGTCTTACCTGGTGTTCTTGATGCCAGTGGGCTTCTGCACAACCAGGTAGAGTTGTGGAGTGCAGGGGACAGTGTAAGAACTGTTGAGTGTGCGCTAAGGGAATTTGACAGTTGTGGGGTATGGGATGTGGTTGGGGTGGTGGTGGTGGGGGATTCTTACCTGGTGTTCCTGGTGCAGATTCATCAGCTGGAAGTGGAGCGCAGGGGACAGGGTGTAATTTACCACTGCTGGGTGTGCTTTAAGGGGACTTGGCATTTACTTCTGCTTGGAGTTCCTGCCTGGCTTTCCTGAGCTGGATGATCCCCTCCTGGGCCCCCCGCAGCCAGTGTTCCAGCTGCAGTGTTCCAGCTGCAGGTGCAACAGGGCAAGCTCAGTACTTGGTATTTTGAACTACAATATTTTGGCCCATATTACAATCTACGGTTAATGAAAAATAGATCTAAAATAGTATCTAAAAGAAAAACATGTAAAGAGTTGGTATAGGAAGTGATTGAAATAAAGATACACACTTCAAATAGTGCATGAAAAAAAATACAAATAAAAGCAAAAGACAAATTGGAGAAGGTATTTTTCAAAATAGTTGAATATATCTCTGGGATACAAGAAGGGTCTCAAGACATGAAGAAGCAGTTCATAAGAAGAGAAATAAACCAAGTTTGGTGGCATACACCTTTAATCTCAGCACCTGGGAAGCAGAAGCAGGTGGACTCTGAGCTTGGTGCCAGCCTGGTGTACTTAGTAAATCCAGGCCAGCCTGGGATACATGGCGAGAACCTGCCTAAAAAATAGATAAATAAATATAAGAAAACTGAAGCTAAACATGACTATCTTTTTAAAATGTTACTTTTTTTTAAAGATTTATTTTTAACTGTGCATGTGTGCGCACACACGCGTGAATACAGGTATCCGTGGAGGACAGGGTTGTCAGTTAGATTGGAAGTGGACTTACAGGCAGTTGTGAGCTACCAGCCATGCATTATGGGAAGCAGACTCAGATAGTTTGTTAGAGAAGTGTGAGCCCTTAACTACTGAGCCGTTTCTTCTGCTTCATCAGGCATGCTTTTTCCTAGGAAAGTTGTAAATTGAACTAAAGAAAAGGTATTTTTTTTCCTACTCACTGAAAAAGGACAATATTCCACGAATTTTTAGAACATGAGAATCTGAGTCTGCTGTTTCCCATATTCTCTGGTATCATAATTCTAAGAATGTATACCAAAGGACAAGTGTGTCTATGTATGATGTTTATGATATTTCTGTTGTAAATATTAGAAGAACTATTTTTTTTAAAAGAGTAGGTTGGGCTTAATCAATTATGGCACACTTAACCTGTGATATAAAAATCCACTACTAAAAACATGAAAAAGCTTGGCACTGGTGGCTCAGTCCTTCAAGCACTTAGGAAGTAGAGGCAGGTGGATCTCTGTGAGTTTTAGGCCAGCCTATTCTACAGAGAGAGTTCCATGACAGCCAGAGCTACACAGAGAAACTAGATTTAAAAAAACCTAGTAAATAACATAATAAAATATAAATGAATAAAAACATAGAATGTTTGTCGTTTGAACCTAGTCACAACATAAACAATACTTGTGTTTTGGTCCGCTTTAGGGAAAGTATATGTCTGTACTTTAAACACTAAAGAAAAAAAATAAAATATTACCTCTGGATGACGAAAGACAAATGATTTAAACATTTTTAACTCCATTAATAGTTGAAAATTTCAAAATTTTAAAACTTACACTTAAGTCAGTAAGTATGATATGAACACGCCGATATGTTAACTTCATTCAGATTTTTATACCTACTAAAGCTTCGTCTTAAATAAATGCCACAAATTTGACATCAGTTCTAAATTGGGAAACTGTATGCCCTGTATTATCACTTCTTTGTGTATGCAGCATGTCTCAGAACCCAGTGAGCCTGGGGCTTGCAGGTTTGCAGAAAGACCACCTCCTAGTGTCTAATCTGCGAAAAAAAGAACTCGATCGCCCCCTGCTGCTCAAAGTGTTAAAAGTCCCATTTGCTTAGAGGGGAAAATGAACGTTTGACTAGATATTTTTTATTGGGTATTTTATGTATTTATATTTCAAATACTATCTCCTTTCCCGATTTCGCCTCCGGATTTCCCCTTTCCCACCTTCCCCTTCCCCTGCTTCTATGAGGATGCTCCCCCACCCACCCCCACCCGCTCCCACCTCACCGCTCTGGCATTCCCTATACTGGGGCATCAAGCCTTCACCCGACAATGGGCTTCTCTTCTCATTGATGCCAGATGTTTTCTTTTTAAAAGTGGGGTGTATGTGTTGTGGTGTGTGTGTGTGTGTGTGTGTGTGTGTGTGTGTGTGTGTGTGTGTGTATGTGTGTGTATGTGGTCAGAGGACAACTTCGGGAGTCAATACTTCATTATTCTGTGGATCTGCTCCTGAGATCTGGCTTGTGCAGCAAGCACTTCTACCCACCGAGTCATCTCACTAGCCCTGATTAGTTTCTTTTGGCATCTTTTGTGAACATATCTGTTATTTTAGGAGAAAAAAAAGAATTTAATAATGGCACGGCTGAATACTTTTCTGGCGTCTCAAAACATGCTGTGTAATTACAGGAGCCCAGAAGGGAAATGTGCTCCTTTCTGTTTTATGCAGAACATGGGCATGCTCTCCCGGAGCCCTTCAAAGACTGAATTTTAAGTCAATCTTCATTTAAAACAATCACTATGTTTCTGAATTGCTCTGTTTAAAATACTGTGTACCAGATTGAACCCACCACATGTGTGTGAATATCTATCTATCTATCTATCTATCTATCTATCTATCTATCTATCTATCTATATGTGTGTGTGTTTATGTGTATATATATGTGTGTGCACATATATGCACACATTACATGCCCACCACACCCATGATATTCTAGAGAGGTTAAGTTGTTGAGGACTACTAAGTCATAGTCCCAGCTGGCATCAGTTTACCTGTTTTCAAAGCTCACCTGTCTTCTCCTGTTTGCTATTTTACTGAGCTTCACGTTTTCGCTAATGACTTTTGGGTCTTATGTCCTCTCTTATCAGAATTAATGGGAATGCTTATTGGAAGTAGTTTTTCCAAGATAATAAAGCTCAAAAACCTAACAATTTGAAGTATACAACCATATTAAATTTAAATCATTTAATTTATTTAACATATATTTTCTTTTAGTAACTAACAAATAATAGAAAGACTGAGTAGGAACATTGTCAAATTTGAGAAAACTGACATGGATTGAGCCTTAATATAACTTAATTTTTATTTTTTTGTAATGGTAGTTAAGGTAATTATAGAAGACTTATAAATTTAAATTTTATCCTGTTTATATTTTGCTGAATGTGCATGGCTTGAATTGAAATGCTCTAGAAAAATTGAAAAAACAAAATAAAAAAATGAGCCTTTACTCTTTTGAAGGCTGCCTCAGTCCTGTGTCGGGTGCGGCTACAGGCCTATCCTGTGGAGGGCGGATCGTTTGCCACTTTTGCAGATAGAGTTTTGATCTGCTGCAGCCCTGTTTTGTCAAGCATTGGCTGAGGTAGTTTTCTAACAGACTCTGCTTAAGTTGAAAACTTTTTAACACTTGAAGTGGCCTATTCCTGTTTGAGTGTTCGGATTTAAACTTTGGAAAGGAACTAGAAAGAAGGCTTAGTGGCTAAGAGTATTAACTTTTACAAATGCCCGAAGTCTGTTTCAGCACTCTCATTTGCTCACCCATGTTGAGCAACTCATAAACACCCTTTTCTGCCCTCTGAGAACACCCACATGCCTATGTGAGCATGCATGTGCTAGCGAACACACACAAAGAAAGATATTTAAACTATTCACAGTTCCCAAGTATGTCAATAAAATTTTCTTAAAACCTTGGGCTATCTCATATTTCCAAGTCTTTGGCTTACGTGTTGGGCAATGGAGTGATCTTGGGGACTTTTCAGGCCATGTGTTATGATGTCCATGTGATGCTTTCCTTCTGGGCTCTCCAGCCCCACTTGCTTTAGTCATATGTAGCTTTCTCTCTGCCTACCCCCTGCCTGTTATCCATAAGTCTGTTCATATCGTCATAGTCAATGGGGATTGCAGGATGTGGTTTTCATTTTTATCACATGACACTGAGTGAAATGTCAGTGTGAATGCTCTCGTAGCATTGTAGTCTAGAGCAGAACCAATCAAACCTTTTCCACTCATGAATCCTTTTCTTCTGAGAGATGTTCATGATAGGAACTCTATAGATGTATAAATTAAATATACAAAGAAAACATTTGCTCACATAAAACATGAAGAATTTTATTTTAAAACATAAAAATCTACTGTTTATTAATGATGAAGTGATTTTCATATTAATGATGGATCTGCTTATTTTACATAAAAATTAAAACTTGAATATTTGATAATGCATGACACAGAACATCAACATTTTTACGTTCTTTTTTTCAAAAAATCTTTAATCTGTTTTTACAGTCCAGTCACTATGCCCTTCCTGGTCCACCCTCCAGCAGTTCCTCCTTCCATTCCTCCTCCCCCACCTCCACAAAGATGTCCCCAATGGCCCTGCCAGGCCTCCCCACTCCCTGGGGTCTCAAGTCTCTGGAGGGTTAGGTGCATCTTCTCTCACTGAAGCCAGGCCAGGCAGTCCTCTGCTGTACATGTGTCATGGGCCTTGTATCAGCTAGTGTATGCTGATTGGTTGGTGGCTCAGTATCTGAGAGATCTTGTGGTCCAGGATAGTTGACACTGCTGGTTTTCCAATGGGGTTGCCCTCCTTAGCTTCTTCCAGCCTTCCCCTAATTCAACCACAGGGGTCCCTGACTTCAGTTCATTGATTTGGTGTAAGTATCTGCATCTGTCTCAGTCAACTGCTTCTTGGGCATCTCAGAGAACAGCCATGCTAGGCTCCTGTCTGTAAGCACATCATCGCATCAGTAATAGTGTCAGGCCTTGGAGCCTCCCCTTGAGATGGATCTCAACTTGGGCAGCTCACTGGACCTCCTTCTCCTCAGTCTGTTCTCCATTTTTGTCCCTGCAGTTCTCTCAGATAAGTACAATTCTGGGTCAGAGTTTTTGACTGTGGGATGACAATCTCATCCCTCTACTTTATGCCCTGTCTTTTTTTAAAAAAGTATTTCATTACATTTTATTTCTTTATTGTCGCGACCACCCTCGACCAGCAAGAATGACGCAACACTCTCTCGGGCTCTTCTCATGCGGTTTAT
>NW_022196896.1:21947586-21952993 GCF_008632895.1 Mastomys coucha | reverse complement strand
TCAGACTGGCGGGGGGCGGCGGCCAGCGCCATCTTTGAGGTGTGGTGCTTCGCAGCTCTCCACACTTTATTTCTTTATTTTTAGACTTATTTATTTTATGTGAATAAACTGTTGCTATCTACAGATACACCAGGAGAGGGCATCAGATCCCATTAGAGATGGTTGTGAGCCATGGTAGGAATTGAACTCAGGACCTCTGGAAGAGCAATCACTGCTCTTAACCACTGAGCCATCTGTCCAGCACAATGCCCTGTCTTTCTACTGTATATTCCTCTCCCCACTGTAGGGCATTTTATCTAAGGTTCCTCCCTTTGAGTCCTGAAAGTCTCTCACCTCCCAGGTCTCTATAGGTTCTATAGGGTATCCCCAACTCCCACCTCCCGAGGTTAGGTATTTCCATTCATTCTGCTGGCCCCTTGGGGCCTCACTCCTGTTTCTCCCCCAATACCTGCTCATGTTCCCCCTTTCCCCTCCCCCTCCCTTCTCCTATATAATTTTCAGTTGATCATATTTGACTGTATAATTGCCTATACTGTCAACAGAATGCTGCCTTGCAGAAATACATAGTATAGCATGGCAGAAATATGTTTAGAGTCATTTCAAAACTTGCCAATTTTGTCCTACTATAAAGACAAAGTATTGGTTTGTGTGCCTTGTGTGTGTGTGTGCAGGTGTGTGCACCTATGAACACTCAGACACAGAGAATGTTGTCAAGTGTCTTGCTCTCTCACTCTACCTTATCTTTTTGAGACAGGGTCTTTCACTGAACATGGGATTTGTATTTTTTGTTTAAGCTGGCTAGCCACCCAGTGTCAGCAATCCTTCTATGCCCTCCCCTGCCCAGGGTCCCAGGGTAGGGTTTAAAGGAGGTCTTGGAGACTCCTGACTTCTATGTGACTCCCAAGGATCTAAACTTAGGCACTTATGTTTACAAAACAAGTGCTTTTTATTCACGAAGTCACCTCGGCAGCCTGTGAATAATCTTCTATACAACTCTACTCAGCAACTCAAAATTAAATTATAATGCACTATAATTAAAATATATTTATTTTATGCATGCTCCCTAGCTATTATATACATAAGAGCAGAAAACTTTAATATTACTTTTATAGATATGTGTTTATATGTAGGTTTGCGTATCTGAGTGCTTGTGTTCGGCAAGGCCAGAAGTGTCGGCTATGAAGCTGGAGTTACAGGCAACCGTGAATCGCCTGGTGTGGCTAATGGGAACTGAGCTCAAATCTTCTGCAAGAGCAGTACATGTTAGCTGCTGAACTGTCTCTCCAGTCCTCCAAATCGCAAAACTTTGCTGTGCAGTAAAAGAACGGTAGTCCACAGCACACAACAGTCTTGTTCATTGCTGTGTGGCTTTAGAGTGTGCAGGGTGCAGTGCGCACATGCTGTGCTTGGAACGGAGGCTAAGGTAGAGGTCCACATTCAACACCGGTGAGTACTACCAGATGCACCTAAGATCATGTTTCATTGTGGAAGAATTTTTGGCTGGCCGTCGTGCATTCAAAAGCCTTTCGCTTTTGCCAGTGATTTTCAGCCCCCACTTAGTTGGGTGACCGCGTGAATCCCAGCTCACATCTTGAGAATCTGGACTCTAGGCTCACAGCTCTTTGCCTCTGCTGGAACATCCATCCTATTCCTGTACTTTCTCAAAGAAGTCATAAAGCTTTATTTTATTTTATTTTTTTCGAGACAGGGGTTCTCTGTGTAACCCTGACTGTCCTGGAACTCAACTTTATAGACCAGGCTGGCCTCGAACCCAGACATCTGCCTGCCTGTGCCTCCCAAGTGCTAGGATTAAGGGCGTGTTTCACCACCTCCTGGCTTTATTTTTAGGTTTGTTGTGGTGCCCAAGTCAATAGTTATTAACTCCTCATGTCTCCTTCTCACACCATCTGCCTTCTGTCAGCGCCTCCTCTCAGCCACATGCACTTTTCTTCATGAACATGATTGATTGTGCAAAGGTCTCTCATGATGTTTGTAAAAACATCTCTTACTCTGGCGTCCTCCCTACCGTCTCCTGGATTTCTTCCCCACCCTTCCACTTTCCAAATGATCACATTGAACCTTACATCTTTTAATGCATTTTGGTATAAAGGAATAAAAGATCTTTCATCTTTATTTAGATTAATGTGTTACCACAAAGCAACCATTTGTAGCTCATGCTTCTGTGGAATTGAATTGCTCTTACTCATATTGATTCCTGTTTAATTTATGTGTGTATAGTATATATTAGTTATATACAATTTGTAATATTTTCTTTTGTGCTTCTCTTGTCATTGCAATGAGCAAGCTTTCTAATGGATAAAACATTTTATGATTGAAAATTCTCCTCAGGCCTTACTTCTCCTGTGGGACTCCCCTTTTTTTATTAGATATTTTCTTTATTTACATTTCAAATATCCTCCCCTTTCCTGATTTCCCCTCTAAAAAAAAAAAAAAAAATTCCCTCCTCTGTCTCCCCTCCCATTGCTCACCAACCCACCCTCTCCCACATCCTGGTCCTGGCATTCCCCTACACTGGGGCATAGAACCTTCACCTGACCAAGGGCCTCTCCTCCCATTGATGACTAGGCCATTCTCTGCTACATGTGCAGCTGGAGCCATGAGTCCCACCATGTTTACACTTAGGTTGGTGGTTTAGCCCCTGGGAGCTCTGAGGATACTAGTTAGTTCATATTGTTGTTCGTCCTAAGGGGCTGCAAACCCCTTCAGCTCCTTGGGTCCTTTCTCTAACTCCTTCATTGGGGACCCTGTACTCAGTCCAATGGATGGCTGTGAGCCTCCACTTCTATATTAGTCAGGCACTGACAGAGCCTCTCAGGAGACAGTTATATCAGCCTTCTTAGTCTCCCTGCCCCCGGGAAAAAAGAACTTTAATAAAATGAAAACTTCTTTTGAAATGTACAAGTTTTTCTTAAAGGTTCTTAAACTACTCTATTTCTCTTAGTTCTCCAATTTATAATGCTTATGAAATACGTGTATGCATACGCTATATTGTACTAGTGTAGATTTTCTGTATAATTTATATTACAAACTAAACATCCCATTATAGTCTCATCTATGTAATCTCAGCTTAACTCATTTCCTTTCCTAAGCCTTCCTCTTGTAGTCCATATATATGCATATATACCATCACTTGCTGACTCAGTTCATTCTGGGTCAGAAACCCAAGACATCCTAGTATTATATTCTCCTTTCCTGTCCAAACCTCCAATAAACTGTACTATTTCTTCCTCAGGATCTCTCTCCCTCTCTCTATAATTAGATAATGTTCATATATGTAACATTAAATATATAATCTTCCATCTTTAATGCAGACATATTTCTTCTTGCAGTGTTGGTAAATGTCTACAAATGGCCTGTTTCTGTGTCTGCCCCTACCCACCACATCTACCATCCATCCCAGTTAGAAAGATCTCTTAAATAATCGATTTTGATCATGTCATTTGCCTGGAATCCTTAAAAATGTCACTTAAAAGATCCACCATTAAGGGCTGGAGAGACGGCTCAGCAGGTAAGAAAGCTGACTGCTCTTCCAGAGGTCCTGAGTTCAATTCCCAGCAACCACATGGTGGCTCACAACCATCTGTCATGGAATCTGATGCCCTCTTCTGGTGTGTCTGAAGACAGCAACAGTGTGCTCACATACATAAAATAAAAAAATTAAAAAGATCCACCATTAAATAAAGGTTCACAATCAGATTTAATTCATGTCTAGTTTTCCTCTTTGTCCGTCTCTGCTTACTTTGCACAAAAAACATTGTCTTCTTTGTACTTAACTGAAACATTTCTTCCAGGTAACTGAAGCAACGGAAGCATTGCCTTCCAGGGAAAACTTTTGCCTAAGGCCTGAGAGTCAGCTGAGCCATCTTTCTACTGGGCTCCGGAATGCTATTCCAGTACTCACCCAGACCACAAAACTGACTCTGTGCCCCTTTGTCCTGTGAGGGCTGTCTGTACCCTGCCATCGCCCAGTCCCCCGCTCCCCCTCTCACACACACATTTCTATGTTCTCCATCACAGGCCTATGAACATCCTGAGGTGACAGTGGAAAAAAAAATCACAAGAGATTGAAGATGGCAAAGAATGGATTTGTATTCAAATTGACTTTGATTAGCTAATTTTGATCCTTTCAGGATTGTAATCTACAGAGACTGTGATATTGTCAACTGAGATCTAGAATCATCACCTAGGCAACGGACCTCTGGGGTCCCGGCTGTGGGAGTTTCTAGACTGGGTTGAAGCTGAGAAAAGCTTGCAGGACTGAATGAATGGGGCAAAGCGAGCTGGTAGTCAAGCTGGTATAGGACCAGCTGCCTCACGCTCTTGCCTTTATCATCTTCACCATCGTAGACTCTAACCTCAACCTGTGAGCCAAAACAGACCTTCCCGTTAGTTTTTCGTGGTGTTTTTGTTGTTGTTTTTGAACACAGCAACAGAAAAGTAAGTAAGGTAATAAAAATGTGTATTCCTGCTGGTTGGACGCCCATTTCTCAACCACCATCCTCGTCGACAGCTGGAATCCAGCAGACCTACTAGGTAGAGCTGCCGCTGCCAGCCCTTTTTAGCCAGGAAAACAAAGGATCTGGGCGGCCGCTCCAGAGCTTGGGTCACAGACAGGGCTTTCCTCAGACCCAGCCTCTCCCACCGCGTCGGCGGCCTCCCTCACAGAGGCGGGCTGGCTCCCACCCGTCCGCTCCACCCCGCAGCGCGGTCAGACCGTCCGTCCCCCAGCGGTCCCGCGACCTCGGAGCTCGGAGCTCGGAGACCCGTCGAGGGCGAGCTCGCCCGTCCGCCCCCGCGGGGCTCGCCGCCCGCCGTGCGCGCGCCGCGCTCGCTCGCCCAGCGACCCGCTTGCAGCCCCCGGCCCCGACGACGCGCGCGCCGCCGGTTTAACGGTCCTGCCCCCGGGGCCCCGCCCGCCCGAGCCCCGCCCCCAGCCCGCTGCGGCGGCGAGCCAGGCCGCGAGGCGACGCGCGGCGGGAGCCGTTCCCCGACGGCAGCCGGGCGCTCGGCCGCCGTGTCTGGGCTGAGCGCCGCGACGCCGCGCCGGAAACCCTCCTGGGTCTTGAGGCGGTAGGTAAGGGGAGGCCGCCCGCACAGCCCGGGCGCCGGGTGGGCTGCGGGCACCGCCGGGTCGCCGGCAGGAGGGGCGGAGGCCGGGCAACCTCGGCCGCCTCCGGCTCGCCCGCCGGCGGTGCCCGCCGGTGCCCGCCGGTGCCCGCCGGTGAGACTGTCCCGATGGACGCCATGCACACCTGTTGCCTGGACCGCTTGTCTCAGCGAAGCCTTAAATTGTGGCTTTTACTGAGAGATGCTCAAAACAAAACCAACAAAACAAACAAACCCCTCCTTTAGTCCTCCTCTCCGGTTTTTCTTTCTTTCTTTTTTT
>NW_022196896.1:21941002-21947576 GCF_008632895.1 Mastomys coucha | reverse complement strand
TTTTTTTTTGTGTGTGTGTTTTTGTTGTTTTTTCTTTTGAGAAGGTATGAAAACTGTGAGGAAAACTAGCTGTTGGATAGTTTTTTTTTTAAAACCTAATAGGTCAGTTAGATTATGGAATATATATATATATATATAAATATATATATTCCATATATATGCATTTTCACTACCTAATAGTGGATTCTCTAGCCCGTTCCTCTATAGTTTGTTACCTTTTGTCTATTGTATTAGGACAGGGCTTTTGGTTTTTTCTTAATGAGTCGTGCTCGGTTTTAAGGAATACTTTGAAGTGTAGAATTTCGAAGTTGGAAATTGAAATCTTAACGAGTTTTCATATGGAAAATACACAGAAGGTAAATAAGGGAGATCTTTAAAAAATGTACTAGAACTTTGTATATTTATTTTTGGTAGCGCTGGGAGTAGAATCCAAGACTTCACACATGCTAGGGAAGCGCTTTACCACTGAGTTGCATCCTTAACCCCAAGAAGCCAAGAATTTAAAAGGCAAATGTTAATTTTTGTATTCATCTTATGTTCGTACTTACCCTGGCTGGCCTCTCATTCACTCTAAAGCTGAGGATGAGTTCGAATTCCTGAAGCCTAGTGCTGTGGTTATAGGTGTGAGCCATCATACCAGGTTTTACGCAGTGCTGGAGGTGATAGGCAGGTAATATGCTAGCTGAGCCACACACCCACCTCTAGGTCTCTTAAACTCCACATTATGGTTAGTACGAAGAAAACATGTCATAATCTAATATTCTAACAAAAAAAATATAAGTTTTGAAAGTGGAAAATGTCAGCATACACACTTTTCCACTGAGGCTTTAACATGTAAATGTCTCCTAGTTAATTTCTCCTCAATACACAAATACACTGCATGTAACAGTGGAGTCAAATGTCTGAACAAACACCTTCAGAGACTGGTGAATTTTGTAGTCAAATTCTCACTTGGGTAACTAGCCGGGTTTCTGGATCTCACGGTTCTCACCTGTAAGGTGGGACTAATGACTGAACAGTTAATGTATAGCTCAGTGTTAAATGAAGTAACGTTTGTAAGGCATATAGGATGTAGTAACAGCTAAAAATTGTGTTTTAATGTAAAGCATCTATACTCAATACTGACTGCATACAAACTGATGAGTTTATGTGCTTATTCTAGTATTTTTAGAAAATTCTAGTTAGTTTGTAATTTCAAATGAGAACAACTTCTGCAAAACAGAAAAGGGACCTTTGGTAGTTAATCTTGTCACACGTGCAACAGCAGCTACAAGGTTCCTGACGAATATCCCTAGTAATAGCCTGCTGATTGCACTCATAAGCCCCTTATCCTTCAAGATAATACATTATTGAAACTTGAAAGAAACTGTAGCAAGCATTTGAATATATTTTGAACGGATATTTTGAGATATTATGCCAAATAACCTTAAAAAAAAATCTGGGTCACAAACTGTATTTGCATCTTAAAAGGCTACTTTCTCCTGGGTCTGCCTCGTTTAGAGTCAGATTGAGAATCTCACTGAGATTCTGTTTCTTATGCAACTACTGTCCTTTATACAAGTTGATGAGATGAATCCCTGATGGTAGCACTGGCAGCATCAAGAAAACTTTAAAGCTCTCAGATGAAACAGACATTAAAATCTGAAATTATTTTATACATAGGCTTAGTAGTTCAGCTAAGCCTCTATTATGTTTAACTAAATGGAGTCTTCTCTTGATCAACGTCCTGTCACTCAATTTGATGTGGTGATTATCTTGTAAATACTTAACCCTTTAATTATTGAAATGGTAAGTGCTCTATGCATTGTGATTTCTAACTCATTCCCTGTAATGTCAGTGTTTCTGCGCAAGCAGAGTTTACTTTTCAAAGAAAAGATACTAAAGAGTATGTGTGGACTGTATTTTCTAATCTCTTGACTGCTATGAGTGAATTATACGGGGAGACCTAGGTGTTCTCTTTCTGACTGCCACTGAAAGGTAGGTGTCACTGACGGGGGGGGGGGGGGCTTTCTTTTATGTTTATTGTTTTGCAAAATGTGTAACTCCCCAGCTCTTAAATTCCCCAGTTTGAATAGTGCGGCTTTGCCTTGCTCAGCAGCTGCAAGAGACCTCACAGTCCACAGTTTAGTTTCAGCTGAGCAATGGAAAACAAGGAACTGTGTGCCAAGGGCTTTATTCTTTTTGTACTCCGATTCACTAGTTCATATGGGAAACAGGGTGGAAAGTTACTGTGTGATGTTATTAGAATCCTCATCCGAAGAAACATGTATCGTTAATCATTCACAGCAGAGGGTTTCTGACCATTATTTTCAATATTCCACATAGAAAATAGTCAATATGTAGTTGTTTTTTGCTTCCTGTTAAATCAGTGTTGTATTTATGAATAAATGCAGTGTTGATTTGTTTAGATATATAGCAGTTCTCAAAGTGAGTTGCAACATCTTTGGCAAACATATCTCCAAAAACCCTGATCTCCAAAATTATGATTGAAAACAGTAGCAAAATTAAAGTTATGAAGTAGCAAAATAAATAATTTAATAGTTGAGAATCACTATAACATGTATTAAAAGATCACAACATTAGGAAGGTTGAGAACCACTGATTTAGAAGGCTAATTGTTACATTAAAACAGTTACAGTACTAGTTAGCAGAGACGTAAGAAAGATACATACTGACAGGTGTGCTAGTTGGCTTATCCCCACATTTCAGGAAAAATTAACTCTGAAGTTAGCATGACTGACTTAGAGGGATTGTATTTATTATTGTAATGTTAGAATTATGGATCGCCAGAGACTTTTAAATAAAAGAATGCATCTTGGAACAAAACAGTAGTTACTAATGACACCTTATACTTCAGGAAATGTAAATAGGGCTTACAATTTGCTTAAGGTCATAATTATTTTTAGATGACCAGTATAAAGCTAACCAAGGTCCTACTTTTGTCTTATTTTGATGCATACTAGAATTTAAGAAGCTGTGTACCATAAAGATTTAGTTATAATGAGAAAGTCTTAGACTTACTTGGCTTACATAGTAAAACTATATTGTAGATAACAGGATGAAAAGACAATTGAGGTCTAGTTTCTGTGGTCTCAGCCAGTTAATGGTATATTCAAATAAGCATGTAATTTATTTACATGCTATATTTTAGCAAAAGGAATAGAGGAAATACAGTGGGAACCAATGGAAAAGAAAGGTAAGGAAAGTGGAATTATTTTACTTTTGACTACTTACTAGAACATAGACAGCTTTTAAAACACTGCTTTAAGCTGTGTGTTAAGAGTCAAAGACACTCTGTAAAGGAATAGCAGCACTTTGACTTTGGTCCTGAAAGATGAGTAAGCACGTGGGCTAAGAGGAGCAGGGAGAGAAAGAGTCTAGAGACATAGTTGAATTTCTGTCCATGGTAAAACAGAATAACGGTCATTCAACAACCTACCGAATATCCATGATCAAGGAATGCTCACTTTAGATGCATTCCTGAAAGAAAACTAGAATTTAATAGTTGGTGGGGCACTGGGAGTGGAGGAGCTCTTAGAGAGCAATAGAGGGTTATATCATTGAACATGTGTATGAAATTCTCAAGGAATAAATCTAAATTTTGGTTAGTAGGTACTTGCAATGTGTAAGTACTGGATTGGAAGAGGTAACGAAACTGTTTTGGGAAACAGGAAAAGCCTTCTTATCAAGAAATTCTGGGATGGTTAGAAGGTTGAGGCAACAGACTCTATAGCAGTGGTTCTAAACGTCCCTCATGCTGAAATGCTTTAATACAGTTCCTTTGAGTTGTGATGATGTCCAATCATAAACTATTTCATTGTTGCTTTATAACTGTAATTTTGCTACTGTTAAGAATTATAAATATCTGATTTGTGACCCCTGAGAAAGGGTCATTGTGCCACCACAAGGGGTGCAACCCATGAGAACCACTGCCCTAGAGTATTGACTCGAGCATGGGTAAAGCCTAGCTCTCATTTCTCAGTTTGTTGACTTTGGGTCGTTACATTGTTTCTCTATACCTTAACTTTAAAACAAGAATGACAAATTACCTTTACTGTATTATGTAATAGCTGTATTCTAAGTGATTTATGTAAGTTATAGTTGTTTTACATCCAACCTGAAAAGTAAAGATGGTCATTACTGTCTGTAGCTAGGTGTTAGAGGTATGGTATGAATCCAGGCATGCTTATGTACAAATGATTTATTTTGAGTCATGGGCCAGGTACCGCATGATGGCTTTGAATTTAACTAGGTGGCCCAGTGTGGCTTCTAACTTGCAATCTTTCTGCCTTAGCTTTCTGAGTGGTGGATACAGGGCAAACCACTATGCCTGAGTTCTATGAGTGATTCCTAAGTTACAGAGTTGTTTGTAATAATAATATGTATGTAAGTGCTTTATTATGCATGCCACGGATATGAACACTTTCTATTCTTCTTAGTGCAGAAGACTTTGAACCTGTGGGCAGCATTTTTGTCTTGTTTTGGTAGGTGCTAGGGAATGAACCTAGATCCTTGCATATGGGAGGCAAGAGATATATTCCAAGGTATTTTTAAATGTTTTATTTTTCAGACAGGATTTTGCTAAGTTGCTTAGGCTGGCCTTGCAATCCTCCTGCCTCATCATCAAAGAAGTAGTGATTACAAACCTTCAGGCCTGAACCACTAGTCATGCATTCATGTTTTAAAAGCTTAAGTATATATAAAGTGTCCACATTTCAAAAGATGGCACTATTTATTTACTTGCTCAAGGAATGGGTTGTTTTATCCATGTTTTGTATTTTGTAGGGGATATCAGGTAAATAAATATTTCTTCATTAAGAAAAACCTGTTTTTCTCTTTTGTCTAGAATAGAAAAAAAACAGTTATAGTACCCGATAGTGTCCTCTAAATGTCATAATGTGGACCTATCCTTGGTGTCCCAAGGTCACATGTGGGGAGCATTTACATCTGTTTAAAAGATGGTCAGAGAGTAGTGGAAGAATTGCTGAAAATGTGTGGGATATCTTTTGACAGAAAAATGGGTAGGAGTCAGAGTGACTTAGGCCATCACACTGAAGGTGTGTTTAGTAAAGAGGTGTGTAAGGGAGTTGGTAATGAAGTTAAGGAATCCAGGAAGAAGAGTTTTGATACCACAACACTTAATTTCATTTTGGAGATGTTTAATTGATGTCCCAATAATACTGTAGAAATTGCAATAGCAGGGGGCAATGAGAGAAGTAGGTCTAGAGTTTAGGACATGAAGGCTAAGGTATATACATTACATCATCATGTGCCTGTGAGAGCTATAGACTTGAACATCGAAGAGTTTAGGTAAGAAGAATAAATCTAAATTTAATCATCCTTAAGTTTATTATTGAAGAACGGAAGAAGGATAAAATAAAGTGGTTAGAAGAGGCAGCAACCAGGCAGGAAACAATACTAGAGGATTGAGTTACATAAATCAAAGGAGAAAATATCTTAAAGCTGGATTGTATAACTGTAGTGAAACCAATATAGAAGTCTGGTTGGTGGAAGGACAATCCAGAGACTGCTCCACCTGGGAATCCTTCCCATATTCAATCATCAAATCCAGACACTATTGTGGATGCCAGCAAGTGCTGGATGACAGGAGCCTGATATAGCTGTCTCCTGAGAAGCTCTGACAGTACCCGACTAATACAGAAGTAGAGTCTCATAGCCATCCATTAGACTGAGCACAGGGTCCCCAATGAAGGAGCTAGAGAAAAGACCCGAGGAGTGAAGGGCTTTCAGCCCCTTAGGATGAACAACAATATGAACTAACTAGTACCCTCAGAGCTCCCAGGGACTAAATCACCAACCAAAGAGTACACATGGTGGAACTAATGGCTCCAACAGCATGTGTATAGCAGAGGATGGCCTAGTTAGTCATCAAGGGCAGGAGAGGCCCTTGGCCTGTGAAGGTTCTATGCCCCAGTGTAGGGGAATGCCAGGGCCAGGAAGCAGGAGAAGGGTGGGTTGGTGAGGGGGAGGGGAGGGAACAGGTTGTTTTCTCTTTTTTTTCAGAGAGGAAACTGGGAAAGGAGATACATATGACATGTAAATAAAGAAAATATCTAATAAAAAAAGAAGTCTGGTTGTTGAATATTTTAAATGGGTTTCATGTCTGTTTCCATTTAAATACTTTCAAATGAGTATTGTGGCTGTATAAACACTCTTAATTATTTTGTCTAAAAGATAAAAATATGTTTTTCCCTATTAAAGTATGGAACCTCAAGGTCTTTATGACAATGGAAACAAAAAAATTGATTGGCAAACCGCTTCAACCTGCAAGACCTGTTCGTCATCTCTCTTCTCCTCCAGGTGAGTACTGGAGTATTTAATTCTTAAGTATTAATTTATTAACAGCTAATTAGTCATTTATAAAGTAATTATTTGAGGTGGATTTTAAAAGGTAATAAAAATTAATGATCTCTTCTGTTGGAAGAGTTTACCAAAGCCATGTAAAGCTGAAGAGGTTGTTAGTATCTACCCGTCTGAAGTCTTACCAGACCAGCCAGCCAGGAAAGGAGAGTAAGTCATTACTGCAAGGAGCTGGCCTTTTTTTTTCTGTTTT
>NW_022196896.1:21884834-21940926 GCF_008632895.1 Mastomys coucha | reverse complement strand
TAATGTCTCATTGTATAGTTAACTGCTCTCTGGTCAGAGAGACACCCTTCCACATAAATTATTTTTACCTTGTGATTATTGTCAATGCATAGTAGAATTAGTCTTGTAAACAACAATAATCTCATCAACAAACAATGCCTGGGGTTACTGTGTTGTACCTGTAATACCAGCAGGAGTTATAGGTGTGCTTGAGCAAATATCCAATTCCAGAAGTCTAAATAATAATGCTGTAAAAATAAGCCTGGCCTCATGACTCAGGCCTGTAATCTAACTGCTTGAAAAGGTAAGGTGAGAAGATTGCACAGTCAAGGTTTATTTGGCCCATAAAAAGAATTCAAGTCTAATTGGGCAACTTATAATAACCATGATGGGACTTTTGGGACCAACATAGTGTAAAGAGAGAAGTGACTCCTGCAAGTTGTGCTCTGACCTATACATGTATGTGTACATGTATATACACACACATGTGTGTGCACACACACACTGAATAAATAGATACATTTAATAAAAAATTAAAAATACCACCGGGTAGTGGTGACACACGTCTTTAATCCCAGCACTTGGGAGGCAGAGGCAGGCAGATTTCTGAGTTCAAGGCCAGCCTGGTGTACAGAGCGAGTTCCAGGACAGCCAGGGCTATACAGAGAAACCCTGTCTCAAAAAAACAACAACAACAAAAAAAATTAAAAATACAAACTGGCTTGCGAGCTAACTCAGAATGCTCACCTGACACACGTGAGGTCGTGAGGTCCTGGGTTTGTTCCAGCTTAGCCCCTCCCAGTCGGTTCACAAAACTGTGCTTTGGATACAGCTTTGAAACAAATGCTTTGCTGCTAGAGTGACTTCTGTGGTCTAAATTCAGTGGCACACATACAAACTACCTTAACATTTATTTCTTCAGTCTAATCTGTTCCATTGGCTTAATGGACTGGTTAATAAAGGAAAAAACATGCTCCTTTTATTTCTATAAAAATGAAGCAGAAAATGTAGATATGCAACCAGCCTGCTCCCAACCTTGGTTCCTACTAGGAAAACCGTCTGCACTTAATCAAGCATCCTCTCAAGATCCGTTGTTTGTGCCATAGCACCGACAAGGAACTTACTGGATATTCCTGGACCACAGTGCTGGATCTCATGTACAGATGCTGTGTCCTCTGTGTACTGGAAGCTGTTGAGAGTCAGATATTCAGTTTTTCCTAGAGTGAATGATGGGAAGCCATGGGCAGCTGTTCCTTTTTGTGACCAGCTTCTGTCTGCAGTCTCTCCATCTCCATTGTGCAGATTCTCACTTACCCCTTCCCTCCAAGGCTGTGGTGTAGGTGAATGGGAAGGACCACAGGGTACCCCTGATCTCTAACAGAAGTATAGTACATTTAAGATTAAATGACAGTGAGTTCGAGGCTTGGTAGATACAAAGCTAAACATATATAAATCAATCACTTTGGGGCTTTCTTGGCACATCTCTATACATTGCACAGCTCAGATCCCTAGAAGAATTTTCTTTTTTCTCAAATGCAGATTAAGTACTTACTTGCTTTGTGAAAACTTCCTGGTACCCCCAACCAAATATGGCAGCTCGTTGATCTCTGTAAAGCCCACAGTAAGAGTATAATTTACTGTGTGTGAAATTATATGATAACCAGTACTGGTAAGCTTGAGTTTTAGACCACAAACTCTTATCATGCTTAATTACCTATCTCTGAATAAACTGCATGTCAGAACATTGAATAAATACTTGTCAAATAATAAACCATCATAAAATTTTGTAAGAGTGTCAAAGATGTCACAAACACAGATGCTTTTTAGACTGTGGTACATCATTTATTCTATGTGTGGACTTTAAAACAATTTTCCCCTCTGCTAACAGGACCAGTGTTCCCTTTCAACTTTCAGAATGAATATCCATGCAACACTCAATGCTTACAAAGTGGAGTTGGCAGAGTAAGTTTTAGATATTATAGCAGACTGGGCCAGGAAGCAGCTCAGTGGCACAGTGCATACTTATCCAGTGTTTGTGTGTAATATGTACACACACATTATAGACTGTAAAATGACATTGCTAGGTGGCTGTATGCAAGACTTTATGTTCAGTGCATTCTACTTTTAAATATGTTGATATATTTCATACATATATTGATTGCATGCCACCAACATACTTTTCCTCAGCATTTTAAAATATAAATATTTTTCAATATTTGTTTAAAAAATTTAAAAACAAAAACCTGGTAATTCAGAAAGCTTGTATATTTTTCTAAAATTGATTTCATTTTCTCTCTACCCTTCTCAGAGCTAACTATTCTGGTTGTTACTTCTCTTTCGTGAATATGTTTTAAATTTTTCCTATCACAGAATTATTTTAACTGCTTTAGTTTTTTCCACATTAGTGTTTATGTTAAAAAAATTAAGTCCATGAAGTGTGATCCTTAGTGCAAGTTTCTTTGTAGTCTGTAGCCCTTCCCTGCTGACTTAGTTCCTAGTAACATAGCAGCTGTTCTCATGCAGATACTTCCAGAAACAGGCTGTAGGCAACAAATATTAACATAATTAGAATGCTAGGCAACTATTTAACAAATGGAGTAACTCTGTGGGAGCTGATGGAGAAAAATACTTTAGCTTCCATGAACATAGCTTTTTGGTGCATTTTCTTTTGCTAGACAGATGTTTCAGTTTTAGAATGAATGTTATAATGACTCTCCATTGCATTTTCACTTTTTCAAGTGTGAAAGGCTCTTTGTGATAACAACAAACAGCAACAACAACATCCAGGAGGAGAACTGCTGTGTTAAATAGTGTTCTCCCTTCAGCTTAGGACCTCTTTGCCAGCCATTCCTGAATGTTGAAGGGCTCAGTCTTATGTAGGTCTTATACAGATAACCATAGCTTCTGTGTGTTTGTGGGTACAATGGCCACACGATATCCAGAAGAAAGCATTTCATCACAGACCTTTTCACACCCTCTTTGAGGATATTCTCTGAGTCTTGGGATGTGGGGAAAACACTTGTGTTCCAGTTAGGGCCGGGAAGTCAACATTCATTTTGTCTAGTTCTGAATCCGAGTTAACTACTCCCCATCCTATCAGAATGTGCTTAGTTAACTGCATACCAGTCTTGCCACTGTTTGACTAATGATCACATCTGGACTGGCATGTCATATTACATAGCATTCAGTGTTTGTGACTGGGCAAGTCCAAGGATGAGAGTAGCGCTATTCCTGATAAACACATAAGTATTTAGAAAGTAGTCAGACATGTCCATGTATGTCCAAAGCAACAGTAGTAGATTATCCCCCTAGAGCACATTATTTCACAGGCCATGGGCTTTTGATCAGGTTTATAATAGCAGATATGAACTCTCTTCTGTGAAGTGGGCCTGACATCTTATGAGAATGTGCTTAGTTAACTGTGTAATATGTATGCCTTGATTTCACCACTGGTCCCATCTTGACTGATAGGTCACTAGCATAGGTATGTTACCTAGCATACAGGGTTTTATCTCTCAGTGGGTAAGACCATTGATGATTAGTTCCATAGTAGTCTATATACTATCTTTTGTCACTATAAAAGCTAGCCAATGGTGAAGAAGTTTTTAGTTTAGTTTCAGCTTGATGTTTGTGTCCTACAACCAAATTGTAGTTTTGGAAGTAAGGTCATACTGTCTACTATGCTGGATAGCCAAGGACAATGGCAATGACTGTATTGCTTAGGAAAACTCTGGGGCTCCCCTGTGTAGCTGCTCATAGGGAGATGGGAGCTGAGATTGACCTGCAACTCTGGTTCCCTCTGTAGCCCAGGCTGACCTTGAACTCACAACCCTCAAACCTCTGCCACCTGAGTGCTGGGGCTGTAAGCATGCATCCCGATACCTGTTTTCTGTTGTTCCCTTTAAAAAGCACACGTATCATTGTGGCTTATTAGTCAGCTTCAAATATGATATTTTAGGCCTTAGATAAATACCCATTGGGTAGTAAAAAAATGTTACCTAAGCATTTCAAACCCAGTTTAAAACTACATTTTCTTACTCAACAGTGTAAGACGAATGGAATGCAAGCCTTTTCTCAAGGTCTTAATGAACAACAGCAACACCAGTCTCCAGTTAAAAAAGGTACACTTGTGCCCCAATTCCCAACTTTAGCACAGAGATCCAGGATTCCTGTAAGGTTAACTCTCTTTGCTATTTGCCCACATAAGAATTTTATTAGATTTCAGGTTAATTCCTTTGTATTAGCAATTATGTTGGCTTTGTGCTCTAAGGGGGACATTGGAATAACAATGGTTCCAATGAGATGGAAAGTTATTTACACATTTTATCAAATTTTCTTGTGGTGGTCTCTTTATTGATTTAATGTGTGTGTGTGTGTGTGTGTGTGTGTGTGTGTTCTCCCCCAACCCTTTCTCTCCCTCTATTTTGAATGCTAGCCCCTGTCAAGACTGAATTTTCTGGTGTTTTGCCTGTGCTGGAACATGTTTTCTCACTTTCTACTTTCAGTGCTTAGCATTTAATTCAATGATATCTGACTTGTGTGATTATTTCATTGTATTTTAGGATATATGTAAAAAGTGAGTGTCGGCTTTTATGAATATTTGTCCCTATTTCCTTTAGACTTTTATAACTTTTGGGGTTTGATCCATTTTTAGTTAATTTATGGATATAGTATATATATAGGATATATACCTTTTCCTCATTGCATGACCTTAGAACCTTTATTGGGAATTAGGTGCCTTGGCTGTGAGTGTTTATCTATGAGCTCTCAGTTCTAATCCTTGATGCTATATTTTTACCCTATATGGGCACCATACTCTTGACTACTGCAGCTTTGTAGTAAGTTTTGATATCTGGAAGTATAAATTCTCTAACAATACTGTTTTCCAAGGTAGTTTAGGCTATCTGGGCTTCATTGAGATTCTACATTCTCTTTTGGATCAGAGGAAGAATATACCACCCTAAAATACCATGTGTTTGTAACTGGGAAGTGGTGGTCCATGCTTTTCATCCCAGCACTGAGGAGGCAGAGGCAGACATATCTCTGTGAGTTCTAGGTCAACCCAGTCTACAGAGTGAGTTCCAGGATAGCTAGGACTACACAGGGAAACTTGTCACAAAAAAAAAAAACTGAAAAAGAAAGACAAACAAACAAACAAACAGAAAGACCATGTGTTTGTTCCAGTTGCTATCTCTTGTCCTCAGCATGTCTATCAGATAGACTACACTTTGAATGGGTTTACCGAGCTAAGAACAAGCTGTTTCTGCCCATGGTCTACTTGCCGTTCCAATGAATGGAAAGCTTGCACGGTCCACACTTTGCTCCTTTCTGTGATGTCACTCAAGCTTTCCCCTGTCACCTTTTCATTTCCTGCTTCTTTGCCTACATTCTTCAGAAGATTAAGAAGGGCTGACTTTTTTGAGTTTGTCTCTTTGAAAATAGCTTTATTTCACTTTTACACTTGATTGAATAGTTTGGCTAAGAGAGAAAATTTCAGTTGAAGATGAGCTCTCAAACACACACACTGGTAGATACAAAATTTGAGCTATTTTCAATTCACATGAACAACTAGAAAAGACATTTCTGTAGAAACAAACCAGACAAAAGGTGAATTCTCTCAGAATGAAAACTTAGGACCTTCCAATGTGGAATATGTTTGTGCATTTCTTTGGTAGTTTTTCTCTACTCCATTTTTCTCTCAATTCTTTTCTTTAAAGCTCTTATCTTACTAGGTTACTAATAACATTGGCTCTCTAGATTTTGTTTTTATATTTCCTTAGTCATTCTCTAACATTTGAACCAGCCCTCCACCCCGCCTTGTTATTGTTATTATATTGTTATTGTTATTATTGTTTTTTATTTATTTACTTTTTCCCATGATTATACCATCCACAGTTTGAAGTTGCTAATCCTTAGTTCTCAGCCACTGGCCATTCCCATCACAGAAAGCTTCCTAGTACCTGCATTTACACAGCCCTGTTAGCAACAGCAGCTGTTGGTCTCTTCCTCCCCATCTTATTATCCAAGTTGAAAACCCTCTCTTTAGTTATTTATGTATGTGAGTACACTGTAGCTGTACAGATGGTTGTGAGCCTTCATGTGGTTGTTGGGAATTGAATTTTAGGACCTCTGCTCACTCTGATCGGCTCCTCTTGCTCTGGTCCCTGCTCGCTCTGTCCCAAAGATTTATTTATTTATTATATATAAGTACACTGTAGGTGACTTCAGACGCACCAGAAGAGGGCATCAGATCTTGTTATGGTGGTTGTGAGCCACCATGTGGTTGCTGAGATTTGAACTCAGGACCTTTGGAAGAGCAGTCAGTGCTCTTATTCACTGAGCCATCTTGCCAGCCCAAAACTCTCTTGTCTCAAATATAGCCATTCCTTAGGAGCTTTACCCAGAGATGCAATTTAGATTTAATAGAAGTCACATTATAAGTGTGTGATGTGTAACTTGCAGAACTGTGTAAGCATCGCTACATTTCCCTGACAAACACATTCTTTTGTCACACTTCCCTCTTTGCTCACAGCCTTCCCATACTCAGCTTCAGGCAGCTAATGGTAATCACTGTTGTGCTCTGTTGTGGGTTTTTTTTCTTGAAAAGTGGTTGATAGGAATTTCACTGTATGGCTATACATCTTATTTATCCTTTCTATTCTTTTGCATTAAACTTTTGATTATTGTTGATATTGACTGTTCATATAAAATAAAGTTACTATTTTTTTTTATTTCTCTGGGGTAGAAGTTGGACTGATAGACCATAGAATAGATAAATGCATAATATCATTATACTGTTTCAGAATGACCTTGTAGTTAGCTGTATCTGTGAAATCTAGCTGCTTGGCAGCTAGAGGCATTCATCATATTATTTTAGTTTGTTATTCTGATAGAATCTAATTTTCAAATCAACCTATCAAAGAAAGTTAATATAAAATATTTGTCGAAATATTTGTATAGCCATTTCATCCATGTTGAATGTTGGTAAAAAGTTGCTCATCCTATCTCTTATATATGTAGAGTCTCTGATAAGAGCTCTACTATTCTTCCAGATACTTTTTTGTTGATTAATCTACTTAGATATTATTAAATTTTGTTTTTAGCCTTCAGACAACCAGCTTTGTCTTAATTATTTATATTCTTTGGTGATTGTAAATTTCTTTCTCTTACTTTACATTTAGTTTGTTTCATCTCCCCACCCCCAGCATTTTAGTATAGCTTATTAGGTCATTACTTGTGTATATTTATTTTCTTACTGGTACGGTCATATGGAATTTGTCTACAACAAACCTCTTGAGACTCATTTCTCCATTATAATGTTAAGTTGAAAAATTAAAATGGATTAATGTCAGTCTCTAACACATTCATGCCTCCTATGCTAGCATGCTTCCTCGCATGTTAAGATTAATGTCAGTCTCTCTAACACATTCATGCCTCCTATGCTAGCATGCTTCCTCGCATGTTAAGATGAAGTCAACGCTTGCTTGCTTCCTTTCTTCCTCCCTTCCTTCCTTCTTTCCTTCCTTCCTTTCTCCCTTCTTTCCTCCTTCCCCCTTTCCTTTCCTTATTTCTTCCCCTCCCTCCTTCCCTCCTTTCCTTCCTTTCTTCTTCCCTTCCTTCCTTCCTCCCTCCCTACATGCCATGGTGTTTGGACTTTTCCAGCCAGCAGAATTTTAAGCTTCTTTTCTTTCTAGATTGCCTAAATCAAGTATACTGTTATAAGAACACAAAGAAGGAGCAGAGCATTTCTTTACATACATATGTTTTGTAATTCTGTACAATGTGCTTTGATGATAATCACGTTCCAATCTGAACTCCTTCCAGATCCACCCTTATTTACTACCAAATGTAATTTTGTGTCCCTTTACTTTTTAAAACCCATTAAGTCAAATTTATGTTAACCCAAATATTCTTGGATGTGTAGTATCCCGCCGGACTGTGGATCTGAGAAAGCTGACTCTCCCTCTCCCACCAGCTAACAATTGCCAAGAGCTCCTTAGCTAGGGAAGGGGCTTCATGCTCAGCTCCCCTTGCCATGCTGGGATTTGGTATGGCTGGAGCTTGCATAGGTCTTGTCCATGCTATCATAGCCACTATGAATTCATATCAGCTCTTCTGCCCTTCTGTGGCCTGAAGACTCTTTCCTTACAGTCACCAACCACCTCTGGCTTTTACACTCTTTTCAGTGATCTGTGAGACTTTGGAGGAGGGGGTAGAGTATATCTGTTCCATTTAGGGCTGTTCATTCTGCAGTCTCTGATTCTCTGTACCATGGCCAGTTAAGATTCTCCTTGTTCAACATCATCTACAGTGAGTAGATGAGGGTTCAGAAATTAATTAATCTAAGTCATTAGCAGCATGTTTAGCACTATGTTCACTTGGCAAAATAAAAGTAGTAAGTTTAGGAATGGCGCTTTGGTATTGCATAACCAACTGGGACATTCCTCTCTGGGAAGTTCTTGAATTCCTTCATTACTAATAGTTCTTTGTCTAGGGCCAAAGCCTTTCCTTTATCAATGTTAGCATGTCTATTGGTGTTGTCTTTCAAAGTAGTAACTTCTCTGTTATGGCTAATGACTTGTCTAACTATAGGTCCTTGGGCTGATAATGGTGCCAGGTGTGTATTTCATCTTCTAGAACAGGCCTTCAATCCAATTTTAAAGTGATTTTTAACTCCCATTATGTCTGTGGCACTATCACCACAGCAGACATGTCTTGCCAGCCTGATCATTACCGTAGCTCTCAAGAGTAAGTGGAGGAGTGTTTATAGCACCTTCCAGCACTAGGAAAGCTAGCCAGTAGGGTGAGGCTTCTAGATCATACCAGCATGACTGCTCCATGTTGTATGACTCAAACATGTGATATGTTGAGCAATAGGGTTGTGCAAAACCTTTGATGTAATATGAAGAAATTGTTTTCATTGAAGCTATGCTTCAGCCACATTCTACACTTCTGGGAAAGATTTATGCATTTTAAATTTATGTATGTGAATTTTATTCTGAGTATATGTATTATATGGACCAAAGGTGTGCCTGATTCCTGTGGAAGCAAGAAGATGTCAGATTCCCAGGAACTGGAATTACAAACAATTAATTGTGTGTCACCAAGTGGGTTCTGGTATTGAACTCAGGTCCTCTGAAAGAGTAGCAAGGCTCTTAACCTTTGAGTCATCTCTCCAGTCCCACTCTACATATTTTAAATGCTATATTTGAATTGTTTAATTAATTAATTAATTTTAATTCCCTTATTGTATCTTATGAATGTATAATGAAATGTGTTATTTAAGTTGTTAGATATTTGAGATTTTGAAAGTAATATATAGATGTATAATTTAATTTTGTTATTAAAGAACTTAGCCTATATGATTTAAGTCTTTAATTTATTAAGACTTGTTTTGGTTTATATATAGTTGATATCTGTATATTATACCAAGTATATTAAAAATGAACTAGTGTTTTGTAGGTGTGATCTTTATAGTAATTAGACAAAATATTTAATAATGATGCCCACTGCTCTTTTTTTGTGTTTAATTTTCTTAGTTTAGGAGGGAGGATTTTATAATACTTGACATTGTTGTCTAATTTTTCCACTTTATTTCTATTAACATTGTTTCATGTCTTTTAAAATTTGTATTATGCAAAACATAATAATAATTATCCCTTTGTCTGAAAAAGTAGCCATGTCAGCTTCCTTATTCCTAATCTTGATATATATATATATTTATATATATATACATATATATAAAATAAATACATACATACATACACACCTTCCATACAAATATTTATGTTTAATATGTCCTTTGCAGGTGGTATGGTGTTTTTTTTCTAGTGTCAACTTGTATCCATTTATGCAGTGCATTGCAAAGGAGTCAGAAAACTATGACATATGGGTCAGATGCTTGTTTTAGAAGCAAAACTGGTTGAAACAGAGCTGCACTCTTCATTTATGTATTATCTCTGGTGCTTTTGTGCTATGATGCAGAATTGAATATTTGTAACAGATTGTATGTCTCCATGATTCTCAAATATTTTCTAGATGACTCTTCATAAGAGAACTTTAGTTTTTTTAGACTATTCACATTTAAAGTGAGTGTAGTTATAGTTGGACTTAGGCCTATTTATTACTTGTTTTTGTTGATAATAGATGATTTATTATTTTATTTTTTTCCTTCTATACTTTTAGATGGCTTTGTATTTTTATTTAATTTTTATTTCTTGAATGGATTCCTAGTTACTTTTTCTTTTCTAGTTATAATCTAGGAATTATAATATCCAACGTTTTTGCTTGTTTTTAATATAATACCATTTCAAGCCTATGATGATGATACATTCCTGGACATATACGCAGGTCATTCCATATATCTATACCTTAGAAACCCACAAGACCACATTAGTACTTTATCAGTGATACATATTTTATTTACTGCCGTGTAGGGGAAACAGCAGGTGTAGCCCAGGCAGTCGTCTCGCCAGCAAGAAGACACGCGGACACTAGGTTCCTTCTGCAGCAACATTTATTGCCTCCTCCGTAGGGAAAAAAGGGTCGGGCCAATAATCCCGCACTGCTTATATACACCATAGTGCGGTGTGTCTGCCCACAGTGTGGCGTGTCTGCCCATGATTGGCTGTTCGCTCATTACCCTATGTGACGCCCCAGAATGGGCCGTGACTCGGCGTCTTTTCACTCTAAGCACCTTCGCAAACAGTTCTCTACGCACATGTGCAAACAGTTGTTTACTAGGAGTTGACAGCGGAAGTAGGCACCATCTTGCCATGGCGGATGTCTCTCCAGCTCCACCGCTCCCCACAGCAGGAATCTGCTCTACTTTGCTGGCTGTTATCATTTCTTTTGATCTTCCATTTTGAAGAGAGAGTTTGCAGCTAGGATCATTTCTCTTCTACTCGAATGACCTCCTTTTATGCTGATCATATCTGCTGGTAAATTCCTTTCGTTTCTTTAATTAGAGAGTGTTAGTAGGATTTCCCCTGCACTGGTAAGGAGCTCATCGATTCTTTTCTTTTGGTTTCTTTAGAATCTTGAGAACATTGCCATCAGTGTCAACACACTATCAGTACTGGTGATAGTCTTGGATGATTTCTAATGAGAAATTAACAGATATTTGAACAGTTAGTTTCTATAAAGATAGTGTCTCAGTCTTTGATCTCCTGACCGTACCTAGCACAGTGGTTCTCAACCTTCCTAGTGCTGAGATCCTTTAGTAGAGTTCGATGTGTTGTGACCCCTGACCATAACATTATTTTCTTATTTCATAACTCTAATGTTGCTAGTCTTATTAATCATAATGTAAACATCTTACATGCAACCCCATAAAGAGTCATGTGACCACCAAGGGGGCTGTGGCTCACAGGTTGAGAACCTCTGACCTACCATATTACATTTTCAGTTAGTTTGGCAGTATTGATTGTGATTGGATTGGCTCAGAGTGGGTACATTTTGGAATGATCTGAATCTACTAGTAGATATAGTATCTTTTGGTCATGCTTTTGTACTTTATAATGTTAAGTCACCTTGCTATACTTGAGCAAACCCCTATATTACCTAATTTTTACTTTATTCTTTCCACATGAAATGAAGATTTGATGATCTTTTTCTCCTCTATCTTTTTAACAAATATTCCATGAGTTTTAATAAAATAGTGGACAATTTACCAACATCCAAAAATGGAGTCAAAAAGTTATTTGGAACAGTATTGTTTTATAACTATGTTTACATTTTAATATCTACAGAGAGAATTAAATACAGCAGAGATTTCTTGTTGAAGCTTTCAAGTGTTTCCATCTGCAGAAAAAAACCAGACTTTCTGCCTGATCATCCCATTGTACTTCAAAAACCAGTGAGTGTTCCTCACTTCCTTATTGCAAAATTGTATTCAGGTATTTGTCTTCTATGCTTTAACTTTATTATTATTAAAAGAAATTCTAACTTTCTGTATCATAAGGTAGTGGTAGTACAAAAAGCACAAAAATGTAAATGTATGCATAAAATAATCTACTCAAGAAATAGGACAGAATAATTTTGATTTTCTGAATATAAAACTCTTCTGCTGAAAGATTATGAAAATACATCCTGCAATCTAAAAGTTCTTAGTTTTCAATTAACTTCCGTAATCTACCTGGACTTTATTTTATAACATAATATAAAGTGGGAATTGTTTTAATTTTTTGTATGGACATCTAGTCATCCTAGCAATATTTAAAGAAAGCATAGTGTCCTGACACCTTGTAGAAATGTGGACTTGGCCTTTTATTCTGCTCAATTCATCTTTTTATACAGGATATTCCTGTTATCTTTTTTTTTGGTTACCTAGCCATTGAAATTTCCATGCCAAACCACCAAGTGTATCAAAACACACAGAGTAATATATAATCCACTTTCCTGGGTGCTTATAGGAAAGGACATGGGTGTCCTATCATACTTGAGTTTAAGTTGTTGCTCTGCTCTGTGTATATTGCTGTTTCAAGCTTGGACAATTGTAGGGGGTCCAGCCAGCTTGATTGGCAAATCTGGGCGTCGGACTCCCGCTCCGTTGGGTGCTTCTTGGACTGGAGATTATTGGGTACCTGTGAATGCAAGCGGTTAAGAGAGAAAGAAGGACATGGACACCAGGTAGCTGTATCGAGAGATGTGTTTACCATAGGATCACTCAGTTTAAATAATCACACTCAGGAACGAGATTCAGGGGAAATCGAAACCCGCCCATCTAACATAAACACGGGAAACTCCATAACCACCAGACCGGAGGAGGATCTTGAAAGGAAGATCCGGCAAGCTTTTAACAGAGTCATGAGACCTGTCAGCCTTTGATCTAAGGGCTGCAGTCAGAGTTCCTCATCCCCGGGTGTCCCGCTCCAGCTTGCAGCCTGTCAGGGCTGCTTTACAGATACAAAACAGCACTTCGAATGGGGAGTTCTGGCAGAGACAGGCTGAGTTTCATTTAGTTTCAGTTCTTTTGATGTTCCGAGCTACATTGCCCTTGTAGGATCTCAGGGGCCAGTCGCCGCAGGTGTTTCACGCCACAGGTGGGTGGACTTAGCCCCTGGCCTGTCATGTCTTTCTTTCGATTCCGGAACCATCGCAAAGCAGGATGCCACAGACAATGACTTACCTTGAACTTTAATTTTGCAATTGAAGATAAGGATGATAATTTCTGTGTGGCTACGATTAACCCAAACAACATAATAAAATACAAATAATGTATCAGTCATTCTGCATTCAGTGGCTTAGGTCTGTTCTCTTTGGTCCCTACTAATCTTGGCATTTTTTTCAGTCTATATTATTATTTTCTAGTCACTGCCCCACTTCCTGGTTCCCCCTCCCACAGTTCCTGACCCCATTCCTCTTCCCCCTTGGGTTACCTCACTCAGGATGATATTTTTTAGTTCCATCCATTTGCCTGCAAAATTTGTGAAGTCATTGTTTTTAATAGCTGAGTAATATTACATTGTGTAGATGTACCACATTTTCTGCATTCTTCCTCTGAGGGACATTTGGGTTGTTCCCAGCTTTTACCTATTATAAATAAGGCTGCTATGGGAATAATGGAGCACATGTCCTTATTATATACTGGAGCATCTCTTAAGTATATGCCCAGTAGTGGTATAGCTGGGTCTTCAGTCAGAACTCTTCAATTTTCTGAAGGACCACTGGATTGATTTCCAAAGTGTTTGTGACAGCTTGTAATCCCACTAGCAATGGAGGAGTGTTCTTCTTTCTCCACATTTTAACCAGAATCTTCTGTCGCCTGAGTTTTTGATCTTAGCCATTATGACTTGTGTAAAGTGGAATATCAAGGTCATTTTGATTTGCATATTCCTGATGACTAAGGATGTTGAACATTTCTTAAGGTGCATCTCAGACATTTAAGATTCTTGAGTTGAGAATTCTTTTTTTTAGCTCTGTACCCATTTTTAAATTGGGTTATTTGGTTTTCTTGAGTCTAAGATCTTGAGTTCTTTGTCTACATTGGATATTAGCCCTTTATTAGATGTACAATTGGGAAAGATCTTTTCCAAATCTGTTGGTTGCTGTTTTGTCCTATTGACAGTGTCCCTTGCCTTACAGAACTTTTCAGTTTCATAAGGTCCCATTTGTCAATTGTTGATCTTAGGGCCTGTGCCGATGTATTCAAGGCTCTTTGCCACTCTCTCTTCTATTAGATTCAGTATCTGGTTTTATGTGGAGGTCCTTGATCTACTTTGACTTGAGCTTTGTACAAGGAAATAAAAATGGATCGATTTGTGTTCTTCCACATGCAGACCGCCAGTTAGGCCAGCACCATTTGTTGAAAATGCTGTCTTTTTTCCTCTGTATGGTTTTAGCTCCTTTGTCAAAGATCAAGTGACCATAGGTGTGTGGGTTCATTTCTGGGTCTGCAATTCTATTCCATTGATCTACCTGTCTGTATCTGTACTAATACCATGCAGCATTTATCATAGTTGCTCTGTAGTACAGCTTGAGGTCAGGGATGGTGATTCCACCAGAGGTTCCTTTATTGTTGAGAATAGTTTTTGCTGTTCTTGGTTATTTGTTATTCCAGATAAAGTTGAAAATTATTCTTTCTAAGTCTGTGAAGAAATTGAGTTGAAATTTTGATGGGGATTGCATTGAATCTGTAGATTGCTTTTGGGAAAATGGCAATTTTTACTATGTTAAACCTGCCAATCCATGAACATTGGAGATCTTTCCACCTTCTGAGGTCTTCTTTTATTTCTTTCTTCAGAAACTTGAAGTTCTTGTTGTACAGATCTTTCATTTGCTTGGTTAGAGTTACACCAAGATATTCTATATTGTTTGTAACTATTGTGAAGGGTCTTGTTTCCCTAATTTCTTTCTCAGCCATCTATCCTTTATGTAGAGGAAGACTACTGATTTGTTTGAATTAATTTTTATATCCATCCACTTTTCTGAAGTTGTTAATTAGCTGTAAGAGTTCTCTGGTGGAATTTTGGTGGTCACTTATATAAATATCATATCATCTGCAAAGAGTGATACCTTGACTTCCTCCTTGCCAATTTATATCCCTTTGACCTCCTTTCATTGTCTAATTGCTCTAGCTAGAACTTCAAGCACTAAGTTGAATAAATAGGGAGAGAATGAGCATCCTTGTATTGTCCCTGATTTTAGTGGGATTACTTCAAGTATCTCTCCATTTAATTTGATGTTGGCTTTTGATTTGCTGTATATTGCTTTTATTATGTTAGATATGTGCCTTGAATTCTTGATCTTTCCAAGACTTTTAACATGAAGGGGTATTATATTTTATCAAAGGCTTTTTCAGCAGCTAATGAGATGATCATGTGACTTTTTCCTTTGAGTTTGTTTATATAGTGGATTCTGTTGATGGATTTCCTTATATTGAACCATCCGTGCATCCCTGGTATGAAGCCTATTTGATCGTGGTGAATGATCATTTTTGTGTGTTCTTGGATTCGGTTTGTGAGAATTTTATTGAGTATTTTTTATATCTATATTCATAAGCAAAACTAGTCTGAAGTTCTCTTTGTTGGGTTTTTGTGTGATTTAGGTAATCAGAGTATCTATGGCTTCATAGAATGAATTAGGTAGTGCTCTTTCTGTTTCTATTTTGTGGAATAGTTTGAAAATATTGGTATTAGGTCTTCTTTGAAGGTCTAATGAATTCTGCACTAAAATCATCTGGCCCTAGGTTTTTTTTTTGGGTGGGGGGAGACTTTTAATGACTGCTTCTATTTCTTTAGAGGTTATGTTACTGTTTAGATATTTAGATAGTCTTCCTGGTCCTGATTTAACTTTAGTACCTGATATCTACCTAGAAAATCATCCACTTCATGTAAATTTTCCAGCTTTGTTGAGTATAAGCTTTTGTAGTAGGATCTGATGAGTTTTTTAATTTTCTCAGTTTCTGTTGTTATGCCTCCCTTTTTATTTCTGATTTTCTTAAATTTGATACTGTCTCTGTGCCCTTTAGTTTGTTTGCCTAAGGGTTTCTCTATCTTGTTGATTTTCTCAAAGAATCAGCTCTTAGTTTTGTTGATTCTTTGTGTAGTTCTTTTTGTTTCTACTTGGTTGATTTGAGCCCTGAGTTTGGTTATTTCCCACCTGTCTACTCCTCATTGGTGTGTTTGCTGCTTTTGTTCTAGTGCTTTCAGATGTGCTGTTAAGTTTCTACTGTAGGATCTTTCCAATTTCTTTATTAAGGTACTTAGTGTTATGAACTTTCCTCTTACCACTGCTTTCATTGTGTTCCATAAGTTTGTGTGTGCTTTGCCTTCATTTTCAATAAATTATAGAAAGTCTTTCATTTCTTTATTTCTTCACTGAGCAAGTTATCAAGTAGAAGGTTGTTAAGTTTTCATGAGTATGTGGGCTTTCTGTTGGTTTTATTGTTATTGAAGACCACCTTTAGTCTGTGGTGATCTGATAGAATACATGGGATTAATTCTATCTTCTTGTATCTGTTGAGGCTTGTTTTGTGTACAATTACATGGTCAGTTTTGGAGAAGGTTCCAGGAGGTGCTGAGAAGAAAATATATTCTTTCCTATTAGGGTAAAATGTTCTGTATATATCTTTTAAATCCATTTGGTTCATAAGTTCTGTTAGTTTCATTGAGTCTCTGTTTATTTCTTGTTTCCATAATCTGTCCATTGGTAAGAGTAGGGTGTTGAAGTCTCCTACTATTATTGTGTGAGGTTCAATGTGTGCTTTGAGCTTTAGTAACTTTTCTTTTACAAAGGTGGGTGCCCCTGTATTTGGGGCATATATGTTCAGAATTGAGAGATTATCTTGGTGGATTTTTCCTTTGATGAGTACAAGGTATCTTTCTCCATCTTTTTTGATAACTTTTGGTTGAAAGTCTATTTTATTGGCTATTAGAATGGCTACTCCAGCTTGATTTTGTTGAAGATGTTTTCTGGCCCTTTGAATCGGGAATCTTTACGCTCTTTTATACCTATTACCCTTAGGTTTGGTCTTCTCATTGTTTCCTATTATTCTTAGGTTTGGTCTTTTCATTGTGTCCTAGATTTCCTGGATGTTTTGGCTTAGGATCTTTTTGTACTTCATGAATTCTTGACTGTTGTGTCAATATCTTCTATGCCTGAGATTCTCTCTTCTTTCTCTTGTATTCTGTTGTGATGTTTGCTTCTGTTACTCCTGTTCTCTTTCAGAGGTTTTCCATCTCCAGTGTTGCCTCTCTTTGTGATTTCTTTATTGTTTCTATTTTCTTTTTTGATACTGGAAGGTTTTGCTCAGTTCTTTCCTACTTGCTTTTGTTGTCCTGTAGTTCTTTAAGGAACATATGTGTTTCCTCTTTAAGGGCTTCTACCTGTTTACCTGTGTTGTCCTGTATTTCTTTAAGGGAATCTATTTATGTCTTCCTTAAGGTCCTCTATCATCTTCATGAGATGGAATTTTAGGTAAGAATCTAGTTTTCCAGGTGTGTTGGAGTATCCAGGGCTTGCTGTGGTGGGAGAACTGGGTTCTGATGATGCCATGTAGCATTGGTTTCTGTTGCTTATGATCTTATGCTTGCCTCTCAACAGCTGGTTATCTCTGGTGTTAATTGGCCTTGCTATCCTGTTGCTCCTGTGAGCTTGGTTGTCATGGACCTCCTTGAGTCAGGCTGTGTCTGGGTGTGGGAGGAGTTCTGTGAGCCTGGTTATGACGGACCTCCTGGGAATCAAGCTGTCTCTGGGTGTGGGTAGTCGGGGGAGGCAGTTGGAACAACTGAACTAGCCCTGGGTGCCATTGTGAACTGGAAGCCATTCTGTTTTCTTTATTGTTTCTTTTTCCAGTTTTAGTTCTTGGGCCATTTTATTCAATTCCTTCACCTGCTGTTTTCCTGTGTTTCTTTAAGGGGTTTATTTGTTTCTTCTTTGAGGGATGTTTACCTGTTTGCCCGTGGTTTCCTATATTTCTTTAAGGGAGTTATTTATATTCTTTAAGGAGGATATAAATAACTCCCTAAAGAAAGGTCTCTATGGTCTTCATGAGATTGGATTTTAGGTCAGTACCTTGCTTTTCAGGCTTGTTAGGGTGTCCAGGGCTTGCTGTGGTGGTTCTGATGGTGCCACCTTGCATTCGGTTCTATCACTTAGGACCTTGCACTTGCCTCCGGCCATATCATTATCCCTGGTGTTAACTGGTCTGGGTGTGTCTGACAGGAGGCAGGTAGAGCTCTGTGACCTGGGTTAGAGATGGCCTCCTTGGAGGCAGGGAGTGCTGTCTCTGGTTAGGGTGGGCCATCTGGGTCCCTGGTTACTGCAGACCTCTTGTGAGGCAGATTGGCAGTAATGTGGGAGGGTATCATACTAGATGGTCTGGTCTGGGTGGAGAAGTGGGCAGGAAGGAGGTGAAGTTTGGCAGGGTGGGTAGGTCCCTTGTTGGCTGGGTTCTGTGTGTGTCCTAGCTGGCGTGGGTATTAGGGTGAGATTCTCACCTGTGTAGTTCCTATGGACCTCCTGGGAGGCACGCAGGCTGTAGGGTGTAGAAGATATCGTCCTGGTTCAGGTAGGGAAGCAGACCACAACCTACCCTTTGCATTTTTTGATTGTTATCAAAATAACTATTTTCTTTAGGTAAGAGCAATGATAATTTTAAGATGAGACTTGGAACACCAGTGTGCTGAGAAAAGTTCCACTCTGGCCTATAGAGTATTATCTTCTTTTCCCAATTTTGGAATTTTAACTCTTGAAAATTTATACCTTTTCTGCTGTTATGCGTGGGGCTGGGCCAGTAATTCAGTGGGCAGGAGCAGTTGCAGTCATGAGGACCTCAGTTTGAATCTCTACAACCCATATCAAAAGCTAGGTGTACATGCATAAGGAAATAGGAGGGTCCTTGAGGCTTGCTGACTGTCAACCAGTTCCAAGTTCAGTGACACACCTTATCTGAAGAGAGTAAGGAGGAAGTCACAGAGCAGAACACCTGGCATACATTTGGTCTGTATCCATGTGTGTGTGTGCTTCAGTTGGCACACACACACCAATCCCCATTATAATTAAATATATATTTTTTGGTTATAAGTAAAAATATTTATATTGGTTATTTCTATTAATATTCCATAATTGAAACTTCTTAGGTGCCTCGAGCCAGTGAAACATTATGTGTGTGTGTGTGTTTGTGTGTAGGTGCGTGTGTTACACTGTATATGTATAGAGATCAGAACATAGCGTTGCAGGGGTCACCATTCTTTCCGTTATATAGATCTTGGGGATCACACTCAGGTCTTGAGGATTGGTGGCGAGCACCTTCACCCACTGAGCCATCTCACTAGCTGATTAGCCAAGTTTTTGGAAATTAAATTAGGAAGTACAATTGTTTAATAAGACTTTTTAAAAAGGAAATATTTGGCAAAGAAAAGGGCATTAGATACTTATATTTTCTCACTTGTCTGAAGATCTAAGGGAACATATAATTTCTTGGTCTGTAAGAGTAAATATAAATTTCAATTACACATAAAACAAGGTCACTTTATTTCAGGCTTAAATAATTCATTGACACTTTATTTTGCTAATAAAAGCTTGACAAAGTTCTTTTGAGTAAACTTACATTAGAATTGCTTACTTTTGCTTTATACATTACAACATTTATAAAACTAGGCATCACAGAAACAGAACACCAGACTTGGAATACAATTTACTATTTATAAGAATGGATTACACAGGCTTACTGAAACACAACTGTATTTGATAGTCACTTTAATAGTTTCTATAGTAACATGCATTTAGATAGAAGTAGGTTCATAGTACTTGGTTGAATAAGCTAATTTGTGAAAACTGTATTTAGTTAATCTAATTGATGAATTGTCTTTCTTCTATATTACAGGAAAACAACCAAAGTTTTAAGTAGCATTTTAAGAACAGATGAATTTGAAGATAAAGAATTATTCATTTTATATTTTGGACACCTGCAAATGAAGTGGACCTAGTAACAATAACTAATGGACTGTGACGATTCAATTTATTTTTACTTTTGATGGTTGGCTATTTGGCTTCTCATAAAAGGAGAAAGAGATATTTTAAAGTATAAAGAATTTTTCTAATCAGTTTCAGCTTTGCAGGCAGTTCCTGCAAAAATTGGGAAGTAACACTCGAAAGTGGGGATGTTGTTGGCGAAGTGGGAAGACTGTATTATAATTTGCATGCTATTTGCAATTCTTGTTTTTCACCACTTGTAATAATGGAATGGAAATGTAAGCTGTAAAGATTCTCACATATAAAGTATTTGCTACGATGTATATATGGTACAGAATTTTTGTTGCCCTTAACGTCAGTCACTTGGTCTTTCCCCCACTGATTGCACATCAGCACCTGACCAGGACATTATGGTGTCTGCAGAGCCCAGAATGATTCTGGTGTTCAAAGCATAGTTGTCAATGGCAGGAATAGGGGAGACTTTCAGAAACATGATTAACTGGGTTCTTGATAACAATATGGTCTTAGGTTCATACCTACTAGCAGAGATGACCAATTTGAAAAGGTACTTAATGAAACAGAGGTTGAAAGTAGCTGATGCAGGTTGGTTATAAGACTGAGAGTCACACAGGGGAAAATTGTCTCCAAACGAGGAAAACTTCAGGCTGCAAATAATTGAGGCGTATTAAGTTTTGATTCTGTCATTCCTCATAAAGAATTTGGAGGCTTAAGCTTTTAATTCCTAGGGATTTAATGCAGTAAACTGCATGTAATGTGTCAGGAATGCTGCAGATAGAAAGGTAAGTAAATAAAAGTTCACTTCTTCTATTCATTCTTGTCCTGGGATCATGAGAGTCATTCAAGGCCACTGTTCATCAGAAACTCTGCCTCCTCCTGAGTGCGAAGTCTAAAGCCAGCGCCTCTGCTTTGCTGCTGTGGCTGGCGATGCTTGCCCAGATGCTAGCACTTAGTCCACAGGAGGTGTCCCAGCCCGGCCTTGCAGGCGATTCTGCTCACTGTTTGAATCCTCAGAGAAAGGAATGGTTTTTAATAGGGGAAAATACCCTTTCGTTAAGCATCATTTGTTTGTTTGAAAATGAGATATTTATTCTATAACATTATTGTTGTGTGATTATGTTTGTGTACATGTGTGTGTTGTCCCCTACTATTTATTTTTCTTTTAGTCATAGGAGTCAGTATGTATATGTATTTTCATACATAATCACACATACACTTAAAACATACACATATACATAACAGCTGAGATCAGAATTAGCAGAGTTTAACAAGTTAATTATTTGCCTTTTTGCTTAGGTCCTTTTGATTCTAGTTTAGTTTATTTACAAACCCTATTCAAATTTGTAACCAGAGGGCCTTTCTCCAAACTCTGTTGCTGGGCAGAGCCCCTTTTCAGTTAGACTACTCCACTTTTTCAGTAGACTGTCTCCTACTTTGAAAAAGTACCTGGTGTACAAACACTTGATAGAAGTTTTGGGTTAGATATAAAGTGAGCCAGTTAAGACAGCATTGTGACTGGTTGTAATCTGTATTTTGAAAGCATTTATCCCAGGATTTTCCAGAAGCATGTGTATTTACAGTCCCCGACTTTCAAAGCATTACTGTGTGTGATCACAGAGTCCACAGTAGGGCTCCGCTGCCCCGTTTACCTTCACACAATGGGCAGGCGGTCTCAGCAGCCATCAGGTAACTCCAGCAATGTCTTGTCCTGCATACCTGTAACAAACGAGCTGAGGCAGGCACTGCATCATAGTGCTTGTCACCTCAAGATTGGAAGAAGTGCATGTGTGCACGTAAAGGTTGCTAGTGTCTAACAGCTATGAAATGTTACATAGCTTTATGAGGACTGAATATAAAAATTCCATAAAGTATTTTGGGATGGTATTCTCATCTCATAGTTATGAAATGAAATTTTCATTCAAGCTCTCTATTTCCCTAGGTTTTCCACCTGTTAAAAAACCATAATATTTTACATATATTTTCCCTTAAGACCCAGAATTTTATAGGCATTTGTATGAGGGTATAACATGATAGTAGTTGTATGTGTATTTTTGTAGCAGAGTCTATAACCAGAACTTATAGGGAAGAGTAGATAAGATGTATAGTTTATCTTCGTTGCCTTAGGAAAGTTTACAAAATAAGTGTATTCAGTTGTAAACTTTTGTGTTTGTTTTAAATTTCTTTATTCATTTGAGTTGAAGTTTTATTTAAGTACTGAATTTATTAAAAATCTTCATTTAAATTCAAGTGTTCATTTTTATAAGAATAGTTATTTATATGGATCATATACCAAAGCCTCCTGACATAAACTTTAATTTCCCCAAAATAAAGCTTGCCTTTTTGCTCAATAATGCTTAGCTTATATATGAGAATTTTAATACTTACAAATAAAGGTTTTACATTAGTAAATGCCCTAAGTTACTATAGATTGCTCACTTGTAAAATACCAGTTTACAACATGAGACATAGAGCTTCTACAGGCTATAGCCTAGACTGTTTTTATGCATTTATGTTAAATATTAAAGGAATTATAAGGTGAGTAGTTGGAAGACCATATGGATGGACCTTATGGAAGCAGAATGATTCTCTCACAGAAAAATGTGTTACTGAAAAAGTCACAAAGAACAGGTGTAACTCTTTAGAGCAGTGGGTGGCTTGAGACCTCTTGGGATAGCACATCGGATATTCTGCATATCACATATTTACATTATGATTCATAACACCAAAATTAGTTATGAAGTAGCAATGAAATAATTTTATGGTGGGGTCATCACAATCTGAGGGAAGTATTAAAGGGTCGCAGCAATCAGAAGGTTGAGAAGCACTGCTATAGAGCATACGCCAGCTTACAAACCCTGGCCTATGATACGACTCTTTAGAAGTTCCCATTTAGCATTTTTACCATAATTATCATATTTTATTACTTTATATGTATATACCATTTTCGTATATTTGGATTTTGCTATGATTGATTACAATATAGCAGATCAATTCCCATCAAATATCAAGAGTAACAACTGAAAATAGTTACAGAATACACTTTAGAAGAGTGTGCTAACACCACAGGGAACAAAGTGTCCAGCTGATCGACAACCACAGTTTACACTTGCACTTGGAACAACAAAGACATTGTGTGGGAGCATCTAATTGTTGTTCAGGATCCACCATGAAGCTGAAAGGAGAAAAAGAATAATGAGAATATATGTTTTTAGGGCAGAAAACTGTAGAGATTGTTCCCTTTATCTTCAGTCTGCAAAATTGTTTTTCTCATTTTAAATTTTAGGTAATTGGAGATATTGAGCTACTCCTGTGGGTTTTTTTGCACTTTGTTGTCTAAGACTTTATAATATATGAATATATATTATATATATTACATATATGAGTATATATAATATATTCATCATTGTAACAAGATTATAAACACTCTGATGTTGTTGGCAATCTACTTAATCCTAGCAGTTGTTAGGAAACAACAGAATGTATTTCTACACGTTTCAGTCTAAGCAAATGGATGCATTATAAGTACTTTAATATGTCTAGATTTAAACACTAGAAATGTCTTCCCCGATGAATATAAATACCCAAACATAACCAATGGTACCGAGCTATCACTGCTGGCACAGCTTGCTGAAAAGCAGAGGGGAAGGAGTAAGCTTGTCTTTAAAGTTGCTGATTGCTTGTGCTCAGACCTTACTTTCTTGACTACCTCCTTCCCTTTATGGCAAGGATGTTCTGGCTCCTTAGCTGGTGTCCGATAGTTGATGGGCCTGTATGGCTGTAGTTCATGCATCATTTGACTTTTGAATTTAAAGGTTCTAAGGGATATACTTTGGCTGGTTTCTATACTTATGTCTGAATGGTATTAGGCTTACCTGAAATATATCTTACTTCCGTTTTTCTAAACATAGCTGCCATTTTCAGGTTTTAAAAACTCAGATTCTCAGTTCTTGTCTGTACATGTCCCCACTCGGAATTCATCCTGCTGAGGTTCTGCAGTTGGAATGCCAGCAGGACCTTGGTATGGGTTCTTTTCTTCCCTGGCCTGGGTCACACTGTCCTACTTGGTCAGTTCCCATTCGATGATGACTATTTTTGTTCCAGCTGTCAGTTATTACTGATTGGAACATGTTGTTATCCATTTAAAAAACTTCTAAGAACTCTAAATTGTTGTTCATATTCTAACTAAGATACTGTCCACCTTCAGGTTGAGAAAGGTAACTTCTTTAAGTCTAAAAGGCATGTGTTACCTCTAGTGATAACTATTTTATGTGCCTTGAACTGTGTTTTATTTTTATATAAATGTGTGCTTTTTGTAAATATGTGTATATTTACACACACATATACATATAGAAATATGTACATATATTTTAAACTGGATAGACAGCCTTTGTCCTTCGAGATTATGTTTTTATTCTGTAGTCAGTTAGCTCCTAGCAAACTGCTCAGTCAGAACAGGATCCCGACAGTGCCAATAACTAGGTTCTGTACCCCAGAAACCCCATGGTCAGGCTCGCAGCATTACTCAGGAAATGCATGCATACTTAGGAACTGAATCAGTGGGTAGATAGCAAGTGAACTTTCTCAGTAATCTTAAGCTTTCCCCAGATTTTTGAGTCAATTTCATTCCAAACATGTCTTATCCTGTTTTTTTCCCCACTTACAAAAATCATTTTCATAACTATTATGATGAATTTTTCTAACATAACTCTAGCCTCCATGGCTTATTTCACATTGCATTCAGCATACTAGATTGTAATTACAAAGAAAGCATTTGAATAATGTTTTATATATATGGGTTGACTTAAATTTTACTAAAATTATAGTGACCAACTAACTCCCAACACTAGGTGTAATGCAGCAAGAAACAAAATGTCATTAGGGAAAAAGACAATAAAATATTTCTTTCCCCTCCCCAAATTGAAACTAAAGGAGCAGCATAGGAAACACCACTGACTAAGTGTGGGTGTGGGAGACCGTGCTGTCTTACAAGACAGGACAGTGGTGGTAGGAAAGCACGGAGAAGCATGGAGCTCGCCCCACGATAGTTACCAGGAACTAGCATCGTAGAGGTGAGCTCTGGAGTTTCCAAGAAATCCACGTTGCTTCTTTGGAATGTCTTGCTGTAATTTGTCTGGAGGTGGCTGCAAAATGATTTCAGGTTAAAGTTGTGCATTTTTATTTAAAACCTTCCTAGGTAGAGTATAGCAGAGATCAAATTCAATCAGGATGCCAAGATTTGGACTGGTTTGAACTAAATGCCCACATACAGTCGGCTCTTGATGCTTATTTAACTTTAATAGAACCTAAAAAAGTAGTAATTGTCATGAGAAATTTAGATGAAAGGCATTCAAAATAAGCATATAAGACATGCTACATTGGGAGGTAAAGTGGACAAATGAAAGCAACGATATGTTCATATGTAAAGAACAGGACATCTAAGCACAGGAACTGTAAATTTTCCATGATTGGAGAAGGAGATAGGATTTTAAACTATCTTTTAAAAGGCCACAATGCTTGGAGTTGCTGTCAGGGTCTCTGGCCAAATTGCTATGGTTGGCACTCTTGTTTTCATCACGGTATAGTATGTGTCAGTTATTTATTACTGGACAAACTCTCTGCTGCATCCCAGGACTGCCCCCTTGAAGCAGTGTAAGGTGAAATACCAATCAGTTGAACTTCTCAGCCTTTTCTTACCTTTGTTACCATATTTAGTACTCCCAAACACTGGAGAGCTATATTTTCTGTACTACCTAAAAACACCAGGAACAGTTTATATGATAGAATAAAATGTTCCTTCATGTCATATTTTAAAATTGCATATTTGTTAGTAATTTACTAGATTGTAACATAGTAGAACACTGGAATAGTAGAGAAATCATTTTCCTCTCACAGTTGGTTGGTAAGTTTTTCCAATGTCTTTTATTCCTTTATTTGTAATGTTTTAAGGATATTAAAACATATTGGCCACTGTGTATAGTTTAAATTTAAATGAAACAAAATGATATTCATAAGTGTTTATAGTTCATGATGCGTCATACCCAATCACTTCTCCTTCCTAAGACATCCATGACCCTGTTGTCTTAGGGCTTCTATTGCTGTGAAGAGATACCATGACCATGGCAACTCTTATAAGGGAAAACATTTAAATGGGGCTGGCTTGAAGTTCAGAGGTTTAGTTCGTTATTGACATGGTTGGAAGCATGGTGGCATCGTACTGACACCATGGCATAGCAGACAGACATGGTACTGTAGAAGGAGTTGAGAGTTCTACATCTTGATCCACAGGCAGCAGGAGACTTTCTGCCACACTGGGTATAACTTCAGCATATGAAACCTCAAAGCCTGCCCCCACAGTGACACACTTCCTCCAACATCACCACAGTGCCACTCCTATGATACAAGCATTCAAACCCATGAGTCTATGGAGTGAGCATTAATTCAAACCACCACACTTGTCTAAACCTGTTTCTCCAAGAGCATCAGTAAAATGCAAATGCTCAAGGTGGGATCAATATGAAATAAATTCTGACGGCTCTAGGATTCAGTGTAACAAGGCAAGTTTTAAGATGAACACCTCAGACCTGGTGGTACAGGTCTGGAGTTCTGGCTACTCCAGGCTGAAGCAAAAGCATTTCAGAATCAAGACCTGACTGGGCTATAGAGTAAGTGCAAGACCATCCTGGACAACTTAGTGGACCTTGTTTCAGAGCATAAACTTACAAGGAAGCTGGGATGTAACAGTGATGGGGTGTTTACTCAGCATGTTCACACCGTTGCTTTAATCTCTAGCGCCAAATAAAGCTTTTTGAACATTTCATTGTGTACATCACCACACCCACACTCAGTAAACAAGTCATTTTCCCTCGGAACTTACCGGTTCCACACACTGCTATTCTCCCAGAACTCATAAATCATGTAGCGAGATTCATTTGAGAGCTTCTGTATAGAGATACTGAAATAGAAAAGGCATGATTGGGTCCTGGAAATTAGCGAAGCAAATGCAGAGTTAGGGGAGATGACTCTGGGCAAAGCGTAAATACCAAGTTGTAAGATCTCCATTGCAAGCTGTCTAAGTTTGCCTCAATGAAGTGTGTAGATCAACCAAGGAAGACTCTCAACAGCCTCAGACCTCAGACCAGTATGTACATGTGTGTCCACATATACGCTGATACATGTACCGATGACATACTGCGCACACACACAATCAGATTTTCTAATCTGTATATGCAGTATACAACGTTACTTTATGTATAAGAAACAAAGTAGCCTAAGCCAGGAAGAATATCAAGTGGCTTTATCAAAAATTGAATAGCTCAGGGTATCTATTTTTGCATACAATTTTAGATTAATATCTTTGAACACATTCAAAGTTCTTAGTTGTGTATTTTGTGTTTTGTATATATCTCTGTGCTATTTTCATTCCTGGTGCCTATGGAGGTCAGAAAAGGATATATTCCCCTGAAACTAGGGTAATAGTTGTGAACCACCATGTAGATATTTCAAATCCAACCTGGGTCCTCTAGGAGAGCAGTCAGTGATCTTAACCACTGAGCATCTCTCCAGCCCCCATTTAAAAATGTTACTAAGCATCTCATGCCAAAATTTACTAAAATTCTTTGTTTTTAAAAATATCCTGCTTCATGGCAGTGTAGAGCATAGTAGAGGAAATTCATGTAAAGCCTAGAGAAAAGTTGGACAAGTAATAAAATAGATGAAGATCCGCACCAACCTCAGAACAAAGGAGCAGAGGGACATGTTCACAAGGTTTGTGAGCTTGTGTAAGAAGAAGCAGACCTGTGATGCCTGTAAAACTGAATTCCTAATGACATCTTTTTAGTCTAATGTTTCAAAATGTATTTAAGGCTCTACCAATGAAATGAATGCAGATTAAGGATTCAACTATTTGTGACCACCAGGTGGCAGTAACCTCACAAAAGGAATTTTAATCTATTTTTGTTTTCAAAGATCCTGCTCATGGCTGTGTGGAGTATGCATAAAAGATATTTTGTTTCTTTTATTCTTATAGTTTTTAAAAATATAGTTTGGTTCCTTGGGCATGATATGCTAATGTTACTAGTTTGACTTAAGATTTTTCTGAGTAAATGTTTGCTATATGGTAATAGTTTCGTACAACAGGGAGTTTGTAATCTTCTTACCCCAGGAGTTCATGGTAAGCTTTGTGACTTTTCCCATAAACTTCTACAGTGACCTACAAACTCCTGTGCATATATGTTTTTCTGGGGAGGGAATCTCTAGCTTATTTTAGTGTCTTGAAGGTCTCCCTAATGCTCAAATATAGCCCAGTAGTCTATCAGGCAAGTCTCAACTCTACTTTCTTTAGGATGAAGATTAAAACACCCACCCTAGTATTTCAGGCCATCATTAGTTGCCTCTCGCAAACTAGTTGTTGATGTTACTCATTGTATTAAAAGCCTAGTAACTGTGCTATAAAAATATTACATTTTTCTGGACTAGCACAGAAAGGCCTATAAACTTCTAATTTCAGCATTTGAAAGGAAGATGCAGGAAGATCTTAAGTTTGAGACGAGTCTTGTCAGCCTGGTGTGGTATCCCTCAAACAAACACTGAAGATACATGTCATTGATAGAGCATTTATGTAGCAGGTGTGTGATCCCCAACATTGCCCTCTCAGTGAAACTCACATCAGCACAATGCCCAAGCTGTGAAAGACTGAGGGTAGAGGATTAGGTAGGAAGGGAATCATGGGGTGATAGGTGGGGTAAAGAATGTCTTAACAGAACTACCTATCAAGTGTGCTACCTTTGACCCATTACTCAATCTCAGTTTACCCCTCTGTGAAATGGTTCTATGAGGAATGGAGAGGAGGCCCTCTTACTCTTGGCTTCCTTCCTTCTCTGAGTGCCTGCCCTGCTTAACCGACAGGGCCAAACCAGTGGGAAAAAAAGATGTAACAGGAACACTCTCCACATTTCTACAAACAGAGGTGTGGGGTTGGCTATCACATTTTATCTTATCCTTACAGATTGGTGATTAATAATAGTTCAGTGCACCCCATTAGTTCTTAAAGGTATCTCAGAAGTGAGTGTTAGAATATAATTCATACACTGGTTCCTGGGCCTCTGGCATTGGAAACATGAACATATCCAAATTCTAGAATTTGGCAGCAGAGAGTAGCTTCACTTAGTTCTAATGAAAAAAAAATGTAGAATTTTAGGACAAGAATATGATTTAATTTGCTCACTACCTTAATGATAAGGATTCTGTTTCCAGTGTTTGATCATAAAAGTCACTGAAGGCAGGAGCTATTTCCTGTTTGGTGCTGAGGACTATTCTAAGAGCACATTGTGTATTCCATTTATCCCACTGCTGGCTCTCTTACAAAAGGTGCTGAACATTTGTAATTGCAGAGAAGGTGAGGAACTTATAATGATATATCATTGTATAGCAACTCACATGAATGAGATTTGAGATTTTCTTCAATTGTGTGTGTGTGTGTGTGTGTGTGTGTGTGTGTGTGTATGTGTATCAGTGTGCACACCAGAGTGGGTGTGTAGAAGTCAGAGATAAGTTGTGGAAGTCAATTCTCTTCCTCCACCACATAGATCTCATTGAACTCAGGTCATTGGGTCTGATGGCAAGCACCTTTACACGGTGTCACCTTGTTAGCCCTCACCAATCTTTACAAGCATGATTGATGGAGTATTATAGCCCAGCCTCTGTCAGTCCTCAGACTTCCACATTTCTTGGTGAATATTCAGAGCAAGTTCTAATTCAGTTGACTGAGTTTCACAAGATTTTTACTGATATGAACCAGAAGGATCTTGTGTTTGTACTCCACCCCTAGTTAGCCACAAAGAGTTCAGGAATCTTTAATTCAACTATTTTTAGATACTGATGAGAAAGATTAAACATGCAGTTTTGAGTGAATCTTGGGAAAGTTTTTTAATGCACCGGAGTCTTCTTTTTTATCTAAGCTGGATGCCTGTAATGATTCCCGTGAAAACTAAATAAGAAAACAAATGCAAAATTAGTAATCTTCTAAGGCTTCACCCCGTGTCTTAGTGGCGAGGCTTAGCTAAGCATTATGGGAGATGAATCCTTGCTAAATCATGGTGCTTCAGCAACTTAGCACTAGGTAGCCATGAAGGGTACACAGGATCACAATGGCTGTTATTAGTGGTATTTGATGATTCGTCAGCAGGTAGAGAACGGAACTGATTTACTTAGACATCTGAAAAGCTGAATTAAATAGGCGATGTCTTTTCCACAGGTGTTCCACCCATGTGGTCATTTTCTGATACTCGTTACATCTGTATACATCCTGACAACCCCTGCAAAAGAAATTAGCTGAAGAATCTGCATGAAGTGGATGAAGAACCACTAAGAAACACATCGGTGTTCGAAGGAAAAGGCAAGGCTGGGCATCTATCCTTCACCTCTCCTCTAAATGGGTTCTCTCCTCACCTCTAAACACAGCAGCAAGAGTTCTTCCTGATTCTGCATGGTTTGCACCCAGCATCACAGATCTACTAACTCTCTGACCCACCCACAGCAGCTGCCTTCTCTCTGGGGCTATTCGCACCCAGGTTCCACTGCATTTGAAAAATAATGTTTCAGAATCTTAAAAATTTTTGTGCCCTTGTACCACAGTAAGAGCCAAGATTTTAAGCTCTACTAAAACAAAACAAAACAAACAAGCAAACAAATAAAAAGACTTTATCTATTTATGTTCATTAAAAAAAAAACTAGTAGTATTGTATGATTTTAAAATATGCAGTTAATATGTCTGGAGTTATTTAAAATTTATATTGAGAAAAATGTATGTATTTTCAGTATTGCTGTAGACAAGCATCTACATACGACTGTTCAATTGGGGGGGGGAGGGGATAGGGTTTTTTTTTTTTTCAGAGGGGAAACCAGGAAAGGGGATATCATTTGAAATGTAAATAAAGTGGACAATTTTCTAGACAGATACCAGGTACCAAAGTTAAATCAAGATCAGATCAACGATCTAAACAGTCCCATATCTGCTCATGAAATAGAAACAGTCATTAATAGTCTCCTAGCCAAAAAAAACCCAGGACCATATGGGTTTAGTGCAGAGTTTTATCAAACCTTCAAAGAAAACCTAATTCCAATACTCCTCAAACTATTCCACAAAATAGAAACTGAACACACTCTACCCAATTCGTTCTATGAAGCCACGATTACTCTTATACCTAAACCACACAAAGACCTAAGGAAGAAAGAAAACTTCAGACCAATTTCCCTTATGAATATCGATGCAAAAATACTCAATAAAATTCTTGCAAACTGAAATGTAAATAAAATATCTAATAAAAAATAAATTAAAAAAATTATCTTGCAAAAGGGAAAAAATGATGTTCTTTCACAGAAAGCTTAATAAATATATATATTAAAGTTATATATATATATATATATGTATATATATATACATATATATATAAAGTTATATATATATATATAAAGTTATATGTATATATATATATATATAGAGAGAGAGAGAGAGAGAGAGAATACATTTACTTTTAAAATTTGATATGATTCGCCAGGCAGTGGTGGCACACACCTTTAATCCCAGCACTTCGGGGGCAGAGGCAGGCAGATTTCTGAGTTCTAGGCCAACCTGGTCTACAGAGTGAGTTCCAGGACAGCCAGGGCTACACAGAGAAACCCTGTCTCAAAAAAGAAAAAAAGAAAACAAACTAAAATTTGATATGATTCATTTTTCTTTTATTGAAAATAAATTATTTTTTATGCAAAAAAGACTGTTCAATTGATTGTTGTTTTGTATCAAACAACTTTTATAATATGCATTTTTATTGTTGTAATATTTTATAAATTTTAAAGAATATGACAAAATAAAAAAAAAGGAAAGGTATTGCAGGTATTGAAGGGGGGTCTCTGGGAGGAGTTGGGGTACAAAAGGGAAAGAAGAATGTTATTTAACTATTTAATTAAAATATATTTTTAAACGTTAACAAAGTCAGATAAACTGAAATTATGTATCTTTTCTCATAATGCAATAAAACTTGAGTCAATTAAAAAAAACTTTCATGCTTTTTTAATGAATATAAAACCTCTAACCAATCCCTGGGAATCTGGCACAGACTTTTCTTCTTTCTGTCTTTGCCAGTTCAAAAAGCATTTACTGAGTTCAACCTTCAATTGGATAGATTGGTTCCTTTCTGTATTTTCAAAGCAGTTTTATTTTTAAATGAGTAGGCTTTGAAAAACAACATATACTCCTGCCTTGGCAAATCTCTAATTCATCCAAGAGTGAAAATGCTTTTATTTGTGCTCTTATGACCTTGTTATGAAGTAGAACAGCAATCAAGAAAGTGCAGCATTTCCTAGTGTCTGTTACAAAGGCCACACTGGGAGGCTGTGAGGAGTTAATGATGCTCATACTGCAGAGATGGGAGGTCAGCCAGGAAGAAGGCATTGGAGACTCCAGCTCACATCTCAGTCCTCAGTGGATGGAAGATTACTATATTGGGCATTTCACACATAAACATTACATATAAGCGTTTTATGAGTGTGTGTGTGTTTACTAGGGATTGAATCCAGAGGCTTATACCTGCTAGGCAATTGTTCAGCCTCTGAGGTACATTCCTAATACTTTCTGTGTTTGAGAGAAGGTCTCACTAAAATTGTCCAGGTTGGACTTTAAGTCATTTTGTCACCTAGGCAATCCCTCACCTCACTATCTTTTTGTCTCAAGTAGCTGTGACCACAGGCCTGTGTGAGAGGACTTGCCTCCGTGAGGTTCTTGATGATGAAGAGTGAGGTTTACAGTCAGTGAGAATGCCCAAGACACAAAGCTATGTATTCCTAGCTTTAATTTTTGTTTAACTCTAGCTTTTTTCCCCAAGACCTGGTAGGTAGGTTTTACCCTAAAAAGAAGAGCAAAAGAGACATAGTGCATGTGTTTATGCAGACAGTTGTACATCACACAAACACACATCTGCTAATGTTTAAAGACTATTAGGGGATGCAGCTGAAATAAGATCCTAGGAAGGGGTAGATGTTGTGGAAGTTTTCTGGACACAGGTAAGTTTGGGCCTGTGCTGTGGACTCCTGACACAGCATATGAGGCCAGCTGGGTGGATATCTATGGAGCAGCCTGGACAGGTCTGAGGCATGTTAAGAAGGAATCGATACTGCTGGATTACTGACAGATGACTGTGCATGTGGGTGGGTCTCCAGGTCTGAAGGCAGGGTAATCATAATGTCTAGACAAATAGGATACTAGACAGGATCCTCCTTGGAGGGGCACTGCAGAGTTCTCGTGACAAGAATTCTACCATCGTTTGTGGAAAACGATGCTCGTACTGGTTTATTGGGACTGGTATCGAGAAACTACAGATGCAGTATAGCATATTCTATTACTCTTTACATGGCAGCTGTGAGGAAGCCGTGAAGTGAAGAGAGAAAATGAACCCTGCCTCTGCTTCTGTGAAATAACCAAGGTCTGAGAGCATAATATTGGAGAGCCCTTCTAGTCCCACAATGGCGGAAATGGTCATTAGTCCACAGGGTAATCAAGGCCAGACCCCATGAGCGGAAGGAAGCCTTCTCTACAGAGATGGTTTTCAATGAGTGCTGGTTGCTGTGTGCAGGAGGGGAGATTTCAATCTATTTGAAACCTTTCTCATTCACAGTTTATTTCCATTTTATTTCCCTTGGTGTGCCAAATGATTAAATCAACTCTGGTTCAAGGATCAAACAGAAAATATCCTGCTAAACTCTGCAAATGTCATAACCTAGATGGCTGGACTGCTCTGCAGAATTTAACAGAAGGATTTGGAAATGCCTGTATCAAAGAGGGCTACTGGTTTCTTTGAGTTAATTTTGTGTCCAGCCACTTGACTGAAGGTGTTTATCAGCTGTAAAATTTCTCTGGTGGAAGTTTTGGGGTCACTTGTGTACACTCTATCATATCATCTGCAAATAACGATACTTTGACTTCTTCCTTCCCAAGTTGTATCCCTTTGATCTCCTTTAATTGTCTTGTTGCTCTAGCTAGAACCTCAAATCCTATATGGAACCTCCCCACTAACACCTAACCTCCCACTCTTGCCAACAGTGTAAGGCTGGTGGTGGGGGAGGGGCTGGCTTGCATGTGAGCACTCACCGCAGGCATCCACTTTGAGCTGAAGCGCTCTCCACATAGTGCTTGAGAGCAAGCTGGAATTCTTCCAGGTCCTCCTCTGTCACAGACATCTGGCGCTGCACAAGCATGATGTGCTGAGGAGGACAGGGAGGTTATTGTCTCACAACCACAGGACTGCCAGTCAGAAACCAACTGGGGAAGGATGCAACCCTCCCATACCTGAAGTGATGCAGAAGCTAAACAAAGCGCCCTCTGCATGAGGCACTTCCTCTTTTAAAAGCCAGACAGCCGATTTGAATCATGGAGGAGCTTTCAACATCACCTCTCTGTGAGGCAGAGCTACAGACCATAGGCACCAGTATCTTAAAAACTTCCCGGAGTGCCTCTGACGGGGTAAGGAGAACTGCTATCGTTCACTGCATAGCTCAGTTTCTTGGATATTTTGTGACATCGGATAATAGACAATTACTACAAATTTGTTATTTTAAAATGTGAGCTTACTGATGCATTTGTAATGCACCAGTGATTAAAAAACTATTGTGGCAAATATTGATATTAATTGGTGGTTTCTAACCTGCCTTACATAATTCAGTTCCCACATAAAAGACACGAACTTTTATAGTTATAATAAGCTTTAAAAGCACTAGTGCTGGGCAGCTATCAACCCTCTATGGCCATTTTGCCTACTTCCCTGTAAATAACCCCAAGATATGACTTGCCATGTTCAGCTTGGGCTACTTATTCCAACTGGCCAGCCATCACGGACAGTTCTTAGGATACCTTACCACGTGGCATCTTCCTCTCTCTCCACCTTCTCTTTCTCATAGTGGTCTTGCCTCCAACCCCAAGCCTGGAAACTGAAGTCCCACCTACCTCTCTTCTGCCCAGCTATGGGCTGGCTATAGGCATCTTTATTGACCAATCAGGGATAACACAGGGAGCAAGGTTACATAGGATCACTTGGTTTATGTGAGAATCTCCTCATTCCTGAGAGCAACCAGACCTTGCATGCCAGTATTTAACATTACAGTATATAGCAACAGACCTAACCTCAACAGGTTATCAATTTTACCCATTTATAACATGCGCTATTCAGAGTACCATAACCCTGTGTGATGTTTAGTACCATCAACGTGCCCAGATCTAGAATCACCTAAGAGACAAACCTGTGTGTGTGGCCAGTGAAGGGGATTCTGTATTAGGTTAGCTTAGCTGGAAGGACATAGCTTAACTGTGGTGGGCGCCATTCTCTGAGCTGTGGTCCTGTTCTGAATAAGGCGAAAGCAAGCTGAGCACCAACATTAGTCTCTCTTCCTTACTGTGGATACAATATAACCAGCTGCCTCCACATCCTGCTGATTTCTTCTCTGCCGTGGTGCAGTGTACCCTCAAAAGGCCAACTAAATAGTTAGGTCTTGCCTCCTTAAGTTGCTTTTTTTCAAATACTTTGCCACAGCAACAAAAAAAATTGCTAATACACCCATTTAATAGCTCACAATGGGTTGACTATTAACTGCTTTTCCCAACAAATCTCATTACTATTTTAACAATTATAGCTTAAAGACTTCCCAAGAGCTCTGCCTGTGTGCCTTTCATGGAAGTATAGATCTCAATATTAGTCCTTTTTTCTTCTGCAAGGATTGAGAGAAAAATTCAGAAAGCATGAACATAGCCTCACAAAAATGCAAAAACAAATTTAAAAGACAACTTACAAGAATTATATGGAATATAAGCAAAACTTGCCCAATACTCTTAATCATGTAGCATACAGACGACAGTTCAACTCCTGATCTTCTGTTCCCTATTCTATTAAGTTTCTCAGTGCTCATTAAGTAGCTGTTATTTGTCAAACACTGAATGCATTGTAGGAACTATAGTTTGAATGAGAATTGCCTCTATAGGCTCATGTAGAGTCACCAAGGGAAGTGGCCCTATTTGACAGGATTAGGATGAGAAAATGTGTCTTTACTGAAATAGGTATGGCATTGTTGGAGGAAGTGTGTCACTGGGGGAGAGCTTTGACCAATCAGCCTCTCCCCTCCCTTCCCCTCTCCCCTCACCCTCTTGACTGACTTGCAGATCAGGACATAGTTCTCAGCTACCACGTATGCCACAATGCGTGCAGCCAGGCTCCCCGCCATGATGATGATGGATTAAGACTCTGAAACTGTAAGCAAGCCCCCAGTTAAATGCTTTTTTTCATAAAAGTTGACTTGGCGATGGTGTGTCTTCTCAGCAGTAGAAAAGTAACTAACATACCAACAAATGCTTTTTATTTTATGATAGTAAATACTACATGCTGAGTTGCAGTGATGGATAAAGACTGACTTCTAGGGCTATGTTCAGTAGTAGAGCACTGGCCTAGTATGCAAAAATCCTAGCTCAATCCCCAGTGCCACTTGCATACACACACACACACACACACACACACACACACACACACACACATACACATCACTTCTTGCCTTTAAATGGCTTAGCAAAATAACACTATAATCTATGTCTAGGTAATGATACTAGCACACACATGAAATGGACTAAATATATATTGAGAATAAATCTAAGAGATTTTTGAGAAATGGCACTGCATTGGCAATGAAATATTAAACTCTTCAGCTGTTTTGCTGTTAGCACTACATTTAAGTCCACAAGAACATAGGAACACTCAACAAGCTATGAATAGTATATTCCACCCCAGTTCCCCAGGAAGGGGATGTTCTTCAGTTGGCTTTTACAGATGATCACAGAGGTTAATGACCCACGAAAAAAATTTTCACAAAAACAATTGGACTGCAAGGCTATTCCAGGAACTGAGACTCAGTGTCTAATCATAGAATTTCCTGGCTGAAAAGTGTCTCTCAGCTTGAATTCATTGTTGTAATCAAGCAGCGAAGGATGTGTGCTTCTCATCCACCCACCCCATTTATGCCCTTATGGCCCAGTTTGATCTCTGTCTTTCTGTCTTTGCCTTTCTTTCTCTCTATCTCTCTTTCCTTTTATTTATTTTATTACAATTCATGTATGTCAGACCTCCACAGAACAATTCCTAACAAAGTGGACTTGATAATATGCATAGACCCCAGATTGTGAGCTAAGGCATCATCTCAGCTAGGGTTTTATTGCTGTGAAGAGACATTATCACCAAGGAAACTCTTATAAAGGGAAATATTTAATTGGGGCTGGCTTACAGTTTAAGAAGTTCAGTCCAATATCATCATGGCAAGAAACATGACAGACTGCAGGCAGACATGGAGAAGGAGCTGAGAGTTCCACATCTTGATCTGAAAGCAGCCAGAAGGAGACTGTCTTCTGCAGGCAACCAGGAGGAAGCTCTCTTCCACACTGGGCATTTCCCAAGCACAAAAGAATTTAAAGCTTGCCCTACACAGTGACACCCTTCTTCCTATAAGGCCACATCTACTCCAACAAGGCCATAACTCCTAAGAGTGCCACTTCCCATAGGCCAAGCATATACAAACCACCACAGGCAGTAACTATAGAGAGCTTTAGATGATCCCTTGTAGAGAGATCTGCATGTGTTGTTCTAAATGAGGTGCCCATGCAGATTAGATGGTCAGACCCCACAGGGCTCATTCCTTGTTTTCTAGGCACATGCTGGGGCTCTCAGTAACACCCTCTCTTGCACTTAGGTACAATCACTTGTTGCCTTTTTTTTTTAGTTGAAAGATTTGAACAGAATTTCTAGGTATCACATTTGAGCCTAAAGTTATGAAGGACATGAGCCATCATATTCTTTTTGGGTTTTTTTTGTTTGTTTGTTTGGTTGTTTGTTTTCTGTTAGTAGGAGGAAGACCTATTTTGGGAACAAGAGATGAGAGAATATGGGCTCCAAATCACTGTGTGGACTTTATACTGGAAGAACAACATTTTAAGAATTGTATTGGAACAATCTTATAAAGTTGATCCACTTTTTCCATAACAGCCATCTTCAGTTCAACAATCCAGCTTTCTGGGTCAGAATTCCAGAATCAAAGGGAGCAAACCTGTGACTATCTCCCAAGATTTTGGATGAACAATCAGCTCTTCAGTGTGAAAGCAACCCTTACACGATGCAGTAGGATGAATACTGGAATTGGCCAGAGGCCTTCACTACTCCAGAATGACAGGCCGCTGGAATGGAACTTTTTTTCCTCCCACAAAGTGCCAGGTTTTGTTTCCCTCACCAGGAACCTGGTTGAGCTTTCTACCTGGCTTTGGCTAACCGAATCCTGTAGAGTTGACTGCATTACAATTTCAAGTAACTGCTTGATGAAATTGATGAAAGGAACTGCTAGCTTCATCTTTTTCTCTCTCTTGTCCCTGAGATTGTCACGTGAACAAGACCTGCAAAGGTTTTCTGTAAACAGAGAGCAAATATTCCAAGCTTTGTATGTTACTAGGTTCCAACTACTCAAATGTGATATTGTGTGACTACAGCAATAGATATAGACTACAGCAGTGGTTCTCAACCATCCTAATGCCATGGCATTTTAATACATTTCCTCATGTTGTGGCAACCCTCAACCATAAAATTATTTCGTTGCAACTTCATAACTGTAATTTTGCTCCTGTTATAAATCATAATGTAAATATCCGATATGCAGCATATTTGGTAGGTGATGCCCAAAGGGGTGATGAACTATAGGTTAAGAACTGCTGAGCTACATAAACAAGTGGGGAAGGCCCAATTTCAAAACAACTGACTGCACAAAAATAGATGGTATACCATGAATTAAGCTCACAAGGAGCAGTTCTGAACCTCGCTTGTCCAACACCAACAAAGCTGATGCACTGCTGGCCTTAGACACCTAAAAGAAGCCATGGGATCCCAAGACCCATGCCACTGATCCCATCTAAATATCCGACCCATAAAGTTGTGGTTATTGTTTCAAGTTCTGGTTACTTAGCTGGTTCCTTAGTTATGGTTACTAGAATAAACATCTACTGTTGTCTGTTCTTCGAACCATGTTTTACTCTTTACAATTTTACCTGGAGTATGTCCTCAGAGGTAAAAGTCTCTTCTTTTACACTGTAACTAAATATTTATTTTCACCTTTCTTTTTTTCCTTTTATTGACCATAGTTTTTTCTTTTCTAAGTCACATAATATACTCTGATTACAGTTTCCCCTCCCACTATCCCTCCCAGTTCCTCCCCACCTCCGTTCCCATCTGGATCCACCTCCTTCCTGACTCTTGGTAGAAAACAAACAGGTTTGTAAGAGATAATGATAAATATGACAAAATAAAATGTAGTAAGATAAAACAAAAACTATCACATTGGAGTTGAACAAGACAGACAGAAGGAAAAGAGTGCAAAGGAAGGAAAAAATTGGAGACCTGCTCATTCCCATTCTTAGAAATTCCATTAAAATGTTAAACTGGAAGTTAGGAGGACCTTTTACAGACTCGTGCAGGCCTGTGAATACTGACTCTCTGTGAGCTCATGTGTGCATTGTACATGTAGATTTAGAAGGTGTGTGTGTGTGTGTGTGTGTGTGTGTGTGTGTTTGCTATTTCCTTTGGCTCTTGGTTTTTGTTCCCCTATAGATCATCTCCCCTTCTGAAAATGTATACTTTTCTATAATATCCTTTATCAAATTACTGACTCTAGTTTAAAGAAGTTTCCTTCTCATCTGCTTTCTGACAAATAGTATTCACAAATCTATTTCTGGATCTTTTCACCAGACTCATACACAGATGGTCCTTCAGTTTTGTTTTTTGTTTGTTTGTTTGTTTGTTTTGTGGCCTATTATAATGAAGGATACTTTTGCTTTTAGAAAATGACTGTTAGTAAATCTTCTTTAATGAATTCCATATATTTACTCATTCTAGACTTGAGGTACCCCTAAAAACTCTAGTACGGGATGGCTGTGAAATTTTCCTTGGTTTCTCCCATCTTGCTCTCTTGCTCTCTCTTTTTCCTTTCTCAAGAGCAGATTGTTTAAGTATCTTTTGAATTGGCTTCACTCTTATTGGCCTTGAGTCCTTAAACAAGTCATTTGTTTTTCTTAACTCTGGATACATAAGACTGAGATAGTGGTGCTTGTGTCATAAAATCGAGGGTGAATGCATAGTCTCAACAGTGGGATCATCTGAGAATTTTGAGTGCTTGTAAAAAAATTTTTTCATGAAAACAACACAAGAGCCTTGTGACCTCAGTTTTTTTCAAAGCACAGAACTATTCTTGGAATGCACTTTTCTACCCCCTACATGCAGCAGATCAGAGTGAGTTTACTTCAGCTGTGATTATTCATATGCCTCCATGGGAAAGCATGTCATGTGAAGCTTGTCTCCCTGATTGTACACTTTACTCAGTTGACTCTTTTATCCTTCAGAGTATATAAATTGCTTGATGCTATGAATATACTTGGCTATTGAATGAGACTTTAGTCTGCTTCAGTTTTAGCCTCTTTTTCCCAGGTTCTTAACACCAACTAGAGCAGTAAATATAAAGATCTGTCTGTAATATCTTACTTCTCTTACTTTGGGATGATGGGGGAAAATGGGTTTTAGGATAGGTAGATAGATAGATAGATAGATAGATAGATAGATAGATAGATAGATAGATAGATAGATAACACATCTTGGATTTATCATAATATAATGGTTCAGTGCTTAGAAAGTTAGATACAATAATGTCCAGATTTTCTATGTTTAAATAAGCCTGCCAAATACTCTAATCGGTTCTCATGATGGAACAATTTTATGAACAAACAAACAAACAAACATCACCCGTTAATCCACAGCCTTGCTAGCAATGCGCACCTCTACTGCATTGGTGAGAAATGTTAACAATCAGGTACCTCCTAGGCCAGTCCAAGGGGACCTGTGACAATGTTTGCAGTCAGGCACATTCCTGGCCAGCCTCGAGGGACTTGGTGACAAGATGTCTCACCACTAGCTTCCCAGAGGCTACACATTCCCATTGTCTCCCCTGTCTCATGTCCTCCTGAGCATGTGCCATGCTGCCAGGCTAAAAAGCTGTATTTTTCCTTCCCCTATCTCTTCTTCCCTTCCTCCTCCCAGAGGCAGCCTCTGTGTCCCCTTCTTCCTCCCTTTAGTAAACCTCCCACGTGAGACCTATTGCCTGGTGTGATTATTGTCTGAATCTGCTGCTTAGTTCCATCAAGAAAACCAAGAGATACTTCATGGACACTGTTATTGGCTTGTTGAGTGTGAGTGTAAGTTCCGCATTGGACTTACGCAGTTCGGCTGTAAAGTTAAATCTCTCTGCACCTTACTTTGTTCATCTATGAAATGAGGCTAATGATAGTATACCCCATGTGTCTATCTTGAAGATTTATGATTTGATCTTTTAGTATTTCACAGACCACAGATTTAAACTAAATGCTGGAAATACAGTGACATACAGGACTAGGCTTCAGTAAAGGACTAGTCTACCACAATCAACCTAGAGGTGTTTACAAAATGCCTTTATGATGACATCTGAATGGTATCCATCATCTTAATGCAATGACTCATTGTCTCAAATGTGCATAAAAACTTCATTTTGTACCTTGTACATGACAAGTTCATTCACTTGAGCAACTGGTGCTTAATGTGAAGCATTAGGTCCCCACAAATCCATGTTAGCCAAGAAAAATGGATAAGATCATTAGCAAAGAGCAAAGGAGCTTATTTGGAAAATTGCTGGAATAGTGATTATTCTAAAAATCTCCATATGTGTTGTGTTCCTGGAGTTTAGTAACTAGTAACTAATGATGGGTTTATCTTAATGTTTTTTTGCATACCATGACATTTTTATTCTTATTGGAAGCAATAAATAATACATACAATAATAAATGCCATGTTAAATCTAGAAGAAGTGAAATGTGTCTCTTCATTACTTAGGTTTCAACTTATCATTGACATATTAGATTTTGAGGAAAGTAAGTTTTGTGTTTAAAGTGTTTCTGGAAATTTGAGGTGATAATCACTCACAGGTTTAGTGTTCTCTTCAATAACTTCTTCTTCCAGGGGTTCAAGTTTCAGATCCTTCAGTCAGAGGAAGTAAAAGCAGAAAAAAAGAAAAAGATGCCAATTATATAACAAAATAAATCAGCATAAATCCATATGGTAGTTATGTTTCATGGCTAATATCAAGCCCAAAGAACTTTGTTATTTGAAAGGAGATGAACCAATTCTCATTTTTAAAATTGAGCTGTTCTAGTACAGAGATACTCTCTTATAATTAAAAGTCAATTCTAGGCTGCCCACTCTCTCCCATCCTATTTAATATTGTACTTGAAGTCCTAGCTAGAGCAATTAGACAACAAAAGGAGGTCAGAGGGATACAAACTGGAAAGGAAGAAGTCAAATTATCACTATTTGCAGATGATATGATAGAATACTTGTGTGACCCCAAAAATTCTACTAAAGAACTCCTAAACCTGATTAAATAACTTCAGTAAAGTGGCTGAATATAAAATTAACTCAAAGAAATCAGTAGCCTTCCTCTACTCAAAGGATAAACAGTCTGAGAAAGAAATTAGGGAAACAACACCCTTCATAATAGTCACAAATAATATTATATACCTTGGTGTGACTCTAACCAAGCAAGTGAAAGATCTGTATGACAAGAACTGAAGTCTCTGAAGAAAAAAATCGAAGAAGATCTCAGAAGATGGAAAAATCTCCCATGCTCATGGATTGGCAGGATTAATATAGTAAAATTGCCATCTTGTCAGAATCAATCTAATCTAAGAATTCAATGCAATCCCCATCAAAATTCCAACTCAATTCTTCACAGACTTAGAAAGAGCAATTTGCAAATTCATCTGGAATAACAAAAAACCTAGGATAGTGAAAACTATTTTCAACAATAAAAGAACCTCTGGTGGAATCACCTTCCCTGACCTCAAGCTGTATTACAGAGCAATACTGATAAAAATTGCACAGTATTGATACAGAGACAGGCAGGAAGATCAATGGGATAGAATTGAAGACCTAGAAATGAACCCACATACCTATGATCACTTGATCTTTGACAAAGAAGCTAAAACCAAAGAAGGAAAAAAAGACAGCATTTTCAACAAATGGTGCTGCTTCAACTGGCAGTTAGCATGTAGACAAATGCAAATCGACTCATTCTTATCTCCTTGTACAAAGCTCAAGTCCATGTGAATCAAGGACCTCCACATAAAACCAGATACACGGAAACTTATAGAGAAGAAAGTGGGGAAGAGCCTCGAGCACATGGGCACAGGAGAAAATTTACTAAACAGAACACCAATGGCTTATGCTCTAAAATCAAGAATTGACAAATGGGACCTCATAAAATTGCAAAGCTTCTGTAAGGCAAAGGACACTGTCAATAGGACAAAATGGCAACCAGCAGATTAGGAAAAGATCTTTACCAATCCTACATCTGGTAGAAGCCTAATATCCAATATATACAAAGAACTCAAGAAGTTAGACTCCTGAGAATCAAATAACCCTTTAAAAAATGGGGTAAAGAGCTAAACAAAGAATTTTCAACTGAGGAATACTGAATGGTTGAGAAGCACCTAAAGAAATGTTCAACATCCTTAGTCATCAAGGAAATGCAAGTTAATACAACTCTGAGATTCCACTTCTCACCAGTCAGAATGGCTAAAATAAAAAACTCAAGTGACAGCAGATGCTGGTGAGGATGTGGAGAAACAGGAACATTCTTCCTTTGGTGGTTGGATTGCAAGCTGGTATAACCGGTCTGGAAATCAGTTTGGCAGTTCCTCAAAAAATTGGACATAGTACTACCTGAGGACCAAGCTCTTCCACTCCTGGACAAATACCCAGAAGATGCTCCAACATGTAATAAGGACACACGCTCCACTATATTCGTAGCAGCCTTATTTATAATAGCCAGAAGCTGGACAGAACCCAAATGTCCTTCAACAAAGGAATGGATACAGAAAATGTGGTACATTTATACAATGGAATACTACTCAGCTATTAAAAATGATGAATTCATAAAATTCTTAGGCAAATGAATGGAACTAGAAAATATCAGCCTGAGTGGGGTAACTCACTCACAAAAAAACACACATGGTATGTACTCACTGATAAGTGAATATTAGCCCAGAAACTCCAAATACTCAAGATACAATTAACAGACCACATGAAGCTCAAGAAGAAGGAAGACCAAAGTGTGGGTCCTTCAGTCCTTCTTAGAAGGACAACAAAATACTCAGATAAAGTGTAGAGCAGAGACTGAAGAAAAGGCTATCTAGAGACTGTCCCACCTGGGGATTCATCAAACCCCCAACAACAATTACCAGACACTATTGTGGATACCAAGAAGTACTTGCTAAAAGGAGGCTTATATAGCTGTTTCCTGAGAGGCCCTGCTAGAGCCTGACAAATACAGAGGCAGATGCTCTCCAACCATTAGACTAAGTGCAGGGTCCCCAATAGAGGAGTTAGAGAAGGGATTGAAGGAGTTGAAGAGGTTTGCAACCCCATAAGAACAACAACAATATTAATCAACCAGATCCCCCAGAACTCCCAGAGACTTAGCCATCAACAAAGGAGTACATATGGCTCCAGCTGCATATGTAGCAGAGGATTTCCTTGTCAGGCATCTATGGGAAGAGAGTTCCTTGGTCCTATGAAGGCTCAATAGATACCTCAGTTTAGGGGAATACCAGAATGGTGAGTGGGTGGGTGGGTGGGGGAATATTTTCATAGAAGCAGGGAAGGGGCATGGGGTGGGGGTTTCTGGGGGTGAGGACCAGGAAAGGGGATAACATTTGAAATGTAAATAAAGAAAATATCCAATAAAAAATTCTCTCTCCCTCTCCCTCTTTCTCTCTCTTTGTGTCTGTGTGTGCACACGTGTGTATAGTCATGTGCACACCACAGTGTATGTCTTTCATACCCAGTTTTGATGTAGCATCCTTTACACAGACTTTCTCAGACCACTCTCTTTAAGTATGTGACCTTTCCATCTACACGAAATGCTGACTTCTGGAGTTCAGGTGGAGTTCATGATCTGATTTTTGTTTCTTGGATTCTTTCACATACTTTTGTCTGTCTTTTTAGAGACCACATAGATGTACCTGTTTTAAGTGTTTCTGGACTGCTGTTGTCAGATGCTGCTAGGCACACAGCCATTGCAGAATTAAAGAGTGGCTGGATAATGGTATTCCAGATGGGTGCTCCTGGCACCCATGGCTCTGGGACTTTAACTGAGGCTCTCATCCTTGCATGGTGAACACTTTACAGCAAGAGCCACCCTGAAGGTATTTTGTATAGATTCAAGCCTATCATTGGTTATAACTTCAACACATCCCCATTATCCACTATTACTCATGGAGACAAGAGAGGACAGAACAAAGTCCTGAAAAACTGGTAGGAATCACAAATATTATTAACCTCCAACCCCATGAATGGAATTATGTTTAGTTTATAATCTTGGAAGGATTATCACAGATACTTAGAAGACGGGGGTGGGGGGGAATGTATGCTCTACCTTAGGTATACTTCCTTTTAACAGGAGATCAAACCCAATGCTAACAACCACAGGAAACAAGGGAGTCAGTGCTGAAATGACACGCACTTAAGCCACAGCTTGGGCAATTGGATACTTTTTTCTGGAAACCTAATTCAGCACAGTACAGAATAAGTCACACAAGAAAAACGGAACCTACTGCTCCTCCACTCGTTAAGACGGCTCATGCTGAGCACCACACAGCTGGAGGCCCAGGCTTTCAGCCAGTCTCTTGGATGCTGCTCTTACAATAAAACCATTTCATAGGAGGAGAGACAAAAGTCCAGGAAAGAAAGGGATGTGACAATACTTTGATTTAAAACAGGGAGAAAGGTATTACTAAAGTTTGAACCATTTCAGAAAAAAGAACTATACACATTTCATACAGCAAGAAGTGACAGGTTTGCTTGGAACTTTCAAAACCACTTCAAAAAGAGATATTTGTTCTATAAAAGAATCTAAACCTGTTTAACACAGGAACCCTTATGTATTTCCAGGGCTTCCAACATCAGAAAACTAATATGGCCACTAGTTTTCCTTTAGTCCCAGTTGACAATTCAGTTTCATAAAGGGAAGAAGAAAGTTGACTTGCAACATGTTTATAGTTCATGTGTTTGCCACAATGAGAGACCAAAGTCAAGGAAGATGCCCTGGCCAAAAGACTCGGGCTATCCAAGCTTGCTTCCCTCTGACTTGGCTATTCTGTACAGAGAGAAGATTGTTTGCAGCAACCTTGCCCATCTTTAGGCCTCTAGTTTCCACCTTGGTGGTGCTAACTGGAGACTTGACCTTCCAGCCTGACCTCTCTTACTGACCCTTAAAGATACCTTTTTCTATTGTACATTGAAACTGATGGACCCAGAAAGTCATCTGCCTTTCTCCTTGTACCTCAAAAATGGCCTATCACGTGTCTCTCCTCTTTCTGTGAGTGCACTCTGATAGGCTGAAATCCTCAGCTTGTTATGTGCCTTCCTCCCATACCTCTCTATCTGGTGATGCTGTTAACTCCACGTCTAATCTCCTAAGTCTTTCATTTCCATTTCCTCACTAAGTATGGACCCATCTCTGTGTCCAGGGAGGCAAAACTGAAACTGATACCATTGGAGATGTGGAAGTTGGAGATGACTTCTTGTTTTAATCCATTTTGATCTTGATTTAACATAAGTTCGTATCTTTCTGCCTGGTTTTCCATCAAAAGCTCTTATGTCTTTAATTATAGGTTAAAAAATAATAAATGTATCTGGTTGTTCTCCATACCAAACTCAAGTTTCTTCAGCTGTTACTTAATGCTGATGATCAGGCACCAACTCACTGTAATCCTCACTGCTTCTCTAAGTGAAAGACTCTGCTAAGATGCTCCACTTCTGTGCTTTCACTGCCTTCTCCCCTATTGATTTCTTTGTCTACTAAACTTTAGCTCAAATAAATTGTTTGTTTGTTAGCCAATCAACATTTATTCTAACATTAGTGCCAATACATTTTCTTTTCCATTAATTATCTCTTCTCCTATCACTGCAGTGGTCTGAGAATGTTAGCATGTTCCCCTCCCTTTCTCTCAGATGCTGTCATGTGACCCTAACAACACCAACCCACCTTCCCACCCAGAAACAGTATCATAAGTAGAGTACAAACAGACTGGGAATGTTTGAGCTCACTAACTCTAGTGGACATAGCCCAAGAGGCTGGGACTCTTGCAAGCTATACATCTAGACTCACTTTATTGCTTGAGTTCCTGAATTCATGTCTGAAAAATTCTGCTCAGCCATGTAAAAAATGGAATGACATGGTTTCGTCCCTGGAACACAGCCAGCAGTGCCTGGGCCTCCATGAGTGTTGATGTTTACTGTGGGTGCAAAGCTTGTTTGTATGATAATGTACATATTTTCATGCACCTCCTTTAAGAAATGTCTTCTTTTCCAAAGTTAATGAGTCCATGATAATCAGAAACAGCTCTGTCTGGGAGGTGAGGGTGTGTCTAATATATTAGCAAAATGGTAGAATGCTGTGACCTTCAGGACAACCCATACATAAGGCCGTGGAAAAGAACTCTGAAAACATGAGTTCAAAAATAGATAGTTTCTCAACTATGTAACAATACAGATGGAGTTTGAATTGTATTAGGAACAGAGGCAACTGCAATGAGCCAGCTTATCAGAAAGATAGTAAGGAAGGAGATAAAGAGATTTAGGGAGTGGTGATCACGGGGCAAAGTCCAACTAAGCTAAGTTTACAAAGGCAGGCAGATCTCTGAATTCTTTTGCAGTGTTAAAAAATGTACTTGCTGTCCTTTTTCTAAGAGTCAAGGGGCTTAGGCCTTGGAATGCTGACCACTGGGATGGTCAAGAGGGAATCTGGAATAAATGACTGAATTGATACATAAAAGCAAAAGACTGAGCTTTTGGTTGGCATGAGATGAGCCAGCTGTGAGTGATAGCAGTTCTGTTTTAGAGTTTTTCATAGCTCTTTAGAATTTTTTTCTAACAGGATTTCTTGTTAGAAATCTCAAGAATTACTGAGAGCGAGTGCAGCCCTGTCATAAGTGTTTTCTAGCAGCTGTCCAGAGAGGGCTGTCTGAAGAGTGAACACAATTCTTTCAGAATGTTCCCTGGCTTTCTGATTTTTGATCAGAAAATCCAAGAATTAACTTTAGAAATTTTCTAGCAGGATTTCTGACTTTGGTTGGAAAATCCATGAGCTATCCAGAGAGCTTTTAAGAATAATTTTGCAGCAAGAGAGAGCTGTCTCAAACAGAGAGCTGTCTCAAGAGAGAGCTGTCTTGAGCAGACTACCGTGCCAAGAGTTATCTACAGAGAGCTGTCTAGGGAGCCATCTTGAGCAGAACATTGGCCATCACCTTGTTAACACATGATTTGACTTTGAGTTGTTTGTTTCACCTCTCTCAAACATCCTTTCCACAGAAAACCTCTCCAAGCCAATGCTGGTCCTTGGCACATGTCTTAGAATATCTGTTCATTTTGTGAGTGTTTTCATACCCCTCCAGAAGCTTCTCAATTTTATTAATTTTGAAAGATGATTTCTATTACTCATAATTAAATTCTTAATTGAGTTATCATAATTTTAAAAGTATAACTTACACTCTGAATGGTTGCCTTTTCCCTCAAAACTGTACAAGCATAGTAACAATGTATTGCTACTATGTTACTATATATTGTTACTATGTTACCACACTTGATACAAGCTGAAGAGCTCAGTAAACATATGTTATTTATACCTGGTGATGGTGGCACACACTTTTAATCCTGGCAGGCAAATCTCTGGTGAATCTCTGAGTTAGAGACCAGCCTGGTCTATAAAGTGAGTCCAGGGCTACACTGAGAAACCCCATCTCAAAAACCAAACCAAACCAAACCAAACTAAACCAAACCAAACCAAACCAAACCACACCAAACCAAACCAAACGAAAATGATATGCCACTTAGGAATATACAATGTAGCTCCAAAGATGTCTTCATCATATTTCTGCTTACTAGGAAGGTTTAATACTAAAACTGTCAATTAGTATGCTAATCTCTAGAAGTTGAGCAAAGAATAATCATGTCCCCTAAATTAAAAGATTCTCAAGACTTCACTTGTATGTCTTTATGAGATTGAGTAGCATCATTCTAGCGTAATCTAAAGAGTTCACTTAACTATCAACCCTGGACCTTATTTTAAATGTAACTTTGAGCTTTTCTATTTATTTTAACAAGCAAACAAATAACCAATCAGAAAACAAGGCCTTGTAACACCAATCAAACATCCACAGAGTCAATTAGATATTGAACACTATTCTATCCAATAGGAAGCCATGGGTGGATATTCAGAAAGTGAGGAAACTGGGTCAGGAGTCAGCAGGGAGGGATGGAGGGAGGGAGAGAGAGAAAGTGAGAGAGGGTGGGGGTACCTACCTTCTTTTCCAGTCTATCAATTAATTTCTGGAGTCTGTTTATCTGAATCATCCACTGGTTGTCTTCTTCTAACAATGCTTGACAAAAAAAAATCACAAAGGTAGAATGTTAAATTTTTAAGAATGTCAAGTGTTTAGTCATCTATCCTTCCACCCTGAAGGAAGAGTGTGGTGCCATTGACTTTGAAGCACGTTCCTAAAAATGTATCCCACGAGTGATTTCTAAGGACCCAACTCACAGAAATCCCTGCATCACCGACTTCCTTTGTAAGCCTCCCCTGCTCCTTTAAAAAGTTTCTTTTAAAAAAGTTATTGTGTACTGTACTGCCCTGCAAAGCTCAAGAGAACAGATCTTGCTGAGCCCTGATTAAAATCTGGTAAGATCCTTTTTCTTTGGAAAAAGAAGGAAAGTCCTGATTCTAAACTCATCTATAAGGCAGGGGCAGGAACAGATAAAATCAGACCCTCCATTTGGAGCTGTCATGCAAACGAAGTGTAATAGCAAGGAAGCTGGTGTTCCCTTTCCCACTGATGAACTTGGGAATGCATGGACCCTTTAGTCATGGCTTAGAGGTGCAGGGTGCAAACTGGAACCTCTTCTATATTCATGTATATGAAATTCTCTCTCTTTCACTATCTATCTATCTATCTATCTATCTATCTATCTATCTATCTATCTATCTATCTATCTATCTCTCTATCTCTCTATCTCTCTATCTCTCTATCTCTCTATCTCTCTATCTATGGATGTTGTATGCATATGTTCATCATATGGAAACATATATAAATGTGGATATATATGTACATAGATACAGATCTGCATATGTGGTACCATGTAATATATGTTACACTGGCAAAATGTCATGTGCTGTTTCAGCTCACTGAGAAGTGGCTTTAGAAGTAGGACTGCCCTCCTTCCTCATTTCAGCCCCAAACATGTTTGTTTCAAAGTGTCCTCCAAGGCTCCTTGCCTGGGGATGAGCAGGCTCTCTAACTTTGCAGCAGGGAGGAACTAGAGGTACAGAACAACTCAAGTGTAAACACATTATTCTCCAGAGAGGTGCTAGTAGGTAAAGCATTGCCAACAAGTGTTATTATTGTTTCCCCCATGATGTAAGAGTGCCTGTAGTGAAAAAGAGAAGCCAGAATTTCAGACATGGGAAGCATATCCATGAAGAGAAAGCTCAACTGTGAACTCCACTTGACTGCCTCGGCTTTCCAACTTGATGACCTCATCTTTAGATGCTGCTATTTGTTCTTTTACTTGGAAGCCTCACCAAAGGGGGCTACTCCACTGGGGCTATCCCTGAGCAACTCCAGCTGGCTGCCTTGACAGGGCTTCTTCAGTCAGCTTATGTAGGATGTTTTAAGAGCTCACTGTGATAATATTCTCTCTCTCCCCCCTCTCCTCACCTTCATCTCTGTCTCCCCTCTCCCTCCCCCTCTCTCTCCTTATTCTTTTACTTTGGCTTGTTATTTACATGGTAAGCTTATTCATTTGAAATCCAAAATAAGGCTTTTACAGAGCATTCTCTGGACTATACAGAAAACAGCACTTTAAACATTGCATAAACACTGCTTTTAATATCATTGTAACTATTTTTAGAAAAAGATGTAAAGAAAGATAGTATGGTCTGAGACTTTGAATGGGCATCCTAGCTTCCTATGTGCTGATGACAACTCATTCAAGATGTCGCAAAAGTGATTGTCTAAGTTATATTAGTTACTCTTCCTTCAAATGAGAGCAATATTGAATTCACAGCTCCAAGTCTTGCTTTAGCATAGGAAGAGGTGGAATCAAGACTTAAATCATAAAGAGGTACTATTCTCATATAGAAATAGTACAGTAAATCCCATTAATCTTTAAGATTGCAAAAGTAAAGCATAGTGATTTCTATCAAAGCGTACTTTTGTATCTGTCTTTTGGGAGGAAGAATGCACCAACAAGTTATAAAGTAAAAAACAAAAACAAAACAACAACACAAAAAACATCGGCACTGCTTCAGAGAAGTGGTATTTGAAATGGGTTTAGAAAAAACACTTTAGGTAAAAAAAAACCCAGTATTTTACTTTTTAATTAAACACATTAATTAAGTAGCATATTTCTAAGCTGAGTTGTTGCCTACAAAGACTTAAGAGAAAAACAAAAGTCAGGCTGGGGAGATGGTCCTGAGTTCAAATCCCAGCAACCACATGGTGGCTTGCATCCACCCATAATGAGATCTGATGCCCTTTTCTGGTGCATCTGAACTCAGCTACAGTGTACTTATGTATACTTTTGGTCTGAGTGAGTGGGGTTGATCAGAGTGAGCAGAGGTCCTAAAAAATCAATTCCCAACAACCACATGAAGGCTCACAACCATCTGTACAGCTACAGTGTACTCACATACATAAAATAAATAAATAAATCTTACAAAAAAACCCCCAAAGTCCCTGGGAACTATAGCTTTGCCTATGCTTTCTCACCCAAACACTAACCAGGCCTCATTCTACTAATTTCTACATTTTTCTAAAAAACAATCATATTTATCATCTATCTATCTATCTATCTATCTATCTATCTATCTATCTATCTATCTATCTATGTATGTACCATGTGTGTGTGTGTGTGTGTGTGTGTGTGTGTGTGTGTGTGTGTGTGTGTGTGTATACAAGCACATGATTGCATGCACGCACGGGGAAATTCATGCATTTCAAGGCATGTATGTAAAAGTCAGCTGCCAATCTGTGGGAGTTGGTTTAGCTATGGGGTTTGACTTTCTACCTTGTGGATTTGGGGAATCAAGTTCAGGGTATCAGGCTTGGCAGTAGATATATTTACTCCTGGAGGCATCTCCCTGACCCTGTCCTTTCTAAATGGTTAAAAGTGGAAATACTATAGTCCACATTTGACCTTGGGAACCCAGCACTGCCATGAAATCTGTCTGTAATCTGCTTTCTGACTTCTTGTTCTATCTTTGCACAGTTCCTGTAAAAGTCCTGCCGGGATAACTTTGTACAGCTCTTGGTCCATTGAGGGGCACACTTTTCTTCTCTATGATTATTAGGGTTGGCATGTGACTTTTTGGCCAGTGGAAAATTAGGTGGCAAGACTAACATGGTAGTTTAAGTGTATTTATATAATTTGGGTCAGGCTGCTTGTATTTCTGACACCTACCAGGAGGCAAAATGCTACACTAGGAGCCCAGAACTTAGCCTAGAACCTGACTGAGTGTAACCAATCCTGAGCCAATGAGAGTAACCAAACCTCAGCCAATGAGAGTAACCAAACCTCAGCCAACCACACTCATGAGGAACTACTCATGAGGAAGAGAAAAGGACTTGTTGTAACTCTTGAGATTTTTGGGTTTCTTTGACAATAAAAATGAGCTAATAGTCCATATAATCATAGACAAATCATTTTATATTCTGAGCACTGGTTGTTTTTTTTTTTTTTTTCTGAGTGAGCTAGAAGAATGTGGTAACACATCCATTATGTAAGGATTTGAGCTTTGACGTCTTCCAATCAAGTGGAATGTGCTTGAAATGTCAGGAATTGTATTTGTGTTAAAATGTTAAACTGATATTTTCAAGTGCTATGTTTACAATAATTACTTGAATATGGGGCAAACATGATATATATTGCATATTTCAGAACGCTTTTACAATATCTGTAAATGTTATAGTTAAAATGTAATACTCAAACCACTATCAGTCAGAATTAGCCCAACAAACACTACATGACCTCACAATCTTCAGAAGCCCCAAGTATGGCTAATCCTAAGAGTTTTCCTAGATGAGATTATAATACATACTTCAGAGGACTTGGAGAGGGACGAAGTATGAGGTGGAGGAGTAAGTTCAGAACTAGGGTGCCCTACAGTGCAAGTGTCTTGGGAATTGCCTGTTGGAGTGCTTTCTGCCGTGTCCATCGCTCTGGGAGCTATCAAGGCACATCTGTTAAGATCAGATGGGATGGGCAAGAGGTTACCTCCTCACTTCCTAATGCTCGGCCCCTCTGGTTTCATGTGCATTTGGTAACAGGGAAGCTTTCCAGGCTTCTGGGTTTTTTGTTTGTTTGTTTATTTGTTTTTTGTTTGTTTTTGTTTTGTTTTGTTTTGTTTTGGTTTGGTTTGGTTTTTCGAGACAGGGTTTCTCTGTATAGTCCTGGCTGTCCTGGAACTCACTCTGTAGACCAGGCTAGCCTCAAACTCAGAAATCCGCCTGCCTCTGCCTCCCAAGTGCTGGGATTAAAGGCATGCGCCACCACTGCCCAGCCTGGCTTCTGTTTTTTAATGTATCTACATGGTGAGGAAGAGCATCAGAGTCTGCTTACCTGGACTGCTGACATTGAACTGCGGGCTGTTGGGGGAGAAACTGTTGTGTCTCTGGACTCGGCGGCTGGATCGCTTTCCAGGCCATTGGATGGACAGGACTTCTGGCTTGGATGGCCCTTGCCTGAATCAAGAACCAACACTGAGCTTTACTGTCGAAGCTTCAGTATCTTCTCTTCGGATGAGATCTTAAAGTATCAACTACTGGGAGTTCCTGGGATATTTCATGGATATGTGGGAGAAATACTGCCTGCAAACATGCTCTGGATAGCCAGGCTTATTGATACTATAATATCTAAACAAAAAGATACGAACATTCTAAGTTTTCATTATTCTTAAAATTATGCCCAAGTAAAATTTAGTTTGTAATCTAATCCTTCTTTCTATCATTGGTCAAGTCCTTAATAGAAATAAAATGAGTGTTCATGATGTGTAGTGTTTTGCATCAATTCGAGAATACCTATGGAGTTTTCTTTGCTTAATTAATATTTTACATTTTTGTTCCAATCTACCAAAAATTCATATATTTTAAAAAGCCAAATAACTGAGTCTTCCTCCTCCATGCTCAGATGTGCCTCTACTCCCTTTTCTAGACATTTCTTAGCAAGTATTTACTGTACCATCTATCTTCCTATCAGGACTCAACATTCTTTTTTTTTTTTCCTTTGGTTTTTTTTCAAGACAGGGTTTCTCTGTGTAGCCCTGGTTGTCCTGGAACTCACTCTGTAGACCAGGCTAGCCTCAAACTCAGAAATCCGCCTGCCTCTGTTTCCCAAGTGCTGGGATTACAGGCGTGCGCCACCACCGCCTGGCTAGAACTCAACATTCTTAAATCATTATTATATCTGCACTTTTATTTTAGGCATTCTATTATCATTCCAATGTGAAATGATCAAGCTGGTGATAAATACATGGAATGATATGTAAAGAACTTCTAAGAAAGAAGTTTAGCTAAAATGATGGATTTAGCAAAAAAGAAAGTTTGCCTTTTTTGCTCCTTGGTTGTCATACAGAGCACAATTTTTGGAACTTAAACTATCTTCCATTATGTGGCAAACTGAGAATGGAAGACACATGCTTATGACGTGAGAAGGAGAGACTGAATAGTATGCAGAGATGTCGTGCTGGCCTCAGGCTGGTCTATGGAGTTTTCTAGCTAGAGAAGTCCCTTGAGCTTCTGATCCCTTCCTGTATATTTATTTTCCACTATAGGCAGTCAACTATAATATTCATTTGCCTTTGTGAGAATGAGCTCTTAATTATGTTTTACTAGAAAAGAGCTCTTTAGTTTTTATCTTGTGTTCCTTTTTCTTACTGTTGTTTCCTTTGTTTGTAATAACTAAGCCTCAGCACTTCCTGAGCTGGATCCCTCACCAAGTTCTGTGTGACATAGTCCCCGTGTTTGTGCTTTTACTGCATCAAGGCTTTAGGGCAGCCAGTCATCTTAAAGAGAGCTTCCCCTGACTCTGGCCAACTGCAGACCTTTGCTTTCCCTTGCATTCCTCCAAGAGCAATCCCCAGTCTCACATCGTTCTGTAGTGGGCCACTTGTACCATCTCTCCTCACTCTCTGCCCTCACACCCACAGGAGACTAGGCAGCCCCTGGTGGAACACTCTGTTTCCTACCTCAAATCCCACTCCTTACCTGTCTCTTCTCCCAAGTGTCAGCTTCAAATACTTAGAAACACATTTTACATGGAATCCCCAGAAGCCACACTTATCAGGATTCCAGAAGAATTTTTCTACCAAGCAATGTACAACCACAACATTTTCCAAAGAACTAGAGATGCCAATACAAATCAAGGAACAATATACCCACCCAACAAAGACAAGAGCAGATATCAGTTCCTAGAATTGCAATCTTCCAAAACTCAAGATCCTAAATATAAGTGTGATGACATAATCAATAGTTGCCAGGATAATACATCTCCACTAGAACTCAGCAATCCTACCACAACAGGCTCTAATTTTGGCAACATAGCATAAAAGTAAGAAAAATAGCTTAAAATGGCCTTTATGAATATGGTAGGCCATTTTCTCTCTGGTGAGTTTCTGAGACCAGAGCAGCCAGAGGAGCCACAGGGCGGCAGGGACAGGATCCTCTCAGCTTCCCAGTGACAGAGGAGGATCAGCATCCTTCTCTGCCCCTTCCCTGCAAGTGGAGGGCCTACCTCCAGGGAACGCCTAAAGCCAGAGACTCGGGCGAGAGCCACCATTCTCTCTCTGGTGAGTTTCTAAGACAGGAGCAGCCAGCTTGGAGGAACAGGCCCCACAAGTCACAGGGGACTTGCAGGGCCGCGGGGACAGGACAAGCTCTAGCCAGAGACACTAAGAACATCTAACACCAAAAAGCAAAAGATGGCGAAAG
>NW_022196896.1:21883371-21883711 GCF_008632895.1 Mastomys coucha | reverse complement strand
GCAGAAGATAACATAGACAATATTGAGAGAACAGTCAAAGAAAATACAAAAAGCAAAAAGACCCTAACTCAAAACATCCAGGAAATCCAGGACACAATGAGAAGAGCAAATCTAAGGATAATAGGTATAGAAGAGAGTGAAGACCTTCAACTTAAAGGGCCAGTAAATATCTTCAACAAAATTATAGAAGAAAACTTCCCTAACCTAAAGAAAGAGATGTCCATGATCATACAAGAAGCCTATAGAACCCCAAATTGACTGGACTAGAAAATAAATTCTTCCCGCCACATAATAGTCAAAGCACCAAATGCACAAAACAAAGAAAGAATACTAAAAGCAG
>NW_022196896.1:21870385-21879088 GCF_008632895.1 Mastomys coucha | reverse complement strand
TTCCACAAGGAACTCAAGAAGAAGGAAGACCAAAAGGTAGACATTTCATTCCTTCTTAATAGGGGGAACCAAATACCCAAGGAAGGAGTTGCAGAGATTAACTACGGAGCAGAGTCCGAAGGAAGGGCAAGCCAGCTTAAATATAGCTATATCCTGAGAGGCTCTGACAGTACCTGAATAATACAGATGTAGAGGCTCACAGCCATCCATTGAACTGAGTACAGGGTCCCCAGTGAAGGAGCTAGAGAAAGGACCAATGGAGCTGAGGGGTTTGCAACCCCTTAGGACGAACAACAATATGAACTAACTAGTACCCTCAGAGCTCCCAGGGTCTCAACCACCAACCAAGGACTGCACATGGAGAGGTCAGATTGTTCTGGCAGCATGTGTATAGTAGAGGATTGCAATTTGATCATCAATAGGAGGAGAGGGTCTCAGCCCTGTGAAAGTTCTGTGCCCCAGTATAGGAGAATGCCAGGGTCAATAAGTGGGAGAGGATGGGGTGGCAGGCATGGGGAGGGGGGGAGGCAACAGGGGTTTGTTTTTGTTGTTTTTGTTTGTTTCTTTGTTTTTTGGAGGGGAAACTGGGAATGGAGAAACTTACATGTAAATAAAGAAAATATCTAATTAAAAAGAAACTCAAAAAAAAAAAAAGACTATGGTAGAGGTCCTTAAAGATAAAATGAGCAAATTCTTTAAAGAAATCTATGAAAACACAAACAGTAAAAATAAATGAATAAAACAAAGGCTAAAAATGTGAATAGAATTATTAATAAAGAAAAGTCAAACTGAAGGAAATCTGGAAATGAAAGATTCTGGAACTCAAACAGGATCCTCAGAAACGGGCAAGCCTCTTCAACGCAGCCAGAGATTGAAGAGCTTTGACGACATAATGGAAGAAATGGAGAGTTCTGTCGAGACAGTGTTAAATCTAACACACACACACACACACATCCATACATATATTTGCACAAAACATATAGAAAACCTAGGACACTATTTTTAAAAAGTCTGAGCATAGCCGGGCGGTGGTGGCACACGCCTTTAATCCCAGCACTTGGAAGGCAGAGGCAGGTGGATTTCTGAGTTCGAGGCCAGCCTGGCCTAAAGAGTGTTTTCCAGGACAGCCAGGGCTACACAGAGAAACCCTGTCTCGAAAAACCAAAAATAAATAAATAAATAAATAAAAATGTAAGCATAATTGGAATAGAGGAAGGAGAAGAAACTCAGAAAGCCCAGAAAATATTTTCAACAAAATTATAGAAAAGCATTAGTAAATTAAAGTCTCATCCCCTGCACAAGCTAAACAAAGCTTGCTTGCTCTTTTTTCTTCAGCTTTACTGCAGGGAGTAAACTTGGGGCTAAGATGTCATCCTTCCCATCTTCATGTTCACAACAACCCACTCATGAATGCCAGCCCAGGGGCTCACCTTACTTTTTAAACCACACTAGGCACAATCCCACCTCCTAGCTGGCATGTCATCACCTCACTACTTTGTTCATAAAAGCTCTAGCTCCAGCATGAGACTCCACTGACACATGAGATCAGTGAACTCTCCTCAGAGCTACCTCTCAATAAACCTGTCTTCATACTCATGATTTGGCCAGGATTGGTGTATTATATTGGCAGAGAAACCTATTAGGTACAAGAAACATACAGAACACCAAATAGTCTGGACCAAAAAAAGAAAGTCCCGTTGCCATATAATAATCCAAACACTAAATGTAAAGAATAAAGAAGAAATATTTAAAGCTGATAGGGAAAAAGAACAAATAGCATCATAAAGCAATTACAATAACACTTGACTTCCCATTAGAAACTCTAAGCGTCAAAAGGCCACCAGTAAGATGTTCTACAAATTATGCAAAACTGCAGATTCCAGCTGAGGTTACCATACCCAGCAAAACTTCCAATCACCATAAATGGAGAAAAGAAAGACATTCCATGAAAAAAATTTCAGTAATATCTACTACTTCAGCCCTATAGAAGGTGCTAGAAGGAAAACTCCAACCTAAAGAGGTTAATCACAAGAAAACACAAGGAATAAACAATCCTAGAACAGCAAATCAAAAGAAGGGCACACACACACACACACACACACATCCCACAACTTCAAAATAAAGGGGCTCAACAAACACTGCTCATTGATATCTCTCAACATCAGTGGTCTCAATTTTCTAATAAAAAAATACATACTAACAGAATGCATATGAAAACAGGACCCATCCTTCTGCTGCAATCAAGATGTATATCTTAAAATCAAAGATAGACATCACCTTTTGGTGAAAGAATGGGAAAAGATAATCCAAGCAAATGGACCTATAAAGCAAGCTATTATAAACTGTTATAGCTATTTTAATATCTGACAAAATAGACTTCTACCAAAACTAATCAGAAGAGATGGAGAAGGAAACTACATACTCACCAAAGGAAAAATCCACCAAGAGGCATGTCTGTTTTGTTTTTTGTTTTGTTTTGTTTTTTGTTTTTTGTTTTTTCGAGACAGGGTTTCTCTGTATAGCCCTAGCTGTCCTGGAACTCACTCTGTAGACCACGCTGGCCTTGAACTCAGAAATCCACCTGCCTCTGCCTTCCAAGTGCTGGGATTAAAGGCGTGTGCACTAGTGTTGTGGAGAACCCTGGTGTTGCTTGTATTTTGATGCTTCTGCGTTCCTAGGAGAGGCTGCAGAGGAGGCATGAAGCTCAAATACAGGCAGATGTTTTGTGAACCTTCTCACTACCTTAACTTATAAAATAAAGGCTAGAGCCAGCGATTGGGCAGTAGAAGGAAAGGTGGAGCTGAAAAGTTTGGGGGAGAAGAAGAGAAGGAAGGGAAGAAAACCGAGGAGGAGGAGGAGGAGGAGGAGGAGGAGGAGGAGGAAGGAAGGAAAATGGAGCAGAAGCACGTGGCCTGGAGAAACCGCAAGTTATAAGGGATCTCATAGATGGAGTATATAGTAGTGTAGTGGTAGATCTGCCCAATCTAGGTGTACATCTTGTATTCATATTAATTGAGTTGTGTTTTCTTTGCCTGGGCTTATCTGGGTTGGAGATTTACCTCAACAAATTGGCGCCCAATGTATTGATTAGAACTCAACTAACCTGAGATAGAAGTTCACTGCAACCCCACCCTTCACCCCCCAAATATGGCTAGGGCAGCAATCTAGGCTACAGCAGTGTGTCCTGACAGCTGACTGAGTCTGAAGGGCCTACAGACAATGGCAGAGAGGATCCCTTTCCCAATCCCCAGACTGAGAGCTACTGGCCAGGGGCGGTACCTCAGCCTGGAGCTAGGCTTGAGCAGTGCTGTGTAAGAACTGTAGGGAGGGACAACTGCCTGTGAGGTAGTTTTCAGGCAGACACAGTGAACTCGCCCAGAGAGTCTTTCTGTATTTGCTTCCCATATCCTTCACCCTCCAGGCCGTCATCCTCACCCCTGTGTCTAGGACAGCCAGACTGGACCTCTGGACTGCTTGCTTGGGCTGTGGGTTGCCAGAGATAAGTACACAAGCACATGCTGCCAGCTGCAACCCAAACAGGGACACAGACACTTTCTACACTCAGCCCCTCCCTGTGAATAAAAGAATTGGGAGACAAAGGTACAAAGGGCTCCAGGCCAGGTAATACATTGATATAAAGAGAGAGATAAAACCTTTTGATACTTCAAGTTGAGAAACACAATAAATATCCTTTGGGCTTTATGTGATAATATTTTGAATGGTTTGACAGGGATGGATTTAGAGAAAATAGACACCTTATCATTTACCAGTATTGCAATATTTAATCTCTTGATTTACTATGTCTTCTCAAAAGACAAGGCCCTAGATAAAAAATTCTTTGCCTTAGAAAAGAGATTACAAGTAACACTAGAACTAAAAGTTCAGGATTTTATAGATCAAATAAGCAACAGAAAGAGGAGAATGAAGGTTGGAGACAGAAGCTGGAAGAGATGCTAGAACAGAAATTTCTGAAGTTCATAGATGAGTCTAAGCTACAGAGAGATAAGCTTAAGACTTGGCAACAAAGCTTAGAGGAAACACTAGAACTAAAGGTTCAGGATTTCATAGGTCAAGATAAGCAATAGAAAGACGAAAATGAGGGTTGGAGACAAGAGGTGGAAGAGACACTAGAAAAAAAGAATTCGACAATCACAGATCAGACTGAATGGCAAAGACATGGATACAATTTGGAAGCAACTAGAGGATAATTTACTAAAGCTAGCAAATCATAATAAGGCAGATGTTGCAATATTAGAATTACAACATAAAGAGAAGCTAGGATTATGGAAGTAGGGCTTAGTACAGAAGACACAGAAAATTATAGAACAGTAGGAACAACAGAAAGAGAAGTTTAAGACTTGGCAATGTGGCCTAGAAAAAACACTAGAATTGAAGATACAGGAAATTATAGATTAGAATAAGAGACAGGAAGATGAAAATGAAGTTGGAAACAGGAACTGGAAAAGATGCTAGAACAAAGGATGCAGCAGCTCACAGATCAGACTGAACAGCAGAGAGAAAATAATGAGGACTGGAAGCAAGACTTGGAGAATAACTTTTTAAAATTAATCAAAATAAAATGGAAAGCAGAGTATCAGAATTGTAATATAAAGAAAAAAATCAAAATTTGGAGGCAGAACCTTGAACAGAGAATATAGAAACTCAAGGAACAGAACAAGCAACAAAAAGAGAGATATGAAGTGTGGACACAGACCTTAAGGGAGGAATTTAAAATTTCAATTAAGGAGAATACTCAGGTAGAGACAGAAGATAAAATTAGAGAAAGCCAAACCAAGGTTATTAGAAAACAAACTTTAGTCTATCCAGTTAATATACAACAAAGACCTCCAGACGATGATTATCCACAGGGTTATGGGGAATTTGAATTGTAACCCGGGGATGTGTTAGAACAGAGAAAATTTAAGGAAAGTGTCACTAATTTTGGAATGCATTCGCCATTTGTAAAACAAATCCTGAGTTCTTGGGCTATTAAAATAGAATAATCCCCCAAGACTAGAAAGATATGGCAAGAACAATACTAGAACCTGCTGTAAATTTACAGTGGTTTGCATGGTGGAGAGATGAGGCAAGGGAGATAGCACGACAAAATAGAGCCAAGGGTAGAGAGATTTCCACAGACCAACTGCTTGGTGAAGGTCGCTTTGCTGAGGGAGAGGTGCAGGCTGTATATGATGAAGAAACATATAACAAGGACACATGCTCCACCATGTTCATAGCAGTCTTCTTTATAATAGCCAGAAGCTGGAAAGAACCCAGATGTCCCTCAATAGAAGAATGGATATAGAATATGTGGTTCATAAAACAACAACAATAACACCAAACCAAGAAACAAAACAAAACAGAAGCAACACTACAACCAAAATCACACATTGACCTTCACACTGGTAATGGGAGGCTTCAGTATCCCACTCCTGCGCGTAGACTCTTGCTATCACACCAAAACAAAACCAAAACCAAAAAAACCCCAAACAAAACAAAAAGTCAAACCAAAACAGCAACAACAGAAACCAAAAACCAACCAATCAACCAACCAGCCAACCAACCAACAAACAAAACAACTGAAAGCATATGATGGAGCTCCTTGCAAACCAAATGGATCTAATAGATCTTTACAGACAGTTTACAGACCTCAAGAAGCTTTCTCCAGAACTGAGGACACACTTGGTCACAAAGCAGGTCTCAACGCATACAAGAAAATTCAGACACCTTGCATACTATCTGACCTCTATGGGTGCATTAAAGTTGGACATCAATGACAACAGAAACATCAAGGAGCTTACAAACTCATTAAAACTGAATACCTCATTACTGAATGAAAAATTGGTCAATACAGATATTAAAAAAGAAATTAAAGACTTTCTAGAATTGGATGAAAAAAGAATATGCAACTTACCCAAACACATGGAACACAGTGAAGGCAGTTTTAAGAGGACGGAAATTAACAAGATACAAACAAACAATAAATAATACAAAACATCAAAGAAACAGTTTCTTCCAGAAAATCAACAAGATCAAGAAGAAAAAGAGATAAAGAAAAAAATATCCAAACTAACAAACAAATTATCCTTATCCAAATTAACTAAAAGGTAAAGAAAAAAAATATTCAGACTAACATACTTAGAAATGAAAAAAGGCATAATAACAGGCATTGAGGAAATCCAGAGAATCTTAAGAACAAACTTTACATACTATACTCCACCAATTTGGAAAATCTAAAAGAAATGGATAATTTTCTCAATAGATACCATTTACCAGAGTGAAACCAATAGCAGATAAACAATTTAAACAGACTTAAAACCCTTAATGAAAAAGAAACAGTAATTGAAATCTCCTCTCCCAAGGAAAGGTCTCGGACCAGATGATTTTAGCATAGAATTTCATGAGGTGACAGTTTACTGATACCCAAACCATATTAAAGCCCAAGAAAAAGAGAGCCACAGGCCATTTTAAAAATGAACATAGAAAAAAAATAAAAAAAATAAAAAAATAAAAAGAACATAGATTACCAGGCGGTGGTGGCGCACGCCTTTAATCCCAGCACTTAGGAGGCAGAGGCAGGTGGATTTCTGAGTTCGAGGCCAGCCTGGTCTACAGAGTGAGTTCCAGGACAGCCAGGGCTACACAGAGAAACCCTGTCTCAAAAAACCAAAAAAAAAAAAAAAAAAAAAAAAAAAAAAAAAGAACATAGATGCAAAAAGTCACAATAAAGTACTTGCAAGCTAAATCCAAGAACACATCACGAAGAGCATCTACTACAATCAAGTAGGTTTCTCCCCAGAGATGCAGACATGGTTCAGCATGTGTAAGTTCATAAATATAATCCACTACATAACCAAACAGAAAGACAAAAAAGACGTGATATTTTCATTAGATGTAGAAAAGACCTTTGACAAAATCAAATACTCCTTCATGATAAAAGTTCTGGAGAGGTTAGGGATACAAGGCACATAACTGTTACAATTTACAGTAGGCTCATAGCCAACCTCAACGTAAATGGAGAAAAATACAAAGCACTAAAATCAGGAACAAGAGAACGTTTTCCACTTTCCACACCTATTCAAATAGTATTTGAATACTTAGCTAGAACAATAAGACAGCTGAAGGAGATCAAGGGGATACAAAATGGAAAAGTCAAAGTCAAAGTTTTATATATATATATATATATGTGTGTGTGTGTGTGTGTGTGTGTGTGTGTGTGGTATGTTTGTGTGTATGTGTATGCAGATAGTAAGATGCATATTAATCAGTGGAATCAAACTGAAGATGTCTACATACTTAAGGATATCTGAATTTAGAAAAGGAGGCTAGAAACACACACTGCGGGGAGAAAAAAGTGTCTTCAAAAAAAAATGAAGCTATTCAAACTGAATGGCTGCATGTAGAAAAATCCAGATCGATCCATACTCATTGCCTTGCACAGACTCCACGCCAAATGTACCACAGACCTCAGTATGAAACCAGACACACTGAATGTGTTAGAAGAGAAAGCAGGGATAGCCTTGAACTCATGGGCACAGGAAAAGGCTTTCTGAACAGAGTACCATTAGCACTAAAATTAATAGTTAATAAATGGGGACTTATGAAACTGAACAGCTTCTGTAAGGCAAAGGATACCATTCATTCAGACAAAGCAGCAGCCTACAGAATGGGAAAAGATTTTTATCAACAACATATCTGATAGAGGCCTACTATTTAAGATGTATAAAAAAAAAAACTCTAGAAACTCATACCAACCCTCCACAAATAATCAAATCAAAAATGGGGAACTGATCTAAACAGAGAATGCTCAAAAAGAGGAAACTCAAATGGCCGAGAAACACTTTAAGAAAGGTTTAACACCCTTACCATCAGAGAAATACAAATCAAAACTACTTTGATATTTCATCTTATACCAGACAGAATGGCTAAGGTCAATAAAACAAATGACAGCTCATGTTGGCAAGAATGTGGAGTAGGGGAAAGAGTCAGCCATTTCTGGTGGGAATGCAAACTTCTATAGATACTACGGAAATCATTGAGGTGGCATGCCAGGAAGATGGGAATCAATCTACCTCAAGATCCAGTTGTACCACTCTTGGACATATACTCAAAGGATGCTTAATCCTACCACAGAGACACTTGGTCAACCATCTTCATTGCCCCTCTCTTCATAATACCTAGAAATTGGAAACAACCTAGACCACCCTCGACAGAAGTATGGGTAAAGAAAATGTACATATATGCAAGGAAGCATTATTCAGTTGTTAAAACAATGAAATCATGGAATTTTCAGGTAAATGAATGGAATTAGAAAACATGAGTAACTGAATGAGTAACTCAGATCTAGAAAGACAAATTCAGTATGTATTTGCTTATATGTGGATATTAGCTATTAATTCAAAGCTAAATATTCTACAGTTTCGAGAACCACAGAGATACAGAGTAAGGGACCTGGGGTTGTGGGCAGATAGATCTTCCTAGGATATGGAAAAAAGAATAGAGAGTTATAGATGAATGGAGTTGCTGGAATGGGAGTATCAAGTGGGAAGGTAGAGAGAGTGGGATGGAGAGTGCGACAAGAGAAGTAATATGAGGTGAGACAGCTAAAATTAAGGACTACTTGAGGAGTGGTATGGATACCAAAACCAGTAGAAGCTTCCATATATATATGTATATACATATATGTGTATATATATATATATA
>NW_022196896.1:21869225-21870375 GCF_008632895.1 Mastomys coucha | reverse complement strand
ATATACATATATATATGTTTAATATGAAGGGGATCTAAATGAATTTGCCAAATAATGGGGGTGGGCAACATAACACCATCTGGATAACTCTTGTCACCAAATGAAGATTCCAGTATTGGGATTGGATTCCATCTAATGGAGTAGTTGGCCAAAAAGATCCCATGGGAATCCCCAAACAACCCAGACAGTTCCCAAGACTCTAAGTTGTTCTTCACAATCTGATGGCAAGGCTCCATTGCTAAAGACAACACTTAGACAACTCCCTGAACATGGAAACATCGAGTTGATGCCTACATAGGGGCCTTACTCACATGTGCTAGTGTCTTTGGTACAGGAAGATACTCTGCACTCTACCCAGAGAGAAAATATTAACCCAATCACAAAATATTTGATTTATAATGGTGTCCTGCCTACAAAATATGATAGGGTAATGGTGGCACAAAGCTTGTAGGAGTAACCAACCAATCTCTAAGTGACTGAAGTCTTATTCTGTGAGATGGAAACTGTTCCTGATACTGCTTGGGTGACCAAGATCCTGAAACCAAATAGTCTAGGGTCCAAAGTAAAATAAAATATTTACTGTTCTTTAAAAAAAAAATGTAGTGATAAAATGACTCCTAATGATCCTACTGTTCTCATAGATCAGTGCCTTGTTCAGCCATTATCAGAAGCTCCTTTCTTCATCACATGGGAACAAATACAGAGAGACACACAGCCAGACATTGTGCAGAGACTAAGAGTCTCAATTCTAGACCAGATGTCTCCATCAAATCCCTCCCATGAGGCCACAGGGAACCCCGTGGAAGAGGAGGCGGAAGGAGTTTAAGCACCAGAGGGGATGGAGGGCATCAAGAAAACAAAGCCAAAATCAAAATGAATATGAGCAAAGCTCAGACGAAATCAGAGACTAAGGCAGGATGAACAGGTCCCACACTGGTCAGAAACAGGTCCTCTGCCTGTTTAGTAAAGCTGCCAGTTTACTGTTTTTATGGATTCCTGAGTGTGCAAATAAGTTTCTTTTTTTTATGCCTTCTCTTGGGCTCTCTTCCGTTGTTTGTTTTGTCGGTCCATTCCGATGTGTTAGTTTTTTGTTTTATTTTATTAGGAGAGAAAGATTGAGAGTGAGACAGCAGATAGACGCGCGCGCGCA
>NW_022196896.1:21867026-21869133 GCF_008632895.1 Mastomys coucha | reverse complement strand
GGGAGGGAGGGAGGGAGGGAGGGAGGAGAGAGAGAGAGAGCGTTCTTCATTTCAATTCCCAAAGCATATCCTTTATCCTTTCCAGACATCCTGGATTCTCCTCCTTTAGAGTTTCTGGGTATATTATTGTCTACAATATTCTGAAATGTCATATTGCATTCCTTAGTATTAGATTATTTTTTTAAAAATTCTTTATAATGAGTACTTCGCCTGATTTACCAGACTTAAGACTCACATTCTTGTTCTAAAAGCTTTTCTTGAATTATTCTTTTGATAATTATTCTCTCTTGTTCTTTTCCTAGAATTTCTATTTTAAAAACATAAGATCTTTTAAACCTACTCGCTGGTTTTCTCATCATATATTTTCTTTCTTGCTACTTTGTAGAGGTTTTATTATAATTTTATATTAAAATATTCCCTAAAGAATTTCACTTTTACAATTATAAGTTTGGATGTTTGAGACAAAGCTCTGTCCTCTGTTGCAGATTCTACTTCCTTTAGCAACAAGTTTGCCTTTTGTTGGGTCTAGTTCTTTTGATCTTTTCTTCTGTTCTCAAAATTGTTTTATGATGCCTAAAGAAACTACATTTTTGCTTGGGATCCATCTTGGTATCCAAGAGCTGCTTATTTCTGACCCAAGCTCCTAAAAGACAACTTTTTGGCAAGCTCAACCCCATGAGCTCTGTCCAATTTGTTCTTGCTGGTTTTGGCCTCTGTAACTTGCACATGCACACATTCAAGGAATATTTTGAGGTCAACTTGACAATCTAACCTTGGCAGAGCAGAACACTTTTTTTTTTTTTTTTTTTTTTTTTTGTGGTTTCTCCTTTAAAAGCTATTCTGTCACCTGCCTTGGTACTGCACGTCTCTGATTTGGGTTAGAGACCATGGCTCTGCTAGGAGTTTTAATAAATCTGGCTAATTATAATCTGAAATAAGTCTGACAGTGGCCCCAAACTCCATAACAGTTTCTGTTTCTTCTGGTTTTGTTTTGAGCTTGCTTTTCTACTTTCTGTTGCTCCACCCCTCCTTCGACATTCCAGAGCGAGGACTTACAAGGCAGGTTGGCATTTTTGTATGCATTGCCATTAGCCAAGTCACACTTTTTCATCAGAGTCTTTAAGCCTATTCATAAGAATGACTATGACTTTCTCTTAGAGCAATCAGATATTCCACCGAAGGGTCCCCTAACTGAACACTTTGAGCCCCGAAGTCTGTAACCTAGACACAGTATCCAAAGGGGCTTTAGATGTCCTTGTCAGGATGAAGGCCTTCACTTAGTGTCTCATTTTCAGCTTTGGGCCCTGTCCCCTGTTGTACTTGATTCACACATGTTGATCTCTAAGGTTCTCCAGACTGGGAAAGAGAAATCACTGCAACCCTCTGGTGGGGATTCTCATAATACACCAGCCTCAGGTTCAGCTCACAGCCAGTTCCACATGGCTCCATGGCTCCATCGATCTTCCAGCATCTCGGGGTTCTTTGGTCTCACCGCTGTATTCCTTCCTCTAACACAGTCTGTGAGAGCTGCTTTCCCAGGGCTTTCAAACTACTTTACATCCTTCTAGTTTAAGACTTCGAGTTTCTAGTTTTGGGTTTGAGGGTGGGGTGGGGCTTTTCTTCCCTAAACGTCTCTTTTATAAAGGCTTTTAAAATGTTAGTTTTGAAAGTTTAGGCAGTGTTGGGCATGCGTGGGAGGAGCAGCCCTTGGGTCTGAGAGGGTTCGATACCCCAGGGTAGGGGTATGCCAGGGCAGGAAGGCAGTGATGGGTGAGTGGGTGGAGGAGCACCCTCATAGAGACAGGAGGGTTGGGATAGGGGGTTTCTGGAGGGGAGACCTGGAAAGGGGATAACATTTGAAATGTAAATAAAGGAAATATCCAATAAAAGAAAAAAGTCTATGGCCATACCACCCTGAACGTGCCCGATCTCGTCTGATCTCGGAAGCTAAGCAGGGTCGGGCCTGGTTAGTACTTGGATGGGAGACCGCCTGGGAATACCGGGTGCTGTAGGCTCAGGAAACATAGATGCAAGCATCAAGGAAACATAGATGCAAGCATCACTTACAGAATACAAGAGATAGAAGAGAGAATCTCAGGGGCAGAAG
>NW_022196896.1:21850388-21860294 GCF_008632895.1 Mastomys coucha | reverse complement strand
TTGGAGGGGAAACTGGGAAAGGAGAAATTTGCATGTAAATAAAGAAAATATCTAAAATAAAAAGAAAAAAAAAGGAAAAAAAGGAGAATGTTTAGGTAGAGAAAAACAACAAAAACATTCAGATGTATCTAGTTTCCAATATTTAATTTTCCCTATGGATTTTCCTAGAGCATAAGTCCCATGCTTTGGTGCCAGCAACAGAGCTGCTTTTCTCTGACCAAGCTAGGGGATCATAAGCCATAGGAGGATTTTTAATCACTTGTGGGTGAAAACTGAAGCCTTTCCTTTCTTCTATACTAAACAATGGCCAAAAGTCAAGAAATGACTCCCAAGCCCAAGGGGACCCATTTGTATCTCTGCCTATAGAAGAAATTTTGAAAACAGAGCAAACTTAGAGATTCCATTATACAGAGGAAATCCACATATAATTGAACTGTGTATAGGACATGAAGCTTGTGAGGAGGAGGGTTTACATAATAGTCCAGGGGTCCTCTCCAGGGTACCTTTCACATCACATAATGATTTTTCTTGCCACTGGCTATTAGGCTCTTCCAAAAGACAGGGAATTAAAGTGGCTCCCACTTAGCCAGTTTGCCTGAGCAGACACAGAGATGGTAGGAAATGCCATCTGAGAATCTCACCTCTCTGACATTCCAGCTGTGCATATCCCACTCTCTGAAATTGCCATTTTCACATGAATGGGCACAGACATTACGCTCAGCCCAGCATGTCTGATTCATTATTTCAGGATGAACGATGTTGTGTGATTCTGCCTGGGGCTTCCAGAAGGAAGAGATGTTTTCTCTAGATTTGATCTTTCTCAACAAGTCTGTATCCCTTGGTTTCACAAATATTAAATTCTAAAGTAAAACGGATGCTGAAGGGGAAGAAAACGATTATGACCCTGGGAATTTTGATGAAAACTACAGCTTACAACTCTTGACTATGTAAAGTATCATGGAATTCTCTTTTGTGATATTAAAAACTGAGGAGTTTGGTAAATCCTGTTTTGGCTTCTTTTTAGTTTGTTCTTTTCTCACACAAATATGTACTACATATGAGTTGCTAGACTAATTTTCTTTAAGCCTTGGTTGCATTGGGTTGGTCTTTTATAACCATTGACACCAAATTATGATATAATTAACGTTCAGTGCATCTGGCTAGCTTGTGAGAGCTTCCAGAGAGCAGACAGATTGGCCTCCTCACTGACTCTACCCTGCTGCTCTTCTGTTGGGTTCTCTCCCATTCATTTGGCCCCACTTGCTTTCAGCTTGGAGGGGAACAACTTGAAGGTCTTGGCATCTAGAAATGCTAAGACTGATGGAGAAGACAAGTAAGTGCAAGTCTGAGTTAATCAAATGGGGATACACGACACAGCTAGAGCACTCGGTGGGGGACGTGGAGGCTTTCCAGACAAAGAATTGTGGCGTGACAAAAAGGTTGGGAAAGCTAGCTAGATGACAGGTATCCAACATGGGGTAGGCTAGAAAGCACTCCTCCAATACAAAATATCACATTGCCTTTCAGAGTCCTCCTAAAAACCCAGTTCAAGGCTTCTCAGCCGAGGAAGCTCTGCCAAGGTTGTTTTGATTGATGTGCTGGGACAGGACAGCCTTCCTGTCATTCTGTCACTGGTGTTGGTTCTGGGGCCTCTGCTTGTGTTGGCCTTTGGTGTCAGCAGGTAGGAAAGTGTGACCCTTGGAAAGAAGACACAGCCTCCGAGGTTAGGGCGAATAACTTCTTCCTTCTCTAACTTCATAATGGATATAATGGGCACGGAACCATAGTGGTGTACTTTTATCAGTATTTTAAAAATTGATTTATTCAGAAACTCCTGAGAATACGTCAGAACAGGGTTGGGCTGGACAGCCCTGGATGCTTTAGTCAAGCTCTGTGTCACAGCACTCCCTCCACTGTCAAGAGACCTGTAATAGTTCCCATTATTCAAGCAGTTTTGGAGCTATAAATCTGGAAGCAAAAGGCTCATTAATCCTCTGATGTCTTCTATTTTTCTTAAACTCTGTATTATTTTGTTCCTTCCCATTAAACACAGATGCTATGCAGCTTCTGGTTGCAGGCAAAAGTTGAAAGCAAGCCTAATAGAAAAATAATAATTGTTCGTTAGCCATTTACTGTGGGTGTGTGGTGCTGGGTGTGGTCTATGCTTGTAGGCAGTAACTACAGAAGGGAAGCCTAAGACAGAAGAGGGGGGGAGGCAGAGACGGAGTTTTCCTAAGTCTCCTCTCAGGTGGGAAATGATTGATTATAAAAGGAAAGAATTTGGATCCAGGCGATCTAAGCCAAAGAAGTAATAAGAAGGGGGGATAGGATAGGGGGTTTTAGGAGGGGAAACCAGGAAAGGGGATAACATTTGAAATGCAAGTAAAGGAAATATCTTTAAAAAAAAAAGAAACTTCAGAATTAACATACTCAAATAGAACTCAAAATCCTTGAGAAAAAAAGAGAGAAGTAAGAAGGACCATCATTTTCTCAACAAGAACATGGAATCGGTTTCACAGTGCTCCCAGACACCAGTTATCATTTCAAACTGGAGGAGGTGGGTTGCTGTTTTCCCGAAGTGAATTTGGTATGGAATCACTCAACACAGTGAAAAGAAAAGTGAGTGTGAAGAAGGGTGTTTAGGCCCATTGAAGGATGCCCTCCAGGGTTCATTGGTTGCACCCCAGATCCATCATCCTCACAGGGCAGCCTCCTGTTGGAACTTGGCAGTGCCCATTCATCTGACACTGTACACATGGCTGAAAATTCCATAATATGGAGAAGTCTTGATAATCATGTATCCATTAACCTGCTTAGAAAAAGTGGTCTTACAGGATAAATTATGACCCTTTTGTTCAAAAACCTTACTGCATGGTTCCAAGAGTAAAGGTTACATGAGGCATATCCAGGGGCTTAAAGTGACAGATCAACAAGAGCAAGAATGTTGCGCTTGTCCATCTTGTAAGGCACAGTCAATGTCAATTGAGTGACATACCAAATGGTTTGAGTCATTCTGATATGGCTTCACTTGCTCATTTATAGGCTTCTCATCAGCATTACTGCCTCTTTTACATTGCAAATTTTCTCCTTAGTGATGTACAATGGTAACTTTAGCTTTTAAATCTCTCTCATCACTCACTTTCCTCCATTTTAAAAGTAGCCTGTGTTGGTATTCTGTCGGGACTCCACCCCCACAGTGACCAGGCAGCAGCCAGGTAGGCCTGGCCCTCTATAAAAGAGGCTGCTTGCCCCACTCCTCTCTTTCTTGCCTCTCTTGCCTCACTAGTCTCTCCCTTGTCCCTTGCTCCCTGTTCCCCCTCTCTCTCTATTCCCTTCCCCTCTCTCTCTGCGTGGTCATAGCCAGCCTCTACTTCTCTACTCCTTCTCTCTGCCTTTCTCTGCCTCTACTACCCTCTTAACTCCCCTCCCCATGCCTTAAATAAACTATTCCATGCTTTACTGTCGTGTGGCTGGTCTCTCAGGGGGAAGGGATGCCTTGGCATGGGCCCGGCGAGGCACCCCTCCCCCCACACCCAGATAGAACATATTCTTATATCTCTTTATGTTTTTATGATCACAACAATCTGTCTTGCTAATTAATGCCACAATCTTTCTATTATAACCAGGATCATTCAATCTATTAGGGCCTTTCTGATCACTGCCACATTTTCAAATTATACTGCCTTTGAAGACCAGACCACAGGATTAAATCCACCATGTTATATTTAATTTCATTCTTCAGAAACCCACTGACAAGTTATTTCCTTCCCTCTATATGTATTTTGTTGTGTGTTTTACAGTGTTTCATGTATGTAATAGGTTTTAGCTCTTTAAGAATTAATATCTTATAAAAAAGACTATTTTGTTAAATACATATTAATATCATCTATATTGTTTTTAAATTCTTCTCTATATACAAAATTCTTAATTCACATCTGCTGAATAAATGACAGATAGTATAATAAAAGGTGAGGTTTTCTTTTTTCCAAAGCAAATAGCCTAGGGGGTCCTTGGCATTTCTTAAAATTTATTAATTCAGCTTTCTGTAGAATAAGCAGAAAAACCCTTCAACTGCCTTTCCATGAGTATAGCATCATTGAAGATAGGGAAAACCCTAGCTACCTTTCTTGACGGGTTTGCTCTTCAGTAGTTTCCATGGCACATTCCAGAGAGTTCTGGAGAGACTGCAACTGATTCAGAGTCTCCTTCAACAAAAATCGCGTGACAAATTGTTCCAAATTGGAGGCTTCTTGGTAGTCCTGTGGGTTACAAAACAAATGTAATTAGAAGTTTGGAAGCTTGGTAGAGACAAACACTCAGGGAAAGATTTTTTTCCCCAAGTACCCATCAATGTCAGACTAATCCTGAAAGGGAAATGGAGAGGAAAGAGTTGTTAGCCTAGAAGTCTGTGGTAGGATTCTATCCACCTGTCAGAGGCCGAATTTAAAAACTGATTAGACTCGATCACTTCTTATTGTACCTGCCTCATGTTTAGCAAAAAGGACAAACCTTTAGCATTATTAAATATTAGATTAATTAAGTATTAGCTTAATTAATAGATACCTGTGAGAAAAAGTTTCTGGAAAAAATGTTAGAATTCAACTGACTTGCTCAGTTCTGTTTCATGTAAATAATCATCATCACATTTTCTTTTTTCATCCACCCATAAAATATAGTCATGCTTCAACAGATGCCCTAGTTCATTCTAGATATGTTTGCCATGCTTGTTCTGTATTTCAGGGAAGACAGAGAAGCTAGGTGTAGTTATTTTGAAATCTGGAAAATGGTAGGCTTGGAATATTTAAAGTGTTAATCACTCTGTTCAGCCTGCTCGGCAATATTAAAGACTGTCTGCAGCTTGTTCCATGGATTCCACCAGCCACAGGCCAACTTGGATGTAATCGGTGCCATTTGCTTCTTATGGCTGCTGAGTGAGCTCTAGATCAGTGGTTCTCAATCTTCCTGTGCCGGGACAATTTAATACAGTTCCCCATGTTGTGGTGACCCCCAACCATAAGATTATTTTCATTGTTACTTCATAACTGTTATTTTGCTACTGTTATGAATCATAATGTAAATATCTGATATTTCCAATAGTCTTAAGTGAACAACATGAAAGGGACATTAGACCCCTAAAGGGGTTGTAATTCACAGTTTGAGAACCATTGCTCTAGCTAGTACCGGTTGCCACCCTGTAATGTCTCAGTGAGAACCAAGGAAGAAAGCCAGGTTATAGCTAAGACTCTTAGTAATAGGGAATACAGAGTCTGAACTGGACATTTCTTGTAACCGTGCAAGGCTTATAGTGGATGACTGTGTCACAAAACCCAGTCACAAAACCTTCAACCTACAACCTGCAGGATGTGCTGGGGTAAAGATGGAACAGAAATTGTGGTAGTGGCCAACCATTAACTGGTACAATTTGAGACCCATGCCCAGAGAGGGAGGCCATGCCTGACACTATCTAGAAGGTCAGGGACAAGAGTCTGGATAACCCAGAGACATAGCAAGAACCAAATATGACTGGCAAAAAAAGTCAATGAAATGATCCCTAATGATATTCGGCAATATTCGTAGACAGGAGTCTAAGTAAAATAGTCATTAATCAGAAAGGCTTCATCAAGCAACTATTGGGAACAAATGCAGATCCTGCTGAAGAGGGGCAGGAAAGATTGTAGGAGCCAAAGGAGTCAAATACACAAGAAGACTGCCCACAGAATCAACTAACCAAGGCTCAGAGGGGCTCTCAGAGACTGAAGCAACAATCTTGGACATTGTATGGGTCCGAGCTAGGTCCTCTACATATATGTTATGGCTGTATAGCTTGTTTTTATTTTTGTGGGACTCCTTACAGTTGAAGTGGCTCTTTTGCCTGCTTTGGGGACCCCTTTCCTCTTACTGACTTGCCTTGTCCAGGCTTCTAGCTTTGATATGAGGGATTGTGCCTTGCCTTATAGTAACTTGATATGCCAAGTTCAGTTGTTATCCCTAAGCCTGCTCTTTTCTGAAGGGAAAGAGAGGGAGTGGATGGGGGCAGGGAAGGTGGGAGGGAAGGACTAGGAGGAAAGGGAGGAGGAAAAACTGAAGTCAGAATGTAATATATGAGAGAAGAATAAAAGAAGAAGAGGAGGAAGGAGGAAGAGGAAGGAAGAGAAAGAAGGAGGAGGAAGAGGAAGAGGTGGTGGCGGAGGCGGCGGCCAGCTTAGCAGGACTGAAATAGCACCAGTCTTCTTTTCAAGTTACAAGAAACCAGCTAAATCTGAGTTTTTAGCTTCTTGGTGCTGTGGTTTGAATCTCAGTGTCCCTCACAGGCATGCTTTGAGTGTCTGTTTCCCAGCTGGTAAAGTTACTTTGAGATGTTGTGCAACCTCTGGGAGATGAGGACCCAGTCTATTTGCTTCTGTCTCTAAACAGAGTGATATATTATTTTATAGTATAGAATACAAAACCAAAAGGTGTAAAACGATGAGATGCTGCCGTGAGTCATGCTGTTCTGAGTGAATTAGCAGGTATGGCTGCAAATCCAAACAAAACAAGTGCAGTTATTTAACCTTTTGGGGTCTCACCTTTCTCACTTGCAAATCAGGCTAAATAAGTCCAGCATGTTTTACAAATTGAAAGGATCCTGTGCTTCTATCGATTCTAAATTATAAAGTACCTGCTGGTCTCCTTCTGATATAAATTACCTCATTTTTCCAGTCCACAGAATAATACCATAGAAAATTTTATTTATCAAATGTTCAATCATCAGTCTTTTGAAAAGCCCATCTCTTATAGTTGAAAACCCAGGAAAATGTTTTTTCATCCTCCAAATAGGTAGCCTTACTTAAAAATTCAGAACTGTCCTTAAATTCTACTTAATAAAATAAGCATAAAATGCAATGTCTCATGCTTACAAGAGACAGAAGAACTCGGGATAAGTAGAATGGAGTTAAAAATACACAAAATACCTCATTTGATCTCAGAGGTTACTAAGTTTTGCAGCCAAACCATCACAGAATTATTTCTCCATTCATCTGGAAAGTGTATTCATGGAATAAAGGCTGTGTTTGATTCTCACCCTGCAGTTGTTCCCATTTTACCAACACATACTTTAAAAATAAAATTTATTAAAATGAACACAAGACATAATTGCATAGTCAGAGATTATGCCAGCTCATCTGCATCTCAGCGTAAACTGTGACTAATCCTGAACAGGATGGTAAGTTCGCACCCATTTGCAGACAGCACTAAGCAGAGAAGAAACAATACACTTAGTGAGCAATGGCCACAACACTAGCATTAGGTTTTTTGTTTTTTTTTCATTTAAATGCTAAATATTTGTCACTGTCATGTCAGAGCTAGAAGAAGCAGAGTTTTGATTTTTGCTAGCTTGTTTTGTTTTTTAAGTTAGCCAACATCAACACTCAGGTCTTTTTTTTTTTTGATTTTAGCTTCTTAAACACATGATCAAAGACCCACAATCAAAATAAATATTTCATTTAATATTTAAATGCTGTGTTTTAGAGATAAATGTCTACCCTAACTTTTTATTATGTTGATCTTGTGTTTCTCTCCATAAAAACTGCATTGAATTTAGATACTTTAAAAATACATATGTGACATATTTTCATTAATCCACATCCCTCCATTTCCTTCTCTTATCTGCTTCACAGCTCATTTGGACCAACACATCCTCCTTCTGATTTCATGTCTTTAAAAACTCCTTGCACTTTAATTAACATTGCTTGCATGTGCATAGGTGTGGAACTATTACTGGGTCGTGATGACTTGCTAGTGGCCACACCCTCTGAACAAAAGCTACTCCCCATTGTTTATCATACATTAGCTGCCAGTGTCTCTTCTGCTACAGATGGGGCCTTATATGTTCCTCCATCACTATGCTGTAAAGTTGGTAGGCTGGATCTTGTGTACGTACCTGTGGTTACTATAACTCATGATGTGATGGCAAGCCATGTCCAGAAGATCACATTTCAGAGACTGTCTCCCTATTCCCTGGCTCTTACATTCTTTCTACTCTGTCTTACATGATATTCCCTGAGCCTTGGGGAGAGGGTATGGTAAGGAGGTCCTGTCTAGAGCTCATCATAAAGCTCATGTCTAGAGCTGATCATAAAGGAAAATTAAAATCAGACTACTGTTGTTTTCCTATCATTGCTCCACCATAGCAATATAGGCATTATTTTATATGCTCTTCCACAGCACCCTGGTGACACTCTATGATAACATCAGGAAGTGCTCTAACCAAGATGGGAAAGAATATTGGACAGAGGTGTTGAGAGCTTAACATAGACAAGGATGGTAAAAGAGACAAGCCTTTTAGAGACTGAGATTTTATTTTATTTTATATGTGTGAAGCTTGATGATTAAATTCTTTTATTTTTTTCAGTGATTAAAGGATGAGGTTTGTTTATTTGGTTTTTTGGTTTATTTTTTAATTGATTTAAGTTTTATTGCATTATGATGAGGAAAGATACATAATTTCAGTTTATCTGAATTTGTTAACATTTAAAAACATATTTTAAGTAAATAGAATTTCATCACATTTTTCTTTCCCTTTTGTACCCCAACTCCTCCCAGAAATCCCCCTTCAATATCTGCAATACCTTTTTTTATTTTGTCATAATCTTTAAAATTTATAAAATATTGTAATAAAAATGAGTAGTATAAAAGTTGTTTGATATAAAACAATCAGTTAAACAGTCTTATATAGATGCTTGTCTGCAGCAATACTTAAAATACATCTTTTTCTCAATATAAATTTTAAATAACTCCAAACATATTAGCTATGTATTTTAAAATAAAACATCACTACTAGTTTTTTTTAAATGAACATAAGTAAATAAAGTCTTTTTGTTTGTTTGTTTTATATTTAGTAGAGTTTAAAATCTTGGCTCTTACTGTGGTACAAGCCCAAAATAAGAACAATTTTTAGACATTGGAGCTCATTGTAATAAGGCTGTACTTCAATGACCCTCACATCATCAAAGGATTTTACCTCCCTAGTAGCTAAGCTAAGAGTTGACAGTTCTGCTGTGCAAATTGTAGGTATGATTTTTGGATACAGAGTTCCTGCTATGGTCAAAGCTATTTGACTGGAGTGATTGTCTTCATTATCAGCAGACAGAGAACAGGTTACATTCATTTAAGAAATAGTGTGTGTATTAAGATGGTCTATCCGTGAAGTTATTCACCAACTGTTTCAATGAACAATGGTTCTGCTAGGAGGGTGGCACAGACATTAGGTGAGGGTAAGAATCTGGTTCATTGGCTGTGATGACTTTGAAAAGCATTCATCTCAGAGAAAGAGTAACTTATAAAGTTCTCTTCTTCAAAACTGATACAATAGTTACAAACATCAAGCAAAGCAATCAGTCTCACTCTTTGTTGTTTTCTTATAAGCCACCACCCAACTTAACTGTTTATGTTTCTTTTGGCTGTATAAATAATTTTAAAATATGTAAGCTGTTCTGAAAACCATAGTATAGTGTAAAACCATCAAATAAACAATCCTACTAATGGAGAGGCTGAGATAGGAGAAGCATAGTATCAAGACTGTTAAGTGGTACCCAGCAAGACACTGTCAGGTACAAACAAGCAGAAAGTGTGTATGGATTGTACAATATTGGACCTATTTCTCCAGTTACCAAATTAGAGAGACCACTGGATGATAGCCAACAAATTTTCAATTCCTCATACTTATAAGTTGGTAATATTAGCTTTCATATTAAGAGATATTAAGAAAAAGTAATTGTTACTTCTTGTTTTTGTTGTTAGAGGTGGAATTGGTTTGTGTGGGTTTGTTGAAAGATTACTTTTGGGCCGGGAGGTGGTGGCACATGCCTTTAATCCCAGCACTTGGGAAGCAGAGGCAGGTAGATTTCTGAGTTTGAGGCCAGCCTGGTC
>NW_022196896.1:21844110-21849138 GCF_008632895.1 Mastomys coucha | reverse complement strand
GCTGGCCTCAAACTCAGAACTCTGCCTGCCTCTGCCTCCCAAGTGCTGGGATTAAAGGTGTGTGCCACTACCACTCGGCTTTCCTGTAGTTCTTTAAGGGATTTTTGTGTTTCCTCTTTAAGGGCTTCTAGCTGTTTACCTGTGTTCTTCTGTATTTCTTTAAGAGAGTTACTTATGTCTTTCTTAATGTCCTGTATCATCATCTGCTGCTCCTGAGATTATCTCTTCTTCTTTTTCTTTTTCTTTTTTAAAATTTGTTTCTCATTATAGATGGTTGTGGGCCACCATGTGGTTGCTGGGATTTGAACTCATGACCTCCAGAAGAGCAGTCATTGCAGAGCATTCTCATCATCATGAGAAGTGATTTTGGATTGGAATCTTGCTTTTCTGGTGTGATGGTGTGTCCAGGACTTCCTATGGTGGGAGAATTGGGGTCTGATGATGCCAAGTAACTTTGGTTTCTGTTGCTTATATTCTTATGCTTGCCTCCCGTCATCTGGTTTTCTCTAGTGCTACCTGCCCTGGCTAAATATGACTGGAGCCTGTCCTTCCTGTGATCCTTGTTGTGTCAGAACTCCTCAGAGTCAAGCTGTCTCTATGATCCTGTGATTTTGGGATCCTGGGCTTATTAGAGAGCCTGGGAGTACAGCTTCCTCTGGGAATTATAGGTCTTGCTGCAGAGTTTGTGCCCAAGATCTGCTCAGGGCACCAGCCTAGACAGACCAGAAGGAAATACTGCCACTGATCCGGTGGAGTTCCTGTGTGCCTGAGTCCTGCTGGTACCAGTTATTCCTGGTGTTGGGACAGATGTTGTATCCTCCTCACCTCTGATCCTTAGGAACCTGGGCATGTCAGAGCACCTGGGAGTGGAACCTCCTCTCAAGATTGAGATTTTAAATCAGTTACTAAGGGTTGCTGTTATGTGTCTCTCCTAGGTATGAGGATCAATAACTTGTCTTCTATTAAATTTTTAAAATACTTCTTGTTCTAAAAAGTAATGTATTTTATGATGGCATTTTCATACTCCCTTCCTCATTGCTATTCCTTCTCCCTCCCCTTCAGTCCCTCCCTTCTGCTTTCATGTCACACATAATTCTAGTATCTTCTCTTTCTCAACCTCTCATTCCCTTGATATTTCACTCTTTCTTATATGGTCCTCTTTCTAGCTTCATCATACACACACACACACACACACACACACACTCACACTCACATTTAAAGCTATGCTATGCACATGGCATAGAACATGCAGTATTTGTCTTAAATAGGGCTACATTGTGACTACTCTTGGGTATATATCCTATTGATTCTGAGTCCTTACACCATGCTACACTATTCACAATAGTCAGGAAATAGAACTGGTTGAGATGCTCATCAACAGATAAATGGACAGGGAATACAATACATATACACAATGGGATTTCATTCAGCCACGAGAAAAAAAATGAAATTATGGTAGCACTAGATATCATTAAGTGAAAGATCAGCTAAGTTAAAGAAGATCTTGATATGTAACATTTCTATTCATCCTCCCATGTTGAGCTCACTCTCTTCACTGCCTTTACTGATGTGAAGCAACAATCATTTATTTTCCCACAATCCTTTTCCCTTATCTGTGTTCCTGGAATATAGTTCTCTCTACTTAGGGAATAGGATTTGCTATTTTATATAGTAGTCTTTGTCAAGTCCTTTGGTGTAAGTATTGTATCTTTTTCATCTGTTTCCTGAATGTTCAAAATACCTCCTGGCTCACACTGGCTGGCCCAGAAAAGGATAAAGACTATGTGACCAACAGAACACTGCTCAGGGCCTTGGGAAGCAGAAGAAATGAGTGAGCCCCAGGTGCTCCGGATGCTGGCCGTCACCAGCTTCTGCCTGTACATGTGTGGCTTGTGTGGCTGTTGCTGTTTGTACAAGCCACTGCCTGCTTTGCCTGGCCATGTGGATCTTCTCTATAGGGAAACACAGCTTTGCTCTCAGCAGGCTGTTTGTCCTCATTTCAGCTTTCAGGCCATTTGTTAACATCTTCTCTCCTTTCTTTCCTGTGGATCCCATGCCCTGAGACTGCAGACCCAGGTGGCTCGCATCCAACCTCCTTCCTTTCTCCCACATACACGCAGATGTTCCTATGGAAGGCAGTGTGGCAAAGAAGCAGATGGGAAATTAAATAGATAACAAGTTGGAAAATGTCAAAGCCTGGACCTCTCATCCCCCAACAAATGTATTATTGAACAAAAAGGGATCTTTGCCTTCTTGTCTCCCCAGAAGACTGGAGTGTGGGTATTTGGCACATATTCATTTGAGTCAAGTGCAGTGTTTGAGGAATGAAGGAGGCAACTTCCAAGAATCTACAAAGCATGGGATAGCATGGATACTGAGTGTCTGGATTCTTCTTTATGTTTAGACATTGTTCAGTTTTCTTGTTAGAAGGTTATGAAGAGATGAAAACTGACAGTATTTTTCAGATCCAAGTAATGCTTACTCAAGTCATTGGTAATTGTCACATAAATTGAATTATTGGGTAGACATTGTTAGCCACATACAATTAAAATTTTCATTCCTGCCTTTGGAAAACCAAAATGCCAGCATCTCAATTCTAGTTTTTCCCAGTGTTTGAAGCTGACTTTAAGATTGTGTTTCTTAAGGCACTGCCTGTGCATCTTAATTGCAAGACCATTTCTCAGCAGGTGAGCCCTGCACATGTGCATAACAGAAGAGTGGAAAGCTCAGTGATTAACCCAGTATGAGTCACGTCAATTAAACAGAGCAGTTAAGTTCATCAGACTTGTTTGTATTTGCTGCATTTGAAACTTAATCAAGTTAGTGAAATCCGGTCACATTGTCTCTTTGTCAAGAACATCAGACAGACACTATCACAATTGGCAAGACTACTGCTATCTGCCTCTGAAACAAGGCTCCATAGCTGACACTGCTCTGATGTGAGATATTTTATTTTCAGACATTGTTCAGTCTTCCTCTCTATTAGAAAGGTTACAGAGAAATGAAAGCTGATTGTATTTCTGAGATCTGAATAATGTTTACTCAAGTCATTGATAACTGTTACATAAATTGAATCATTAGGTGAAAATTATTAGCTTTGGAGGGAGGAAAGGGAAGGGGAAATGGTTTAATTACATTATGATCTCAAAAGTAAAATAAATTCTAAAAAAAAATCAAAAGAGAATCTCTGAAGATGGCCACATGAGATCTGTTCTGCGCTTGTGTCATTTGACAGCTATGAGAACTTACAAAAGTATTCTATCGTTCAAAGTTCTCATAATGATAAAGAATAGTTATCACAGGTTGCTTCAAGGATCATGAAGAAAGCTTTGGAAAGCTCATGGTATGTTGTCTAGCTGGTTGATTTTGATAAATGTTTAATATCCCTATTAATGTCATGAGGGAGGGTGTCACAAATTATTGTAAGAAGCCCCTAATTTAAAAATTACCTAAATTTATCTGCCACAATAATAGAATATATCAGAATTACAGTCAAGATAAACACACAGTTGACATTTGGTATGTAGTAGCTTTCCTATATGAACTAATTTTCTGGAGTTACTTATACATGTATTTTCATTTAACCTTTTTTAATTTTCAAAAATCTATTGAGATATGATATTATTACTTCATTTCTTCCTCTTTCCTCTGTCTAAATCCTCTTATTTATCCTTCTTGGATCTTTTTCAAATTAATGGCCTTTTTTCAATTAACGGTTATACACACACACACACACACACACACACACACACAAACACATAAACACATGACATAGTCACACAGATACTCCTAAATACATAAATATAACCTTCTCAGTCTATATAATATGAGTTTAATATTACTTTAATATATGTTTTCAGGGCCTTATACCTACATTGTCTCTTGCATATATCTTCTGCCTTGCATCCTCTAACATACACACAGTTTATGTACTGATGTGATATGCAAATCTAAGCTGTGATATGTAGAATTGTCTTTGAGGAGTATGCAATTTAAAATGTGGAGTTCTGTGGCAAAAGAACCCTATAGAGTTCACAAAGTCATTATACCCTTGATTTGCCTCTCATGAGGGATAAATGCATGAGGTGCAACTGATCAATCCAGCCATGTTTCTAGCATCTCCCTTTCCTCCTCTGAATATCGTCTCTCCTTTCCTTTGAATGAATGTCCCATGGTTCAAGATCTTTTCCCAGTTCCTTTTATGTCTCTGGTTTAACCATGTCTTCTTCTTTTCTTTCTAGACTACTTTCTTGCCTTCTTAAGCAATGTGGGCCCAACTTTCACCAACCAAGCTCTGGCCCCTGTTCAGTATCACAGAAGTTAGGAACCAGAACACACACTGAGAGTATTGGGGAAGATGGGAAGCCTAAGTTAGAAGGAATAAAAACCACCAAATGACTGTGCATAATACCTAAATAAGAAAGAGAAAAAGGAGAAATACTTTAACAATAAAAAATAGCCAAGAGAAGAAACAAAGGGTTATGAATGGAAGTGATTAATATGGGAGAGAGAGAACAGTCTATCTGACAACAACGTAATTCAAAAGAAGAAAATCTGAATCTAGCCGAGGAATGGAATACTAGATTCTAGTGTTTAATAGTGATTTCCTGAGAGCTGGGTGGCAGTGGTGCACACCTTTAATCCCAGCACTCAAGAGGCAGAGGCAGGTGGATCTCTATGAGTTGGGGGCCAGCCCTGGTCTACATAGTGAATTTCAGGACAGCCAAGGCTATCCTGAAATAGGAAGCTAACAGAGAAACCCTGTCTCAAAAAAAACAAAACAAAACAAACAAGTAAAGCAAAGAAAAAAAAAAAGGAATGGTTCCTGGAAATAAAAGAGAGTCACCATTAAATCTCTGCATGCTACAAGCAAGGGAGTGTTCAGAACAACACAATACAGGACTTGAAAAAACAAAGCAAAATCGGCTGTGGCTGTACATGTCTGTGAAGTTGAGGCAGGAAGACAGTGAATTTTAAGCCAGACTAGGCTACATATCAAGGCCCTGGAGAGAGAGAGAGAGAGAGAGA
>NW_022196896.1:21829628-21844092 GCF_008632895.1 Mastomys coucha | reverse complement strand
AGAGGGAGAGGGAGAGGGAGAGGGAGAGGGAGGGAGGGAAAGAGGGGAGGGAGAAGAAAAAATTCTTTGTATACACAGATATACAAACAGATCATGTAACTTGGGTTGGGAGGTAGGAGGTATCTAGAAAAACGTGCCAAAGACCTGGGATAGAGGAGGTGCCCAGAATCAATGCTGTGACTCACAGCATTGGGGATATGGAACCTAAAGAGGCACCTCCTGTAGCCAGGCACAAACCCCAGTGGAGCGGTAGGGACACCATCCCACCCACAAAAATTTTGACCCCAAATTTATTCTGTCTACAGAAATGCAAGCACAGAGGATGGAGCAGAGACTGAGGAAACAGCCAAGCAATAGCCATTCCAAGCAGAGACCCATCCCATGGGCAAGCACCAATCCCTGACACTGTTAATGATACTCAGTGTGTTTGCAGATAGGAGTCTAACAAGGCTGTTCTCAAAGAAGCTCCACTCAGCAGCTGGCTCCAACAGATGCAGACAACCACAGCCTAACAGTGGATGGAGCTTGAGACTCCTACATAAGAGTTGTGGGAAGGACTGCAGGCCCCAAAGGGGAATAGGAATTCCACAGGAAGATCAACAGAGTCAACTAACCTGGATCCTTGGGGCTCTCAGAGACTGAAGCACCAACCAAAGAGCATACACAGGCTGGACCTAGGCTCCCTGCACATATGTAGCAGATGTATAGCTTGGTCTTCATGTGGGTCCTGTACAACTGGAGCCGGGGCTATCCCAAAAGCTGTTGCCTGTGTGTGGGATGTGTTCTTCTAGCTGGGCTGTCTTGTCGGGCCTCAGTAGGAGATGATATGCCCTGTCCCACAGAGACTTGAAGTGCCAGGGTGGGAGGATACCCAGGGGGAGTCCTCCAGCCTCTCAGAGGAGAAGAGAATGGGGATGGGTGGAGAGATTGTGGGGCCGGGTGACTGGATGGGGGCGGCAGTGATCAGAATGTAAAGTGAATAAATTAAAAGATAATAATAAAAAAAACAAAAAAATTAATCACACCTTTCAAAAAGTCATAGTTTTATGTTAGAAAATATTTTTAAAAAGTTTTTAAATTAGAGTTATCTAAAAATTTCAGAAAAAAAAAATGACTTCTAAGATGAAAATCTTCCTGTGCCCTGGGGTCCAATAAATTGTAAATATTTGAGAACTCTGACATAACATTACTATGAATCTTTCTCAGGGACTTCTCTACTGAACCACTCCTATATAGATATCTGAAACATCTAACGAGTATTCAAACAGTGATGGTCTAGGTTTTAATAGGTAAATCATGTCTAGAAGTAAGATATGGGTTTCAGACAGTGGATTTCCTGCCACCAGAATAAGCAAGCAGCCATAGAACAAATGAAAAGCCTGGCTGGGTTCATAGTCCACATGAAATCGGTAGTTGGCAGAATCTGGCCAGGTCTGGACCTTGCTCACCCTGATTTCTGCACTTGGGTCAAAGGCTGCTGCTACTAAAACACATAACCCTCAGTCTGTGAGTGTTGAGGAAAGGCACTGCCAGGCCCTGTCTTATAAACGATCAGGATCGGCTCAACTAAGAATCTGAAGCAAGCACTGATTTCAGAGGACCATGCTATCGTAGCCAGGAACCCAGGAACGCCTGAACCGCAAGCACGATTTTTCTGATGTGTTATAGATACATTGAGAGTGTAAATAAATAAAATAGACTGGAGCAACCTGCAATGTAAAAGTGATGTAACAGATACAAAATTCAGCATAATTCTAGTTTCCTGGACTGGGCATCCATGTTACAAAGTCACAATGAAACTCAAGGATGTGATGACCATGGTGAGCAGTCGCTGGTTTATACTCAAGGAAGGCGGGAGTATGACTGAGCCAGAGCAGGCAAAAGCTCCTGCGATCGCTGGGTGCTTTCTGTTTCTTGATCTGGGGAGGAAAGGAGTTATTTCCAGGGTGTTTGTCTTAAAATCACTAGGCTCTCCACTTGATTAGTTCTGCTTTCCTATTTCTGTTTCATCCAACAATAAAAGGTCAAGATTTGTGTGAGAACCAATCTGGTAGAAATTAGCTATCTTCATATATTTGAACAGCCGTGGAATAGACAGATAGAGGCTTAAAATGTGGGACTTCTTGGCAGGCAGTAGGGCAAGAAAGTGAGTAAACGCTTCTAAATCAGTAACTCTTATCGCTCCTCATATGCTAGCTCTTCAACAACTAGCCTGCATTTCTCCAAAGCATAACACAGTACCAAGTGCTGCTTTTTGGGTATAAAGACTGCTGGCCTATATTCATATGTGTATTAGACTCAACTTATGTTTGTTGATTATAAAATACTACATTGTTTTCTGGTAAATGTAATGCTACATACCTACTGCTCACACATTTTTTTCTCTTTGGTTGTCATTTTGAGCTCATAGAACAAGGGTAAGACAAGGCTGAAGCAAACATCGCCCCAAGGGCAACAGCTTCTTCTTAAACTCCCTCTAATCAGATGGAGTCAGATGGATACTTCTATTTTAATCACGGTGCTATAACGTGTTCAGTTAGCATGTCTAAATCACTGAATTGCCAGATGGAAATATATTTTCCAAAACACCACATTTAAACTTTTTCGTTTTCAAGACAAATTATTCTTCTCTTTGATCTGAACGAGTTTTGAGACAAAGCAAATAATTGAGTATTAAAATATTGTGGGCATTCTTCAACACCATGGTGTGGGGGAATAACATATACATGTTAAGCACCTGAGAACCTGCCAAGTTTTGAATTGCACTTGCTCCCATGGCCCATCTGTGGATAGAATACTAATACATTTCAGTAAGGTTTTTTCGCAAAAATAATAGCCCCAAGAATGATCAACTTCTTCAAATGATAAATAGCCAATAATTTGGTTCAGTGGGACTTTGAAAAAACATGGTACATTATATATAAAACATTATTAGTTATAAGATGCAATAATACTTTGGTCTCTTTAGATTGTACCAGTATACAGCATGTTAAAATGGAAAACAAGATTTCAAATCAGAAAATGACAGTCCCTGTATTTCACTGGTAACTAGCAAGAGAGAACTGCATACAAATCCTTCATTTTCAGAGTGAGTCACATAGAGATCAAAGAGACTTGCACAGGACAGGGAAACATGGGCATGCTTTCTCTCTGCCCATTTTCAAAAGGCATCTAATTAAAACGCATGTTACTGATGATTTTAGCAGACTCCTGTCTCAGGAACCAGCAGAAACCAAAGGATCTTGGTTGTCAAGCTACCAACAAGGGCACTGCTGCAGGAAAGCTTTCTGGGCTGTGAATAAATAACTCAAATGGAAAGAAAACATTTTCTAGATTGCAGTGAACCTTTTGTTTAAGCAGAGGGAGTAAAGAAGGAAGCAAACTTTCCCAAACACATTGCTCTTCTGTAGAGAGACTGCAGTCATATCAGCCTTGGAGATTTTCCTCGGAAAACTTACAGCTTTTAGGCAATGGCTTATCAAAATTGATGCTATGTTGACTGTCTCCAGGTCATCGTACATTTGTCTAATAATGTTACTTCCTAGTTTCATATTCAACTTGGGCTTTCTGTGTTGAATCAAGCAACTAAAAACCTTATTACCAGAAGGCAAACCTCAGACAGGGGAGAGTATAATTCAAGCTCCTAGTGCCTATCAATGTATTTTTCATCGCTGACAACAAATTTTAAAGATATTTAGAATTATTAAAGCAAATTTATACTATTGAAAAAATTCAAGAAACGGATGACAGAAGATTGATTCAGTTACTGTATAAATAAGAAAAACCGTGTTTCGAGGTTCATTTTGAGATCCAGGCTCAGAGTATTACAGGAAAGATGATGAGACACCGGTGAAACCTCCCGGTAACCTGATTATTTCATACAAAACTATTCATTTTAATCAGAGGCTCACATCTTGCTCCTTTGCCATGGCAACAGGTAGAGAATTGTGTACCCAGGAGGTTAGGGTGATGATTTTCGTTATGTTCAGAAGAGGCCCTGCTCCACATCAGTGATTACACTGCAATGAACTAATTGCAGTGTTTCTACGTAGGTCTGAGTAATATTTTCTGACCCTTCTGGAGGATAGGATGTTAAGCTGGGTGACAGACTTGACCATATTGATTTCTGAAATCTCTGAGCTGGGGCACATGCAGTGTGGTTTACAGCCAGACTGAGCTGATTCTCTGTTCACTAGTTCCCATAGATCTGGGCAGGAAAATGGGAATTCTTTGTCTTTGTCTTTTGTCCCACAACAGAATGTCCTTCCCCTTCTCCTGTCTATTTTCTCTTTTTACAGGCCCTCAGCAGAGATCAGCATAGGGGATCTGTCATACAGAGTATGGACATTCTACTGTGGCACACTGCTGTTTCACATGCGTCTGAACTTTCCTATTTAGTATGTGAGGATTTGCTTAAGGAAATGAAGACACTAATGCTAACAACGCAAATGCAGCAACATTCGTATAACCTTAAAGAAAGAAAAGTGAAAGGTTTAATTATTGTGCTCAGAGATGATGGCTCAGAATACCTAGTTTACCAACACTTTGTGTGTGTATGTGTATGTTCATACATGTGTATGCATTCCTGTTTGTGTGAAGTCGTGAATGTATGTGCTTGTGTATGTGCACAGATGTGCATGAATGTGAAGAAGGTCAAAGGATGATATCTCAGTGAAATGGGAGAATATTGATATCTATCTTCAATTCTAAAGATTGCCTATGTTTTTCATTTGTATATGAGGCCCAAGTGATGTAATATGGTATATTAGGATGGGTGACAAGAGTCATCAGGGCTGTGGAGTGATCTTGAATTTCTTCCCATTTAAAGTTACTCTCAAATGGAGCAAATAGGCTTGGTAGTCAGGTGTGTGATTCTTCTCTTCATTGGATTAGAAACTTTCAGTATATATGGTACAATACCGAGAACATATTATTTACATGCTAAGAAGGAACATGCTAAAATTAGATAATCTACAGAAAATTAGAGAGGATGAAGAATTTAATGTTATGAGATAAAAAAACCTGGGAGTTGGGACCCACACCTTTAATTTCAATTCTTAGGAGGTAGAAGTGGGCAGATCTCTGAGACAGACACCAGCCTGGTCTTCAGAGTTAGTTCCAGGATAGCCAGGGCTACATAGAGAAACCCTGTCTTAAAAAATTTTTTAAAAAATTCAGAATTTTGTAATGAGAGGATAACTAATCATATCCCAAAGCAACAGCCAATATAAAAGAAATTATTCTTTAAAGTTAGTTGCAATGCCGACTAAACTAACTTTCACCCATAGCTTCTAGAAAGTGGCTACTAATTTCTCTGAGTGTCCTAAACCAGCAAATAGAAGCATCCCTACTCCACTATGGTCAACATGTCAGTACGCTTAGCAGGAACATAATTAGTCATCTCTCAAGGGTGCCATTTTTGAAAGTTTAGTGAATCCATTCACATTCCTCCGAGTCCAGGAGTTAATTTTTGCTTGACTGTGTATAGTGTGAATCTGATTTCTTTGAAATAGAATATAATAAAAGCTGAATTAGCAGCTTTATTTGTTTCACTTTTTGAACTTCAGATAGCATGCTTTTATGTACTGTTGAGTAACATAGTCTGATACTTGAACAATTAATTAGAAGATATATTTCTGCACCATATATAATAAGATAGCTGTTATAATTCAACATTAAAAAAGAACCCACTGGGGCCAAATGTATGCCAAAGTGCAGAATTTTTCAGAGTCGACAGAGGTAATACAAAAAGTATAACAGGTGTCCTATAATACAAAATATGATACTTAAACTGTGACAACGAAATTGATGTTTTTCCACTAAAATTCTCTATATTAATATAGGTTTTGCTTCCAGATGGTCTTGGAGCCTGTGTTTATCAAGCAGCAACAAATCAAAGCTTTCTATATTTAGAAGTTCTGGATAAGGAGTTGTGGGAGTTTAGTGAATGCTATCTTAATGACCCGCAGGAGGAGCCCCTACAAAGATGATGAGAGGGATAACAAACCTAAAAATGTAATGAAATTGCAGCAGGGTACGTTTATTGCTGCTTTCTACCTGTCAAATAGGTGAGATTCATCTGCAAACTATCTCCCAAGCTCCCTAAATGATACAGCACTTCGTCTAAAATGAGCAGTGGAAAATTATCCTCCTACTAAACATCGATTAACTCACTGAGGTGTCATTGTGTGTCTGCCTTGAAGGAGACAAATACACCTGGAGTGGAGAATATGATGTAAGGGAAGGAAGCCGTCTCCTTCAACCACTTCCATGTACTCTTTCCACCCAGTGCTGTGCTCTGTAAAAAAGGTAATGTTGGTTCAGATGCTGTAGGGATGCTGAGGGTCTCATACAGTCCTACTCAAATTCCTTTTTATCAGATTGATAATCATTTGTTATATCAGGTGAAAAAAAAAGCCACAAAACGATCGAGACAGAGGTATTAAAAATACATTTCCTATCACATGCACTAGACTAGAGAATGGTTTGTTCACTGTTACATTCCTTTTGATAGCTAGCATTAGGTAGCATTTAGTGCATGGGGGTGCTCCTTCTGAGTTAGAGACATTGAGTTAAGGAAGCTCTCAGTCACCACGTACAAGACCTTTGGTTGTTGGAGTCTTGCTCTTTGGAAGACATCTGTGTTTCCTGTGGGCTGAGCCTGGCTTTGTTGTTTGCTTTTTGGAGTTTGGAGGCATAGGATTCTGCTTAAGGAACTATTTATAAAGTGGAAATCTAGGTCCCACATAGTGCCTTTGTGTTTCCAAGTGTGTTGTAGGAGTGTATGTTCTGTCACTCAGATGATCTGTTTTGATCACCTTAATAGGAAAATGCCTGACTTGAAGCTATGCTTTTATTTCAAAATTTCCCTATACTTTTGTGAATTAATTTCTGTTGAGTTTGATAAGTTTTTATCTACAGACATCTCTGCCTCCACCCAATTCTATGCCTCTAAATAACTACTTCATCAATCATCCAGGGGAATTTCTCACCTTTTATCAGAGAAGCTTCTATACATACATACAGAGAACCCCAACTGGTCAGTATGCAGAGAATGAGAGAGCACAGAGTGCTCATTTATAAATGGGACATCTCCATAACACCTTTTCCCTCAAGGTCTAGGGCTCATTGCAGAAGTGATTGAAAGATTTTAAGAACCAGAGGCATAAGTGACTACAACAAGAGAGTAGTTTTTAGACACGACAGATCAGTTGTACATACATATGAGAGTAACTGGGACTGCACACACAAGACCTATGCTAGATCAGGCCAGACAAAATTCTATCATGAAAGGAAGCGAGGGCCAGGCAGCATCACTGGCAGATGAGTGGGGCAAATGATGGCTGATGATGGGAGAGGGAAAGCCAGTTTTCTTCTGGGATTAGGTTCCTGAGATGATATTTACACTCCTGTAGCTGACCTTGCACCCATATACATGCTGGTAGTGACAAATGAATTCTATGAGTTTTGTTTTTCTCAAAGAGAATACATGGAAGGGGAGGGAGGAGTGATGGTGGGGATCAAAGAAGAGTTGGAAAAGAGGGAATGAGGGGTGAACTTGATCAAAACCTATAGTGTAAAGGTATGAGATACTCAGTCAATAAAAAACAAATAATGATATAAAACACCAATCCATGTTTCCAAACTGTTTTCAGTAACTAAGTTTGTTTGTTTTGACTCTATCAGGGAATATATGTAGTCATAGACTTCTTATGTATACTGTCTTGTTTTTATCTTCCTAATATCTTTAGGAAGGAAATAGTATTGCCCACATATAGTGAAGGAAATTTCACTATAACTAGCAATTTAACAAAAGTATACATTAACTAGTATCAGAATTAGGAATACAATAAAGTTTAATTTTTTAATGTAATTTGTTTTAAAATGTTGTTCTTTCCAGAAGCATCGCTACATGTTTGTCCTATATACTATTTGTACAGCTTGGAAATACTTTTCCATGCTACTGTACAGGAATAGGAAACTATGCAGAACTCAAAGGGAGAATCAGGGGCTGAGCATAGGTTCCATCTTATATAATGGCACTCACATCTCCTTAGAGACTAAAGGAACTGGGCATTGTTTAGCATCGCCATTGTCAAAGACATTATCAGTGAAAAAATGCAAAACTCTAAACGCGTTTTATAATCTGAGGCTATATATGTTTGTGCTCTTTAGACGATCAGCATGAGAATGAGGAATCTAAAAATACCATTCACCTGCGCCTACCATATTCTTCCACATTATAATCTTGGTTACAGCTCTCAAAATGTCAGGACAGGAGATCACAAACTGAAGATATGTCGTAGTCAAACCTTCTCAAAGGCAAGTTCAACATAATGGACCAAGAAAAAAAACATCCAACTGTGAGAAAACTTGACGCTGACCTATAATTTTAAAAATAGCATCCTTTACAAAAATACTAAATTGGTTGAGTGCTATGATTAAAACTGTGAAACCAATTTTATTTCCCAAATCTCCTAAGCTCTCTGCAAGGTGCACCTGGCCCTGTGCAGGTGACTGATTATGTCCTGCACCAGTGGAATCCAGATAGACTGCAGAGAGCCCAGTTTTACCTCATGAGCTGTTAAATTCAGAAAGAGTAATCTGCTGCTCAAGGTGACCAATTATTCCAAAGATTTCAAACAGTATTTGATGGAAATTCTGTGACTTTGTCTCTTTTCAGATTCTCCCCAGTTTCTTGGAATTCACATCCATTTTGGCTCTTCAACCCTCCCAGAACTGGAATATGGTCACCAAAACCCTCTCTTTTCCTTTTTTTTTTCCTTTCCTTTTTTTTCTTCCAGTTTATTCATAAAGAACAGTGAACTTCAGCATATCTTTTGTTCTCTCAGGAGCCAACATTTCTTTTTAAGATTGTTGGGCCAGGCAGTGTTAGTGCACACCTTTAATCCCAGCACTTGGAAGGCAGAGACATGCAGATTTCTGAGTTTGAGGCCAGCCTGGTCTACCAGAGTGAGTTCCAGGATAGCCAGGACTATATGGAGAAACCCTGTCTCAAAAAACCAACCAACCAACCAACCAACCAAATAAATAAATAAATAAATTGTTTGAATGGCTTACTAGCCCCAACAGTAACTGTTGATGCTACAATGAGATATGACACTTTGTGTTAGTGACATAATAAATACCTGAGATAATCAGTCAATAAGTAGAAAAGACTAATTGTGGCTTATAGCTTGAGACACCCAATTTGACAGGGCAGATGTTTTTAGATATCTCTCTAGTGAAAAAAGAATAGCACATGGAAGAACAAAACCAGCCAACTCTTGGCTTAGTGACAAGGGACAGAAAGGGGAAGGAGTTAGGATCATCCATTATTCCCTGAACTGCACACCTCCAATGACTTAAAGTCTTCTCATAAGTTCCTTCTTAATAAGGTTCTTTTCATTATATCTTAGTAGTCTGAGGATCAAACTTATAATATATAGACTTTTGGAGGGGGCATTCCAGGTCTAAATTATAGTATACATCAAGTGAAAGGACAAAGATTAAGAAATTTTTTTTTTAGATATTTTCTTTATTTACATTTCAAATGTTATCCCCTTTCCTGGTTTCCCCTCTGAAAATTCCTATCCCTTCCCCCTGCCCCTGCTCATCATCCACCCACTTCTGCTTCTAGGTCCTGGCATTTCCCTACACTAGGGCATCCAGCCTTCACAGGACCAAGGGCCTCTCTTCCCACCAATGGCCGACAAGGCCATCTTCTGCTACATATGTGGCTGGAGCCATGGGTCCCTCTATATGTACTCTTTGGTTGGTGGTTTAGTCACTGGGAGCTCTGGAGGAACTGGTTGATTCGTATCGTTATTCCTTCTATGGGGTTGCAAACCCTCTCAGCTCCTTGGGTCCTTTCTCCAGCTCCTCCATTGGAGACCAGGTGCTTAGTCCAATGGTTGGCTGAGAGTATCCACCTCTGTATTTGTCAGGCACTGGCAGAGACTCTCAGGAAACAGCTATATCAGGCTCTTGTTGGCATCCAAGATAGTGTATGAGTTTGGTGACTGTATATGGGATGGATCCTCAGGTAGGGCAATCTCTTGTTAGTCTTTCCTTCAATATCTGTTCCACACTTTGTCTCTTTATCATCTCCCATGGGTATTTTGTTTCCCCTTCTAAGAAGAATGGAAGTATCCACACTTTGGTCTTCCTTTTTTCTTGAGCTTCATGTGGTCTGTGAATTGTATCTTTGGTATTCCATGCTTCTGGGCTAATATCCATTTATCAGTGAGTGCATGCCATGTGTGTTCTTTTGTGATTGGGTTACTTCACTCAGGATGATATTCTCCAGATCCATCCATTTCCCTAAGAATTTCATAAATTCATTATTTTTTAATAGCTGAGTAGTACTCCATTGTGTAAATGTACCACATTTTCTGTATCCATTCCTCTGTTGAGGGATATCTCTTTTTTTCCAGCTTCTGGTTATTATAAATAAGGCTGATATGAACATAGTGGAGCCTGTGTGTTTATTACATGTTGGAGCATCTTCTGGGAATATGCCCAAAAGATAGGGGTATAATTGGGTCCTCTGGTGGTTGCCCCAGCTTGCAATCCCACCACCAATGGATGAGTATTCCTCTTTCTCCACATCTTCACTAGCATCTGCTGTCACCTGAGTTTTTGTTATTAGCCATTCTGACTGGTGTGAGGTAGAATCTCAGGGTTGTTTTGATTTGCATTTCCCTGATGACTAAGGATGTTGAACATTTCTTTAGGTGTTTCTCAGCCATTCAATATTCCTTAGTTGAGAATTTTTTGTTTAGCTTTGTACCCCAGTTTTAATAGGGTTATTTTGTTCTCTGGAGTCTAACTTCTTGAGTTCTTTGTGTATATTGAATATTAGCCCTCTATTAGATGTAGGGTTGGTAAAGATCTTTTCCCAATCTGTTGGTTGCTATTTTGTCCTATTGACAGTGTCCTTTGCCTTACAGAAGCTTTGCAATTTTATGAGGTCCCATTTGTCAATTCTTGTTCATAGAGCATAAGCTATTGGTGTTCTGTTCAGGAAATTTCTCCCTGTGCCTATGTGCTCCAGGCTCTTCCCCACTTTCTTTTCTATTTGTTTCAATGTATCTAATACATTGGTTTTATGTGGAGGTCTTGATCCACTTGAACTCGAGTTTTGTACAAGAAGATAAGAATGGATCAATTTGCATTCTTCTACATGCTGATTGCCAGTTGAACTAGCACCATTTGTTTAAAATGCTGCCCTTTTTCCACTGGATGGTTTTAGCTTTGTTTTCAAAGATCAAGTGACCATAGGTGTATGGGTTCATTTCTGGGTCTTACATTTTATTCCATTGATCTACATGCCTGTCACTGTACATGCAAGTTTTTTGTTTTTTGTTTTTGTTTTTTTTTTTAATCACAATTGCTCTGTAGTACAGCTTGAGGTCAAGAATGGTGATTCCACTAGAGAAGTTCTTTTAGTGCCAAATTCTATCAGCCCTTCAAAGAAGACCTAATACCAATACTCTTCAAACTATTTCACAAAATAGAAGCAGAAGGAACACTATCCAATTCATTCTATGAAGCCCCAACTACTCGGATAACTAAACTACACAAAGACCCAACAAAGAAAGAGAACTTTAGACCAATTTCCATTATGAATATTGATGCCAAAATACTCAATAAAATTCTCGAATCCAAGAACACATCAAAATGATCATCCATCATGATCAAGTAGGATTCATCCCAGGGATGCAGGGATGGTTCAATATATGGAAATCCATCAATGTAATCCACTGTATAGACAAACTCAAAGAAAAAAACCATGTGATCACTTCATTAGATGCTGAGAAAGCATTTGACAAAATCTAGTTTACCCTTTCATGATAAATGTCTTGGAAAGATCAGGAATTCAACATCAAACTAAATAGAGAGAAACTTGAAGCAATCCTACTAAAATTAGGGACTAGACAAAGCTTCCCCCTCTCTCCCTAACTATTCAATATAGTGCTCAAAGTCCTATCTAGAGCAATTAGACAATAAAAAGAGATCAAAGGGATACAAATTGGAAAGTAAGAAGTCAAAATATCACTATTTGCAGATGATATGATAATATACTTAAGTGACCTTGAAAATTCCATGGGAAAACTCCTAGACCTGATTTAAAAAAAAACCTCAGCAAAGTGTCTGTGTATAAAATTAATTCAAATAAATCAGTGGTCTTACTCTATTCAAAGGATAAACAGGCTGAGAAAGAAATTAGGGAAACAACACCCTTCACAATAGTCACATATAATATAAAATACCTTGGTGTGACTTTAACTAAGCAAGTGAAATGTCTGTATGACAAGAACTTCAAGTCTCTGAAGAAAGAAATTGAAGAAGATTTCAGAAGATGGAAAGATTTCCCATGCTCATGGATTGGCAGGATTAATAGAGTAAAGATGGCAATCTTGTTGAAAACAATCTACAGATTCAATGCAATCCCCATCAAAATTCCAACTCAATTCTTCATAGAGTTAGAAAGAACAATTTGCAAATTGATCTGGAATGACAAAAAACTCAGGATAGCGAAAATTACTCTTGACAATAAAAGATTAAGAAATTGTAATGGGTATGCATGCAAGCGCATCTTTTGTATATATGTCCAAGAGTGGTATAGGTGCCCTACCATGCCACAGGGACATGTGTCCCTCTAAGCGACCTTATTTGTGATAGCTAGAAGCTAGAAACAACCCAGCTGTCCCACAATGGAAGAAAGGATACAGAAAATGTGGCTCATTTACACAATGGAATATTGTCCTGTATTAAAATCCCAAGTTTTGCAGGCAAATGGATGGAACTAGAAAAATATCATCCTGAGTGAGGTAACTTAGACCCAAAAGGACATGCATGGTACATACTCACTAATATGTCAAAAAAGTACAAAAATCCAAGATAAAATCCACAGAACTCCAGAAAGTTAACAAGTCCCCAAAAGGCCCAAGTGAGGATGCCTCATTCCCACTCAGGAGGGAGAAGATTGGGAGGTAAAGGGAGGGAGGGAGAGAGGAACCTGGATGGGAGGTGGGGAGTGAAGTCCTGAGGGCCAGCAGAATGAATGGAAACAAGTTACCTCAGGAGGTAGAAGGTGGAGGGACCCTCCAGGATATACCAGAGACTTTGGAGGTGAGAAACACTCAGGACTCAAAGGGAGGGACCTTAGGTGAAATGCCCAAAGTGGGGAGAGGGAACTTGTAGAATCTACTGCCAGAAGAAAGATAGGGCATAAAGTGGAGGGATGGGGTTGCTATCCCAATTCAAAAACTCTGAAATGGAATTGTTTCTGTCTAAAAAGAACTGCAGGGACAAAAATGGAGAAGAGACTGAGAGAAAGGCAGTCCAGTGATGGCCCCAAATTGAGATCCAGCTCAAGGGGAGGCTCCAAGGCTTGATACTATTACTGATGCTATGGTGTGCTTACAGACAGGAGCCTAGCATAGCTGCCCACAGAGAGGCCCAACAAGCAGCTGACCAAGACAGTTGAATTAGGGAAATGCTGGAAGAAGCTGAGGAGGAGGGTGACTCCATAGGAAGACCAGAAATCTCAACTAACCTGGACCCTGGAGATCTCTCAGACACTGAGCCACCAACCAGGCAGCATACAGGGCTGGTATGAGGCCCCCAACACATATACAGCAAAGGACTGCCTGCTCTGGCCTCAGTGAGAGAAGATGTACCTAATCCTCCGGAGACTTGAGGCCCCAGGGAGGCTGGGATGGTGGGGGTGGGGCAGGGGAATGAGGTGGGGTAGAATGGCAGGGTTGGGACATCCTCTTAGAGACAGGGCAGGAGGAATGGTATAAGGAACTATTGGAGGGCAGACCTCAAGGGAGATAATGGCTGAACTGTAAAAAATATAAATAAATAAAGATTATTTTAAAAAAAAAGAAGAGAAAAGAAAAGAATCCTGGGAATACTAAAGAACAATTACAAGGGTTAGACAGATGAATGTAAATCCAATTTTGGCATTATACATGCACATATATATGCATATATATATGTAAAACCGGAAGAGAAATATTGTATTGATATCTGTTGGAAGGAATCCAGTGACCTGGACTTGTTCTGTGAAACACAGACTAGGGAGTATGTTAAGATGGAAGAGGATGGATGGGAGTAATTGTTTTTAAAAAATGAGTTCGTTGGTATTTGGTTCCCCCTTTTAAGAAGGAGTGCACTGTCCACCTTTTGGTCTTCCTTCTTGAGTTCCTTGTGGTTTGTGGGTTGTTCTTCCTGTATTTCAAACTTCTGGGCTAATAACCATTTATCAGGGAGTATATACCGTGTTTGTTCTTTTGTGATTGGGTTACCTCACTCAGGATGATATTCTCCAGATCCATCCACTTCCCTAAGAATTTCATAAATTTATTGTTTTTAATAGCTACACTCCACTGTGTAGATGTACCACAATTTCTGTATCCACTCCTCTGTTAAGGGACATCTGGGTTGTTTC
>NW_022196896.1:21826326-21829564 GCF_008632895.1 Mastomys coucha | reverse complement strand
AGGCTGCTATGAACATGGTGGAGCATGTGTCCTTATTACATGTTGCAGTATTTTTTGGGTATATGCCCGGGAGTGGTATAGCTGAGTCCTAGATTAACTATGGAGCAGAGACTGAAGGAAGGGCAAGCCAACCTAAATATAGCTATCTCCTGAGAGGCTCTGACAGTACCTGACTAATACAGATGTAGAGGCTCACAGACATCTATTGATCTGAGTACAGGGTCCCCAGTGAAGGAGCTAGAGAAAGGACCAATGGAGCTGAGGGGTTTGCAGCCCCTTAGGACGAACAACAATATGAACTAACTAGTACCCTCAGAGCTCCCAGAGTCTCAACCACCAACCAAGGACTGCACATGGAGGGGTCTGATTGTTCTGGCAGCATGTGTATAGTAGAGGACTGCAATTTGATCATCAATAGGAGGAGAGGAGCTTGGCCCTGTGAAAGTTCTGTGCCCCAGTGTAGGGGAATGCCAGGGCCAATAAGTGGGAGAGGGTGGGGTAGGAGGCATGGGGAGGGGGAAGGCAACAGGGGCTTGTTTTTGTTTGTTTCTTTGTTTTTTGGAGGGGAAACTGGGAATGGACAAATTTACATGTAAATAAAGAAAATATCTAAAAAAAATGAGTTCATTAGCATTGGATGGTTGATTCAATCTCAAGGGATAAAAGAAAGAAAAGAACATTACAAAGATTTGAAGGGAACAAAAACATAAAAATTACCCTTTTATTTGAGTGCTATTCGGGAATTACTTCTAGAATTGAAGTAGTTGTGTAAAATTATAAATTATGCAGAAAAAATTGATAGCTGTGATATTTAATGATCCAGTGTTTTCAAAAGGGTAGAAATTGTAATCTCAAGTATTTACTTTAAATTGTTATTATTGCATATATTTGAATGACTCCGAAGGTATATTGGTTAGATATTTTTGCATTGGTATAGACAAATATTCATCACAAACCACTTAAGAGAAAAGTAGTCTCAGTTTATCCTGATAGGGAAGATGTCATATAGAACAGTTTATATCACAGTGGGGGGGGACATCCGTAGATCTGTCTCCCAGTACCATGAACTGAGAACTAAGCACTCACAATATAAGCCTGTGTGGGACATTTTAAACTCAGGTCACAATAGTTCACCCCAGCCCACAGTGACCCTTGGCCTAGTCTACCTTCAAAAGTCCCCAAAGTCTTACTAGTTTCTGCACTATTTAAACTTCTGAATTCAAGGTTTCCTCTGAGACTCAAGGTAAACTAGTTGATGTAAGCACTATAAACTTAATTGAAATAGTTCTAGATTTCCAAGATACAATGGCACATATGTTCACAAGGCAAAAATGAGAAATGGAAAGAAAGGAGAAATCCAAGAAAAAGGGGCTTGGTCTGAGAAGGACAAATATTGAATTGTGCGTTTCCATCCAGTGCCCAAAGCATGCAGTGGTGCAGTATGAATTCTAATCTGTTTAGACAACCCTGTCACCATGGCTTTACTGCTGTTAGGACCTGTGTGTAGTTTTTCTCCTAAGAGAACACATTTGTTGCCTGGAACTTTCCTTGTCAGAAATTCCACATTCTTCTTATCACCACATTTTTGGGTGTCTGTCCCAGCATAGACTTCACATTCCCTGCTTCACACATCACGCTCTTGGGGGCTACCCACAGTGAATCTTCCTGATAAATATCACCTAGTCTCACAAGATCCATTAAAGATCCTGGTGGCAGCCTCTATGATTCCGTAACACTTGTGTTCTGCATACCCATAAAACCAGTACCCTGTGAATGACTTCATACTTTGTTGTCAGTTTGAACAATGGCAGGTCCCTCCTGGACCAGAGCTCTAGTGGTCTCCTAGAGCCTGGGTGAATGAACCAAAAATACTTCTGCAGTTATTTGAAAGAAAGATATCCAAGAAGCACGTTTTTTTTTTTTTTTTTTTTCCTGAAAGAAACCTCTTTTAAAAATGAGTCTATAGGCCGGGCGGTGGTGGTGCATGCCTTTAATCCCAGCAATTGGGAGGGAAAGGCAGGCGGATTTCTGAGTTCGAGGCCAGCCTGGTCTACAGAGTGAGCTCCAGGACAGCCAGGGCTATTCAGAGAAACCCTGTCTCGAAAAACCAAAAAAAAAAAAAAAAAAAAACCAAAAAAAAACAAAAAAAACAAAAAAAAAACAAAACGCGTCTATAATATTCTCTATAATATTCTCTTGCTGCCTGTAATGAGAGGGGTCTTGATAGTTCCTTCAAAGGCAACTTTCCTATTATTTCAGTGCAAAGTGTTAGGCTTCTTTTTCACGGAGTTAGCTTATTTAACAACCACAAGCATCTTCTCATTCAATTTACTGCATGTTTTTCATGCCCTTCTGCTCTGAATTTTGCTCTCTGCAGTTTTTGCTGCAGCGCTAGGTAAAGGCACTGAGCAACAACTACGTTACAACCTAGATGCTATTCTACCTGAAATCTGCACAATCGAATGAGTTAGTCCCTTGCTTTCTAGTTCAACCTCATTCAAATTCTCAGATCATGGGCACGATGTAGAAAAACTATTTAACACAATGTAATGCTGAATGAAGCATACTTACTCCCACCAGGAATCTCATAGCCTGCATTACTACCAGTGTTCTAGTCTCCTGAATGCCCATCAAAATTAACCTTTCAGCTGAGCTTACAGAAGTCTTCCACACTTCCAGTCTCTCTGGGCCAGTGTCGTGAGCAGACCTTGGGTGCAAGCTCCACAGCCAGTCCCACAACACCCAGAGGAAGCTCCACTCTCAGACGCTCTAACACACCCAGGATCAGAGGTGAGGAGGATCTACCACCTGTCCCAACACCAGGAGTAACTGGGACCAGTGGGATCAGGCATAGAGGAGCTCCACCAGCCCAGTGGCTCAGGTTCCTTCCAGTCTGTCTGGGCCAGCCGGAACCCTGAGCAGACGATGGGTGCAAGCTCCACAGCCAGTCTCAAAACACCCACAGGAAGCTCCACTCCCAGGTACTCTAACACGCCCAGGATCACAGGATCCCAGTATCACAGGATCACAGAGACAGCTTGACTCTGAGGAGTCAGCTTGACTCTGAGGAGTTCTGACACGACCAGGATCACGGGAAGGACAGGCTCCAGTCAGATTTCGCAAGGGCAGGTAGCACTAGAAAAAACCAGATGGCAAGAGGCAAGTGTAATAATATAAGCAACACAAACCAAGGTTACTTAGCATCATCAGAACCCAATTCTCCCACCATAGCAAGTCC
>NW_022196896.1:21823108-21825116 GCF_008632895.1 Mastomys coucha | reverse complement strand
CACTATACTATGGTTTTCAGAACAGCTTACATATTTCAAAAGTATTTATATACCCAAAAGAAACGTAGGGAATTAAATTGGGAAGGGGCTTGTAAGAGAACAACAAAGAGTGAGACTGAATGCTTTGCTTGAAGTTTGTACCTCTTGTGTCAAGTTTGAAGAAGAGGACTTTTTAAGTTACTTTCTCTGAGATGAATGCTTTTCAGAATCATCACAGTCAATGAACCAGATTCTTACCCTCACCTAATGTCTGTGCCACCCTCCAAGCAGAACCATTGTTCACTGAAACAGTTGGTGAATGACTTTATGGATACCATCTTAATACACACATCATTTCTTAAATGAATGTAACCTGTTCTCTGTGGCCTGAGAATAAAGTCATACACTCAATTCAAATAGCTTTGACCATAGAAGGAAGTCTGTATCCAAAAGTCGTGCCTACAATTCACTCCTTGGCACAGCAGAACTGTCAGTGCTCAGTTTAGCTACAATGGAGGTAAAATCCTTTGGTGATGTGAGGGTCATTGAAGTACAGGCTTATTACAATGAAATCCAATGTCTAAACATTGTTCTTATTTTAGGCTTGTATCACAGTATGAGCCAAGGTTTTAAGCTCTACTAAATATAAAACAAACAAACAAAAAGACTTTATATATTTATGTTCATTTAAGAAAATACTAGTAGTGATGTATTATTTTGAAGTATACAGTTAATATGTTTGGAGTTATTTGAAGTTTATACTGAGAAAAACATATGTATTTTCAGTATTGCTGTAGACAAGCACCTACATGACACTGTTAAATTGATTGTTGTTTTATATCAAACAACTTTTATAATACTCATTTTTATTGTTATAATATTTTATAAATTTTAAAGAATATGACAAAAAAGATATTGTAGGTATTGAATGGGGGGTCTCTGGGAGGAGTTGGGGTACAAAAGGGAAACAAGAATATGATGCAATTCTATTTACTTAAAATATGTTTTTAAATGTTTACAAATTCAGATAAATTTAAATCATGTTAATTTTCTCATCATAATGCAATAAAAGCTAAAACATAAAATTAAAAAAAAAAAGTCTTCCACTTATATATCCAAATTTCAAGCTCCTTCCACAGTCCAGCTCTAGAATCCTAAAAATCAGTTAGCCAGGTTTAGTATTACAACAATGGCTTTGCTTCTTTGTACTAATGTTGTATGTCAGTTAGCTTTTGTATTGCTGTGATAAAAATGCACAACATAGAAATCTGGGAGAAAAGTGTTCATAAGTTTCAATGTATCATGGTAGGAAGGTAAAAGTAAAGTAGTTCACATCCCAGAAGCTTAAAGAATGTCACAAGAAGGAATAGGTACAATGTACTACCAACAGCTCATGCCCACCGACCTTCCTCTAGGTTCCATGTCCAAAGATTCTAGAGTTATTCAAAATAGAAACACGAACTGCTATTGTGAGTCTCTCAGGGATATTTCAGGTTCAAATCACAACAGAAGGTAACGCATTTCTGTACCAGAAGAGAGATGACACATGCACATTAACCCTTCTACCAGGCAAATTCCTTCCAGTGGAGACATCAGTCATCCAAATAGTATGCATGAGCATGTGACTATTTGAGGAAAGACTGATAAGCTTTGTAAGCTGATGCTCCTGACTAAACAAAGGAATGTCTTTACACAAATATGTTCTGAACATTTAATACAGTTGCTACTATGCTGGAGGCAACATTCTTGGGTTTTCTCTATCATCTGTGCTCGGATCATGTGAAAATATACTGAAGGGCAATACTCAGTCCTAGCAGCCTTGGTTTCCTGATTCTTGACTTACTTATGGCTGCTAATAACCTAAAATCAATCAGATCAACAATGACATTTTTCATTAAAGTTTTTCTACATATCAATAAGTAGTTCTTATTGGAAGTAGTGGGGAAAAAAAACCTGTCTCACCGGGCAGTGGTGGCGCATGCCTTTAATCCCAGCACTTGGGAGGCAGAGGCAGGTGGATCTCTGAGTT
>NW_022196896.1:21809510-21823087 GCF_008632895.1 Mastomys coucha | reverse complement strand
AAAAAAAAAAAAAAACCAAAAAACAAAAACAAAAAAACCTGTCTCTAGCATTCATTGAAATACCTAAAATAACACATACATGAACAGAGAAATAAGCCATAGCATACCACAGTAAGGCTTTCCGAGAAGAAAGAAGAGAAATATTAGGACGGAAGTAAACACTCTCAATTTTAGAGATGACAGGAAGCAAGCAAGGATAGGAAATGGGCAAAAACATGTGCATACTCAAGTACACACACACATACACACACAATAAATAAATAAATAAATAAATAAATAAATAAATAAATAAATAGATATCATTGTCTAAATTAGAAAAGAATAACTTGGGCTGGCAAGATGGGTCAGCAGGTAAGCGCATTGACTGCTCTTCAGTAGGCCCCGAGTTCAAATCCCAACAACTACATGGTGGATCATAACCACCTGTAATGAGACCTGATGCCCTCTTTTGGTGCATCTGAAGTCATCTACAGTGTACTTATGTATAATAATAAACAAATCTTTGGGCCAGAACAACCAGGGACTGGACGAGTGGAGTTGACTAGTGCAAGCAGCAGGGTTGACTGGAGCAAGCAGCGGTCCTAAAAATTCAATCCCTACCAACCACAGGAATGTTCACAACCATCTGAATGGCTACAGTGTACTCACATACATAAAATAAATAAATAAATCTTAAAAAAGAAAAGAATACCTTTCTCATGATTATAACTGATGCCTGTGAGGTCTGAGAAATACAGTGCCAAGAAATTTTTTAATCTCTCTTCCTGCATTTTTTTTCTCTTCAGGCAAAAGAAATGAGTCACATCAAATGTTATTCTCTTGACAGATGAATAGCAAGTTTTGTGTGTGTAGCCTCCATGACAGTTCTTGTTCGATTTTCTTTCACAGATCAATTCTTTCAAAAAAGGTCTATAAATTTACTTCAACAACTGTTGTTCAAAACTATACCTTAGGACCAACAACAATATGAACTAACTAGTACCCTCAGAGCTCCTAGGGACTCAACCAACCAAGGAGTATACATGGTAGGACTGATTGTTCTGGCAGCATGTGTATAGTAGAGGATTGCAAAATCAATCATCAATGGGAGGAGAGGACCTCGGCCCTGTGAAGGTTCTGTGCCCCAGTGTAGGGGAATGCTAGGGCCAATAAGTGGGAGAGGGCAGGGTGGCAGGCATGGGGAGGGGGAGGCAACAGGGGTTTGTTCTTATTGTTTTTGTTTGTTTGTTTGTTCCTGGGAGGGAAAACAGGGAAAAGAAAAATCATATGACATGTAAATAAAGAAAATATCTAATAAAAAAAAAAGAAAATAGGAGCATAAATTCTTAAAAAAAACAAACAAAAAAACAAACAAACTATAGCCTTAGGTAAAATAAGCCAGATGTTTGTGTTAAAATAGTGTACTGTGTACACATTACCTTACTGAGTAGAAATAAACTTTCTATTAAGAACATATGTGTTCTAGTTATCAATTTAAGATAGATAATTAAAAAACTCACTTTAAAGAAAACAATTGTTCAAAAATCCTAAGTACATGATCTAAAATAAAATAATTTCATATAGTTTCTTGTTATTGACTGAGGGGGAGGCAGGAAGCAGTGGGTTGGAAAAAATTTGGAAGATTATCAAATAATATAATGTAATCACAAAATGTGATTTTAATGGGGTCCCCCTGCTTTGGGGCTTTCAATTGGCTTCTGTCACAGTTGTAGGAATTTGTTGGTGTTTTGTTTTATTTTGTCTTCTACAGGCTGGGGATCACATCTAGGTATTTTGAGTGCTAGAAGAAGCTCTGATACTGAGCTCTACTGCTAGGACTCTATTGAGCTATTCTAAATCAGGTCAACTCAAGATGTTTTTCAAGCCTAATGCCTGCCACGTATACTCACTGAGGAAACAGTAAATAGCACGGAACGTTGTAAATTTGCACATGGCTGCTCTGACTGCACCCACCCCAAACGAAAGCTTTTCTGTGCATGGGAGAGAACTTCTAGCAGAGCCAGCCTTGAAAAGTGTCTCTTTAAAAGGTCAAAGAAATGTCATCACTCACTGGCTCTCCTATCTGCTCTTCATTAAAATTCTGCACATTCTTTGCTGCTCGTGTAAGACTTTCTCATTTGTGGCCACTCAGGTGACACCGATCTCTCTTCATTTAACATCAAGTATATATTTATTGTTTGCATTGATGCATTGGCAACTAATTTAAATACATATTTTTTGTTTTGTTCATTTTTCTTATTTTTTTTTGTCTTCTGAAATAAAATATGTTAAAAAATCCACTGAGGTTTTAGCATGTTTTTATATGTAATATTTAGTAGTTTAACCTTTAAAAACTATACCTGGTTTGCATAATGCTCTTAAGGAAAGAGACAATTTATTATTGCCTTATAGAATAACAATGCATGTAAACTATTTTAGTTACAGTTTTACTGCTGTGAACAGGACGCCATGGCCAAGGCAAGTCTTATAACATTTAATTGGGGTTGGCTTGCAGGTTCAGTGATTCAGTCCATTATCAAGGTAGAAGCATGACATTGTCTAGGCAGGCATGGTGCAGGAGGAACTGAGTCCCACATCTTCACCTGAAGGCTGCTAATGGAAGACTGGCTTCCAGACAGTTAAGATGAGGGTCTTAAAGCCCACACCCACAGTGACACACCTACTCCAACAGGGCCATACCCTCTAATAGTGCCATTCTCTGGGCTGAGCATATACAAATCACATAACTTTAAAGTTTCTGATTAGAAAAATGGAGGAAGATGTGAGAAGTGAAAGACTATGGAGACTTGGCAGTTTTCCTGGAAGACACACAGGCCTATGATGGAAACAGATCTCAGGGCTCAGGCCTAGAACAACAACAAAGGAAGTCAACCCCACCTCACTGGTGGAACATCTATTCAAGAGAGTGGCCAGTGCAGTTGCCAAGGGTACTTATGAAAGTCATTCACTAAAACTGTGCTCATGAGAGAACAAATATAAACTCTCTATGGATTGATCTAAGAAATCGTTTGAATCTGTATTAAATACTATACAATTTAGAAAGAGAGAAAATTTGGGTTGAATAAACAGAAGAAATGCATTGTGATGATTTATATAGTGCACAAGGAGTGGCACTATTAGAAGGTGTGGCCTTGTTGGAGTAGATCTGTCACTGTGCATGTGGGCTTTAAGATCCTTATCCTAGCTGCCTGGAAGCCAGTATTCTGCTAGCAGCCTTCAGATGATGATGTAGAACTCTCACCTCCTCGTGCACCATGCTTTTCTGGATGTTGCCATGTTCCTCCCTTGATGATAATGAACTGAAGCTCTGAACCTGTAAGTCATCCCTAATTAAATATTGTCTTTATAAGAGTTGCCTTGGTCATGGTGTCTGTTCACAGCAGTTAAACCCTAACTAAGATATGCATGTACCTTTAAAAGAACGCAGATAAAATCTACATGGTTCTCTCAAAAGTACAAAGTTTGAGATTTGTACAAATCTCAACAACTCTAATGAAAGGCATTTGTAAAGAGTAAAAACCAGCTGCAAAATTTATATAAAAATGCCAAAAACAGAGGGGAAAACCTTAGGAACAGAAAAACAAAGAAGATTGGGATTTTTACATTTTCAAATGTGTTAAGTATATGAACGTTAACAGCTGTTTGGCTGTGTTAGCAGACACATCTTTCTCAGAGGAGCAAGATAGTCAACTCTCACACAGTTAGTGTGTGAAAATATTTACAGATGTTACCACGACACTTGATGTGAAAAGATGAAGGAATGAATTAGTCAAGAAATAGAGGCAGACTTCCTGGCTATTTGGAAAACTTGTCAACTGGAGCCCACCAGTGTTCATTTGTTCCTGACCACATTATATTTGGAAGGGGATAGATTTCATCCTCTGGCAAGTTGAAAGGTCAGTACATCTTTAACTTTTAGGTAGCCCTAACTCTGTAGCCCAGGCTTGCCTCGAGTCCATGTTATTCTTGCCTCAGCCCCTTACATCTGTAATAATAGGCATGTGCACTACACCAGAGCTAAATATTACCTCTCTGACAGGAAATGTAGCTTGCCTTATTTTTCCAGTTTAAGTTCAATCTTCTCTGATGACAACAAAGTATAGAAATCTACAAATTTCTTTCCTTAGAACTTTGTTATGTGTCTTTTTCTTTTGATTTCAATATTTAATTATTATTTAAGCATTTAAGTAAAATCTGCTTCAGCCCATAATTTCTTGCACTGAACTCTAGAACCTACTTGTTCAACTGTGTAAAAACTATGCATGCAAAGAATATAAGAAACAGGCTAGACATCTCCGGACCTTTCCACAGGTGACCACTCAAGAAGTCAATTGTTTAAAAAAAAAAAAACCCAAAGTATCTAACACTAGAAAGTTTTCATAATGATACAAGTTAGGATTTTATATTCGTAAAGGGGGCTGAGTAGATGGCTCATGTAGGGGAGGCACTTGCTGCCAAGCCTTAGTTCCATCAAAAACTCCCTCAAATTGTCCAGTAATCCATACACAGGCATCACCATATGCACGTGCCCACCCACCTACACACATACACGCATGGGCATCTAAACAGATGTTAAAAAGTATATAAAGAGTAAGGGAAGGTTTCTTGGTTTAAATCTATCTTTGTGGCCTCGGTAAGCCAATTAATAACCGAACGATCTCATTTTTGAAGTGGAATATTCTCATCCGTTATAGCATGCCTCACTAGGACCCCTGGAACCCAGGTGGTTATGAACTGTGTCAAGTAGGTGCTGGGAACTGAACTAAGATCCTCTGCAAGCAAGTGCTCTTAGCCACAGAGCCATCTCTTCGGCACCCTCATTGCCATTTTCCTCACAGGCACTCAAGCACTGTGCCGCAGCAAAGAAAAGCCAGAAGCGTTCATCTAGTAATGTTGCTACAGGAAGTCACAGCGGCCACCAGAATAGGGTGTGGCTACAGTAAGGGCAAGAAAGGACCAGTGTTAACAAAGGGGAGTCATTCCAAGTCTTGAGCCAGCCCAGTCTTGGCTATGAGCTCTGTTCTCTACCCTCTCGGCCACTGCATGGATTAATTGCTGATGGTATCAGTTAGAAAGCTCAACTCTCCTCACCTTCACATCATCTCAAGTCTGTCCTTTGTCCAATCAGAGGGAGTGGGGTCTTCTGCTGAGGGTTGCTTAGTTTCTGGGCCAGCAGTTATGCAGGGTTCTTCAGGCTTGCAAGGGCCTCCAATGAGAGGACTATGCCATAGACAATTTAGCTGGGTGGCCTCTCTCGGAGCCTGTTGCTACCTTTTGCCAAGTATGGGGCAGAAGTGTGTACAGAAGGTTCTAAAGCTTACACCTGGGTCAGAGCTTCTCTCCTTCAGGCTCAATCTGTGGCCTCCAGACCCTTCATTCTTGTTTCCCATGCCTGAGCTATCCATGGCCTCCTCCTCCTCCACACATCCACATAAAAGAGGAATAAATGGGGTGTCAAATAAGCTGTCTGGAAAATACTTTAGCATGAAGTCCAAGAATTCACTTCCATTTTACTTGAAAGACCTTGTAAAGGATAACACTGAAACAACAAAGGATGGGCATGCCTGTCTTCTATGAGCCCAGGGGCACTTCAATATTTGACACATCACTTCACTTCCCCTATTTTGCCTGAAAAGAGGGATTTTTTTTTAGTGATAAATCTGAGAATCATGAATATCTATTCATTTTTGCGCTAATAATAAAACTCAGAATATATCGCAATGTTTAAATATTGGGAGAAATACATGTCTCAGAAAAGCTCAGATGCTAAATACTAGGAAAATGAGGATACAGGAAATAGGGAAAGTTTGAAGTGAAGGTGTCCAGAGTTGCCAGAGAAAGAGTGACCCCAAAGGCAGATATAAGAAGCAAGAATGACAGAGGCCCAGCTCTTCTAGAAAGTAAGACTCATTTCCCCAAATATTAGAGACATACTACTACAAGAGATCCTTGCTTAAAATTGAATTCTAGATGAAAAACTATATGAGCATATTTTATGTTTAGAAATTCCCAGGCTGGTAAGATGGCTCAGCAGGTAAGAACACTGCTCTTTCCAAGGTCCTGAGTTCAAATCCCAGCAACCACATGGTGGCTCACAACCACCCGTAATGAGTTCTGATGCCCTCTTCTGGTGTGTCTGAAGACAGCTACAGTGTACTTATATATAATAATAAATTAATCTTTGGGCCAGATCAAGCAGGGACTGAGCAAGTAGAGTTGACCAGAGTGAGTAGGGTGAACCAGGGCAAGTGGGGTTGACTAGAGCAAGCATAGGTCCTAAAAATTCAATTCCCAACAACCACATGAAGGCTCACAGCCATCTGTACAGCTACAAGTATATTCACATACGTAAAATAAATATAAATAAATCTTTAAAAAAAAGAAAAGAAATTCCCATAGCAATATTTAATATGGTAACTACCATATCCTAAATATAATTTAAAAATACTATTCTTCATCTTAGCTTTGAATAGCCTTCTAAGTGTTATTGAAAGACCCCCAGAGCTGGGGAGACCCTCACTCAAGTCGCGGGATAACACGACCACTCAATAACTCATGAGAGACCGATCTTGCTGCAAGTGCACGAGGTTTATTGCGGATAAGCCTGTACAGGGGTCGATCTCATAACCTTGCAGGCCAGATGAGTTCGACTCCGAACATAAGAAGTAAGGGGTATTTAAAGGGAAAAATCACAAACTGGGGGGAAGGGGGAGGGGGTTACCAAGGAAACATAACAAAAACAGTGGAAAATTTCAAAGGGACCCAAAGGTAATCAGTCACTTAGGGAGGGGAACATATTCCTTCTAGGAATGTAATCTTCATCTATCAGTCGGCAGGGTGGAGAGCCTTGTAAACCAGTAGACCTCCATTCCTAGTTCCGCCCTCATTGTGGATCAGTCAGGAGGGGCAGGTATCGGGAACCAGAGCCCTGAGGCTCTGAGTTAGCCAAGTTCCTGAAACTGGCTAGTCTACATTCTTGGCTCTTTACAGGTTTTCCATGCCCTATTAGGCCATATAATTTATAAAGGTTATAAATTATACATTCTTACTGACACATTTCTATTAAATGCTCTTATTTTAAAATTCTAAAATTCCCCAGCCCTTCATTATCAGTCAATAAATAGGGAATATCACATATTGCATACCAGCACATAGTAAACTTTGGCTTCATTGTATTCTTGCAATGGCCATGGTACACTGTATCTGCCCTGACTTGCTTCCAGAGGCTTAAGTTAAACAGTCAGAACCCATTTATCTCTAAACTGATATGGCAAACAGATGTGCTGCCAGTCAAGTTACTGCAAATGGCTTGTATTTTACTCTTCCTAAAAGCCTGGAATGTCAGCCCTTCCTACTGAGACAGTGCTTTTTCATCTGGATAAAAATACACCAGGTTTCTAAAAGAGACATGCTGGCTGTCGGTTAGCAGACTTCCCCATGCTGGCAACACAGAGGAGATAACAGGTCGCCCGTGCCTTGAAGAGTGTTGAGATGCCTGCATTTCACCCTTCTTTAAGCTATCATACTAAGATATGATTTCTAATTTTATTTTCTATTGTTTCATCTTTTCTTTTAGAAAAGGATGTTTTCATAGATTAAGCAGTATTACATAAATCAAAGACATGCTAAGGGTCAATGTCAAAAAAAAAAAGAATTCAACTTAAGAGATGAAAAGAAAAGATTAGTTCTGGTTTAAAGCTCACAAGCCTTCATTGTATTAACACAAGAAAAAGAAAGGGATTTTAGTGCATGCTTGTATAAAAATATAAAAGATTATGTGCTCATTTTACCTTCCTAATTTATAAAAAATACTTGAAAGCTTCTAGGACTTAGAATCATTTTTTTTCTACAAGGAACTGAAGTTTTTAGCATTTTTTCCCACTGTATGGATGCTTCTTTAACTACAATATTTATTTGATACTGGAAGAAAATTTAAATAGTGAGAACTTTTCTAGGGCTTAAGGGCCACTGTGGCAAGTAAAATAAATAAACAAATAAAAACATTGTTTTCTACAGAAACATGTTTAATTACAAAGTTACTCATTGTGATGGTCAATAGTGACAAACAAGTGGATTTTCTAACAGGGGTGAAACTTTGTAGACAGGGTAGTAAGAGGCCACTAAAGATGAGACCTAAAGAGTGAAGAGGAGAGCTACTTTGTGTTAGCTGTTTCTACATAGCTAACAAGGATCAACTTAGGAGAGAATAGATCAATTTTGACTCACAGTTTGAAGAGATACTGTCTACCATGCAGAAGAAGGCACAATGGTGGGCAGCTTCATGGTGTTGAGAGTGAGCAGCTGGGACTCTTTGCCTTCTTGTATCTTGGCAGAACAAGAAGTAAAGAGCAGACAGGAAGTGGAACAGGGCTATAAACCTCAGTCTGCCCCCAGTGATCAACTTCTCCAGGCTGGTTTCACCTCCTAAAACTGCCACAACTTTTCAAAGCAGTGAAGTCATCAGGGAACTAAATGTTCAAACACACAATCTTGGGGTACGTTTCACATTCAAAGCATAGTATGTGTCAAAAGATTTTTATTCATTTATTTGTAGTACTGTGTAACCTCATTCAGCAGGCTGTCTTAGACTTTGGCTTGCCACAAGCAGTTGGCCTCCGGTGAGGTTTTCTGACTTAAACAAAGCCCTTTTTGTTCCTGCCACTTCTCTGCCTCGAAGTTCCTGTGGAATTTCTTTGCCTGCATCCAGATGCTAATTTGGCCACGGGTTGCTGGCGACTGAGGGCGGGGTGTTTGCCTGCCTGCTTGATTTCTCAGTTGGATAATAAACTTTGGACTGAAAGCAGAAGCCATGGCTCATTCCCATTTTTTATTTCCTCTCGCAGTCCGATTCCCTTTATTCTCTTAGGCTCCTACTCCTCTTCCAGAAGACCCCGTTAGTATGTAGCTGCAGGTGGCTGCAACAGTACTGGAAATTGAACTTATGACTTCATGGATACTAAACAAGTGCTCTAGAGATACACCCTAGCCACCCCCTTTCTCTTTAGTTTTTATGAGCTAGGGATTTGCTATGTTCCTTAGGCGAGCTATAGTGTGTATCCCAGGCAAGCACTGAACTTGCCAACTTCTTGTTGGCACCTTTCAAGTAGCCTTCAGTAGGAAGCCAAACAGAATTGAAAATGACCACTTCTGGAGACAAATTAACCAACGGCAAACATTATGACAGTTCCCAGAGTCTTCTGAGGAAGTCAAGCTAAAAGGCTTTCAGGTTCCACTTTTGTCCTCTTGGCTCTACTCACCTTCTGTGCAGTTTATTTTGGGTATGAGACATAATTGGCCGATACCTCGACTGTCTGTCTTCCTTTGCATTTCGCAAGACTTTCTAAACATTACTTTCCAAAAATCTGTTAGAATTATGTCTATTCTCTCCTTTCACTTTCTTGCTTTGGGTTGTCTGTTATTTCTTTCTTCATAAGTATAGTATCTTGTCCTATTTTATAAGGAGGTTAAAGATAATATATATTTTTAACTTCTTATTGATACTTTGTGAGTTTCATATCATGCACTCCAGTCCCTCTCATCACCTTGTCTCCTCATATCCATCCTTTGCTCTTGCAACCTCTCCCCCAAATAACACACACACACACACACACACACACACACTAAAGCATAGAAACATCTCATTGTGGAAATTGTAATATGTCACAGTGTGTCCCATGGTATATTCCTCTGTCCACACATCTTCACGTGCAAATGTTCATTAAAATGAGTCTGTAGTCTGGTTGGAGATCTTTGCTGCTGTAACACAATCAATATTGGATGCTCACTGGAACACCTCCTGATTATTTTGCCGTTGCTCTGTGTCATGGAGATCCTGCTACTTTGGATCAACAGCAGTAGCCCTTTCTCGATTCCCAACTGTTAGCAAACAACATAGATTTTTGGGTGGGCCAGCTCAGACCCTTGAATTTGGGCCTATATGGTAGTTGCAGGCGCTGGTCAGCCCACAGGCTCTTCCTTATGGGAACCATGAGGTTGAGCTCTCCAGCACTGCTGCAGCTAGGCCACTCAATGCTGCCACAGACAAGAGGCAGGGTCAGTTCTCCCTCCCTAGCCCCACCCCTCTCCCACCCCACAAACCCTCCTCCCCCAGCGCCAATCAGTTTCACTGTGCTGCTCAGTCGTGTTGCAGGGCCCATGCTTCCAAGTGCTGTAGCCTGCAGTGCTGCAGCCTGCAAGCAGCTGGGACAGCTTTCCCCACTCTGAAACCCTTGCGGCTGGCTCACTAGTTACTTCACCATGAGGGCCAGCTCCACTGTGCAGCCCAGAAGAGGTGCAGGGCCCACTCTCCAGAGTGCTGCAGCCAGAGAGGGTCAGGACCGGCTCACTTGCTCTCATGACCAGGGGGCCAGCTCTCTCTACTGTTGCAGGGGCTAGGAGGAAAGAGCACCATTCTTGTATCCATACAACTTCATGGCAGATGGGTGGCAGGACGTAGTTCTCCAGTGCTCTCACCCTTGGGGCTGGCTCACCTGCACCAACACCACTAGGGTCAGTTCTGCTCTGCTGTCCAGGGCCTGCTCTCCCGAGTGCGAGTGCTGCAGCTGAGGGGGGGCAGGACTAGTTCTCCTGCCGGGGATAGCTCTCCCACTCTTGAGCCTTGAGGGCTGGCTCACGCACATCCACCATGGCCAGCTCCACCGTGCTGCCCAGGCAGGTGCAGGGCCTGCTCCGGCCAGTACTGCAACTGGTATGAGATGGAGCCAGATCTCCAGAGCACAGCAACAAGTAAGGGTCAGGGTCAGGGTCAGGGTCAGTTCTGTATAGCCCTTGGACTTCCACATGGTCCTGTTGGCTGCCCTACCAGAAATGTCCCCATGTTCTCTAGGGTTAATAATATATGAGATACGGACATGACACTGATGCCTGCTGCTGCATAGCCAGGGACCCAGATATAGCCCTCACTGGCAGCTCTGGCTTGGACCTCACTATGGCCCCAGTTGATGGGGCTGGCCACTTACAACAGGTTACTCTTCTCCACCCTTGATTCTCCAGTTCTATCTTTCTTCAGAATGCTCAAGTTGTTCCATTTATTATTTTCTTCCACCTGACCACCACAGACCCAGATATTGTGGTGGGTCCCACAGACTATGTGGTAGCCACACAGACTATGCTGGCAGGCCTGAGTGACATTCTCTATCTGCACTGCATTGTGTGGCATCAAAAGAGGTTTTATGGCCACTCTGTGCTGTGTGCAGAAGGGCAGGCCTGTGGGTGGCATAGTGGTTCCCAGGTCTCTGTCTGCCTTCCTCCTTCTTCACTGTACTGTGTAGTGGTAGGCCAGACTCCGTGTGTCTATGTCCCATCTGGGATGAAGGATGGAGGGCAGGTCTGTGAACATCTTCTTTCCCTGCCTGTATCATGCAGCATGGCAGAACACAGGTCTCTGTCTGTCTTCCTCCTCCCGTGCTGTGCTGCCTGGATTTGATTTGATTTTTATGTGTCTCAGGCATAAAACAGCTTTGCCCACCAAGCCAAGCATCAAACTAGGATGAACAAAAAACTGCCTTCTGCTCTGCCCCTGACTGATACAAGAACACCACCACCAACAAAGTATCTCTTTGCCCATTGCCAGGGGTGGGGATTAATATTTTCAAAATTTTTATTTTCCTGCATCATTCCAATGTCAACTCTTTTCCGTCTTTGTTTTTTTCCTTTCCCTCCTATTTGTATCTCTGCCCTCTATAAGAAGTCTAGCGACTCTTCTCCACAGACTGCATATTGAGCAGTAGGTGGATGAGGAGCATGTTGCTCAGTGTTAGAGGAGAGCAGCTCTTTCCAGACTGTATCCTTCATGACTCTTCAGTTTGTTATTCTGTACTGTTGGGATTTCTGAAAGAAGATTCTTCCTATCTGTCTAGAGGAAAGACTGCCAAGACTCAGAAAGTTTAGTGAGAAGAGAACCGGACACCTTTTCATGTACGATGCAAACTTTTAATTAATCCCTCACCTATGCCTAGTATGGCTCCAGACCAGATAAACTATTTTACCCTTGAAATGACTACAAACGCCAACCTTAGCTGACAGAAAGTCACTGTTGATCAGAGGATGGGATCTGAGGATCCAAATGCTTCTTACATAAAACCCCATCAGGTCATTCTATGTCAGCCCAACCACTACTCTCCATGTTGTGGTGGCAACTGCCACCACAGTTTCCTTAGCCTTTCCGACCTTATTTAAACCTGTGGCTCTTTCCCCAGTGGATCAAGGTGCCCAGTGCCCCTCTGTCTGGAGCTTGCCCAGTGCCCGTCTACTCTGCTGTTTTCAGATTGGGATGCTGTAAACAATGCATTTTAAAGAATCTCATTTCACTGTTTTTTTTTTATGTGGCTTTAGGAATCTAAGGATTCTCCAGTTGTATAAATTTGTTGTCTTTATTCAGGAATTCTATGTACGCTTTAAAAATATCTTACCTGTCATACATTGTAAACGCTAATATGACATTTGATTCACTGAGTTAAAAATTTCATTGTCACCTCTTAGTTTCTACATAGCAGTCAATATTTAACCACTCACCACAGTTTACAATATTTTTCTTCAGTTTGTAAGTTCTTGGCTTGTCTTTAAACTTCCCACCCCATTTCCAGTTTCCCTGGCTCCTTCTCTTTCTATCACCATCAAAAGCTGTATTGTCTTATTAAACAGGGTTAGATTCTCTGCTTATTTTAGTTGTTACCTTGTGTCTAGATGACACAGTTCAAGCTCTTTATTGCAACTTCAGCACTAGATGTTACTTATGAGAAATAGGTTTCTTTCTCCACATTTAATTGTCATCTTTTAGGCCACTAAGGCAGTGTAGAGTCAAAAAAAGCTTATGCTGTTACATTCCCATGCCTGGTTTTCTTTCAGTACTCTCTCAGTAAAGTTACTACCCAAGTATCCAAGCTAAAGATTAGGTTTATCTTAAAAAAAAAAAACCCTTCTTTCACCCCATGGGATTCTATATTTCTCCAAATTCTATACCTATTGTAGCAAACGTAAGTGCAAGCCACTTTCTATTCTCCATATTTACCACCAATTTGTCCTCCAAATACAAGCATCTCTCACCAGAACTGGTTAACCAGCCTCCTTATCCACCTTTCTGATCCTATGCTGTCAAATTCTTATCTCAATTATAGGTTATATCCCTTTTTTCTTTTACCAAGTTGTTAGTTTATCAAGATTTTTTTTTTTTTCTTTTCTCTTTCGTTTGAAGTTTTTGAAAGTATTTTTATGATATGTCTTAACAACCTAGAGACTTCCTTTTCTTCTACATTAATTCGGTTGTTACTACATACTTATAGAGGTATAATTTTTACACTGTTATTATACAGATGTCATTAAGCTATCGTGTTTATCTGCTAGATTGTTATCAATATTTCACTTATCTTACTTGCTTAGTGTTATCCACTGAGATTTCAGTCATTATGTCAAATATCACTGTGAGTGGTTGTAGTTGCTGTGATTTGAACTCATGACCTTCGATAGAGCGGTCACTGCTCTGGCCTACATGACATTTTAACCAATGCTGTGTCACATGTTCTATCCTTTTATTGACATTTAGATACTTATCTGAGTTT
>NW_022196896.1:21807702-21808132 GCF_008632895.1 Mastomys coucha | reverse complement strand
TCTCTTTGTCTCTCTTATCACCCATTTACTTACAGGACCTCAAGTTCCCGTTCGTGGAGCTCCCACGGAATGAAGTGAAGCTAGGAGCTCGGCTTCCTTCACTTATCCACCTTTCTGATCCTATGCTGTCAAATTCTTATCTCAATTATAGGTTAATTCTCATGTGCTCTTTCCAAAAGATTGAATGCACTTTCATATCTCTGCTTGAAATACTGTCTTATTTGCATCTGGGGTGTAGGCTTACATCCTTAACTTTGGTGGCATCATGGAGGATGGCTTCCTTAATCCAGCTTCATCTTCAATTGTGTCAATCTCTCACCTTTCCAAACTTTTAGTCTTACTATTTATGTTTATTTCCTTGAGTGCTCTGGGCCATTTCTGACAAAGAACTTCTGAACATGCTGTTACCTCTCTGTTGTCCAATGACTAA
>NW_022196896.1:21797723-21807692 GCF_008632895.1 Mastomys coucha | reverse complement strand
TGGCTGTCCTGGAACTCACTCTGTAACTCTGTAGACCAGGCTGGCCTCGAACTCAGAAATCCGCCTGCCTCCGCCTCCCAAGTGCTGGGAAGATCCTGATTTCTAAATCTTGAGATATTATCTCTTTAAGTGGGAACTAAGTTTTCCATCTTGGTTTCCTCTCTGTTACATAATAACATATTTATTTACACACATGCATTACCAAGAATTTCCAGACTAGCATTGGGTATCTTTGTATCCTAAGCACAAAAGAATCTCTGGTACACAGTTAACACTTGCAATTGTACTGTGAGGGAAGAATATAGTCAATATGAGAAAATGAACCATCACTGATAGAAGCAGTCTGTATTTTCATGACAAATTGAGAAATGCATATGAATTTCAAGAAAATATTTTTCAAGGAAGATATTGTTCCCAAGAGCGATCATTGACATTGCCTTACTTTCTTTGTCTTGCCCATTGCCTTCAGGATGGAGAGATTCAGGTCTTCAAGGGCAGCCAGTACATTCTCATATTCACCCAAGTGCTGAGAAAAATATTCTGGAAAGTAAAAGTATTAAAATAAATTTCTATTGGGTTTTAGAAAATCATAAAGCAAAAATCATAAAAACAACTGATAATTTACTTCATAAATCAGTAAATAAATATTGACTATATATAGATGATAACTGAAAATCTTTCAAATGAAATTAAGGTAGTATACTAATTTCATTGGAAAACTAATTACCCACAAAAGTATTCTTTCTTACAAAAAAGGGGGGTGGGTGGTATGTGAGTCAGGGCATGATGACAAAGTTGAGTTAATAAAATGTTCTTCTCAACAGTAGATTATTAGAGATCCCACTAGGATAGAAACTTAAAAAATGTAAAAGTGTTCTTGTTTCTTTATGAAACATTTAGGAAGGCTAGCTTTCCCTCAAGGTTACATGCTGCAAAATCACAAGGGAGACCAGCTGGGGCTCTACCCGTGGGCATAATTTTGTCATGTGTAAAAGCAACTCATGACTTCAGATTTATTTCAATGGAGCAAAAGCCATGTTTGTCATATTTTTCCATTGCTAAGTATAAGTAATGCCTTGAAAGTTATATTAAAATAAAAATGTGGAACACAAAATGATTTCAAATTAGTTAAAATGTAGTACAGATAAAGGAAATCTTCACTTATAGAACTCAGATTTCTAAAATCAGGAACATTCAATCTTAACAAAATTTCATATATTAGAAGGAGAACTTTTATTTACTATGCAAATAGTCTTTACTACTTCTGTGAATCATTTATCAATGAACGACTATTAGTATATGTCTGTAATACCATAATACTTTAGAAATTATATTCAGATGATATAAACTCACATACAGATTTCAATTACTGGGGCATACAGTAAGGTGTTTGATAAAAACTGCTTTTATCAATTTATTAAATCTCCAATAGGGCATTTGTTGACATTGGTATTTACAAAAGTGGAGGCTGGAGATGTAAATCAGGTGGCAAGTATGCTTATCGGACATGCGCAAAGCCTTGCTTTCCATCCCTGATACCACATAAGCCATGAGTAGTGGTGCATGCCTGTAATCCCAGAATGTAGGAGCTGGAGACAGCAGGATCAGATAGTCAAGGTCATCCTTACTCAAAGAGTTCAAGTCAAGCCTGGATTACAGCAGACTTTGTCTCAAAAATGAGAGAACTGAAAAACCTGGACAGTTGACCGATTGTGTAGTCAATGTATAAGCTTCTCTGAGAATGAAAGACAGTGAGCCAGAAGAGTTCTGGATTCCTGTCAAAATATAGCCTGTACACACATAAATTCAAAATAAATGAAACAATTTTTTTTCCTAAAAGTAAAATACATTCTTGATTCTGAAATCTTTAAAAAACATCATGACACATCTTTTCTCGAGATTCTTTTAGGGAAGGATTAGTGACCTAATGAATGAGCCAATACTCTTTAAATGAATAAAGAGTAACAGTTTAAGTCTTGGTTATATTACTAATTTCCTGATAAAAATGACTAAGATATTTGCTTTATCTGGGTAGTGATTGTAATAAATGAAATCTACATGGACAGTACTCTTTATGAGTCAATATGCAGTTAATATTGCTGTAGAAAATTCATCAGATAAAAAATAATATATATCAGGATAGAAGCAGTATTACATGGAAACAAGCAAATTATGCAAAAAATGCAGAAAAGATAAGCTTAATTAAGGAAGACTATAGAGGCATTTTACATACGAGAATTAAAAATTCATCCAGTGAAAGTAAAAGAGAGAATTGGATGTTTTAAAGGTTTTGCACAAAGGGGTTATGTTGATAGAAAAATACATTTTCACTGGGAAAAAGAAAACCCATCAGCCTGCAGGCTTCAGATTGGAATCTTTCAGGGTCTTATCCATTTCCCCTCTTCCTCATTTATGCATTTGTTCATCTCAACATGCACACAGAGAGGGAGCAACCAACCACACTGTAAGTCATATACCAGCTAGTAATGACTATAACTCCGAGGAGGAATGGGACCAACTACAATGCCAGCCCTGATAACAGCTTGACCTGGAAAGCTAAGTCAGGTAGTGAAGCTCAGTGTCATTGATTTCCTTTCACAGCAAGATGCTGTGATCTCTGGTGAGAGGGGAGGCTGCACTAGCCATAAACAGTCACTGCTTAGTGTTCTACTTTTACCCTCAAATTGAGATGCATGTTCTTGACTGTCTATGGCACTCCTCCAGGGCTTCCCTGCTTTTCCTCTCTGTGGACCAGTGGTTGGAGCTTGCTAACACATCCACCATCTCAGGCCCACAGGCCAGCTGACTCACAAATGTGTTTTAATAAGACACCAGGTGATTTATGGGTACACTTACCTCTGGGAAATATCATTACAAGGAGCTTGCTGGAACTTGAGATTATTATTAAAGTCTCATCTACTAAATCTGATTGGGTTTTGAGTTAAGCATTTTCTACAGATTCTACAGAGTATGACATGAAAATTAAATTTAAGATGGCTATGTACAACAGGTAGGTACAACGTTTTGGAAGAAAAAAGTGACATCCTCTAGCTTTTCTCAAAGATGTGATGTTGATGATTAGGGGGAGACCATGAGGTTTCAAGAAACAAGAGCAAGGATCATTGTCAGGAGAGATTTCATCATAGACTAAGGAATGTGAATCAGCCAATGTGTGGAGTAAAGGGAAGAGGAGGAAATGGCTGAGCTTGGAGTAATGCCATATTTCTGTCACTACAATTCATATTTATTAATTAAATCACAATGTCAGTGTGTGCTAGGAAATTGCTTTCTGCCATTACATAATGTCATTGGAGAAAAGTAGGTTTGGAGCTGATATTGATCACTTGAAACACACCTTTGGGTAACAAGAGAAAATAAAACCTATTTTTAGTGAGATACACAAAGCTCCATGGATTTGCCAAAAAAATATAGTCATACAGACTTTATAGAAAACTTAGAACCAGTTTTTCTCAGTTGATGTCAAGGACTTTTGAAATGTAGTCTTGACACTGGATGGATGTGTCAATGGAAGAAAAGAATGTAGTTCATAAACAGATACTTTAAGAACATCATCTTCCCAAAAGCAACTTATCTTCCCGCGCATAGTCAGCACAACAACTTCACTGATAAAATGCTCACAAGAGGTTAGTTTCTCCATTCCCCACGGCATGGTATTAGTAGTGTTGGACTTTAGGTTTTATTCTATGACCCAATCTGCCAAGTGAGGTCTGCTTTAAGAAGAAAAGGGGCCATGGCTAATGCATCAGAGTAGGAAATCGTCTCAGAAAGCATTCTCTTGTGAACATAATGGCTTCCACCGTGTGTACCTTGTTAGCACCTCCGTGCTTGTAAACCAGGCAGAAAATGAAGTAAATGAGATGAGAGACAAGGTTTAATCCCCTGTGATCTGAAGGACACAATGAGAATATAAATGTCCAGAAATGGTTATTCTAATGCAGTTGTTTGATCAGTGTGGTGAGTAGACCAGCAAAACCTTAACAGAAAAATGCCCTTTGAAGAAACATACATAATCAAAATTCACCAATGGTGCTTCAGCTTGTATACTCACATGGTGCAACATTGTTAATTAAATATTATTTATATATTATTCTTATAAATTAGATTGCAAAGATATTTTAAAGTAATATTTTAATAGATTTTGAGCTTTAGTTCCATAATTGAACTAACTGATGAATTAAGCAAAAGCTTAATAAAGCTAACGTATAGATACCTAGAATCTGTAATTGGTTTCTAGGAGAAAGTGTATGAAATCTCTTTTCTATGTCAATCAAGCCTCACCCCTCCTACACCTACAGGAAACTTGTATGAGATGTGACCTGACATATTTCACTTGCTGGCACTGAGACTTTGCCTCTGATTAAAATCCAACTTAAATATTTTATATCCACAAAATAATGGCAAATGAAGCTGCAATTTAGAAATAAAATGCATATTCTAGAGCAGAGTAGAGTATTATAACAAGATTAGGAATATAATCACTGGATTTTAAAAATATAAAAAAAATTGTGTGACTCAGAGCCCAATCATTTCCCTTGCTAAAGCCGTGGGGGAAGGGCAGCATTCAAATTATCCAAGATAGACAGGGCACATGACTAATCAAGTTTCACTATTATAGAGAAAGGACAACGCAGTCACGCAAGGATGATTAAGTGAAGACTCACTGTTGTGCTTTGGTGTTTGGTAGTTTAGGAGCTGAGATATGTCTTAAGGACAGACAGACAACAGAGTAATCAGAGAGTAAACAATTTTGTCTTAAGACATGTTAGTAATAGTTATGTTTTTCAGTTGGCAAAAGGAATTACCTGAACAATTGGAGGGAATTGCTACTTTGGTGTACAGTACCTAGAGATCTGAAAGAGATAAGTCTCTACCTTCACGAAATGTTCAATGTGGTTGTCTTAGCTCTCTCCATTATCTCACCCTTCACTGGCAGGGGCTGACTACAAAGCAGGATGAAGTACAGCTTGAGCAGGGGCTGTATACATAGGAGGGTGGACTACAACTTGACCTTCAAGGGCTTTGCTGTTTACCACACATTTTAATATCAGGGTCTATGGAGACCCCTTTGTCTGGTCAGCACAATAACTGTCATGCAGAGTGGGAGCCATCTGTGATTGTGTGTGAAGGCAGGCAGGGTTTTCCCAGAAGTCACAGAAGCCTAACCTCCTGGGATGCCAAAATGCCTCGTTTATGCACCAGATCTTGTTTCTTCAGTTGGATTCTTGTCCCTGAACTGGGAGGGACATTATGCAGGTATTACTCAGGAACCATAGCGTTTAATGGCCACGGAAACATTTGAAAGCTCTGGATCTGTGATTATTATTTGTTCTGTTTAGTTACTGCCACGAAACTACAATGCGACACTTTATCCTGACAAAATCTTTTAGTGATGAAACAAGGTTATCTATCTTAAATATCCAGTCGAATGACTGTGGTGAGCTCTAAAATTTTAAAATTTCTATAGTAGCTAGAAAATGTTTGTAATTTCAATGAGAAGTCTTAGAAAATATTTTCTTTAAACTATTTAAATGTTTTAGGCTGTCTAGATGATAAATCATACTGTACAAAGGTTTTATTTAACACATTTGTCTTAAAATGCAAAATATAAAACTTTCCATATTCAGACACACACACACACACACACACACACATATATTTCAGGTTTAGTAGTTTTATAATGCTCCATTCTCATACCAAAGAATAAAGTTCAGATCATTTACTTTCCCACATTTTTAATCTCTGATTTCTGTTCCCAGCCACAAATATAATAGAGATAAGTGGAAAGGGTGGTAGACTAGGCATTTGAAAATATTTTCTTTCTGCACTTGTGCATTTTTTTTCAAAAGTGCATTTAAGTCTCTAGAATAATTGCACAGATATGGAACAAAGTGACTTTTATATTTCAAGGATACAACTTCAGAAAGACTTCATGATGAGTATAAAGCAAATGGAGAAGTCACATTAAGCTAGTGAAGAGTTAGTTTCTATAAAACCATGGCACAATCCCAATTTTCTTTTCACAAGCAAATTAACTAAGCCCAACTGTTTAAGTAACACGCACTCTGGAGCTAAATTCAAGAATACAGAAAAATCCCTGGTGACTCAGACTCATGCTTTAAATCCTTACTCTAGGACTTTTAACTCCGAGTTGTGAGAAATATCACATCACTTTTCTAAATCCAATTAACAATGCTTTGATTGGCCTTGCAGATGCTTACCGCATAGTTCTTCTGTGTCGAGATTGCTGAAAAGAGAGAAAAAAGATATTATTTCGTTGATAGCGTTTTTTTTTTATCTTTTTTCCAGTGTTGAGAATGGATAAATTCAAAATACTTGGATAAAATGTTAGTAAATACATTACTGTCAGAAGATTAATGCCATAACCATGGACCAAGGACCCTGTGGTAGAGATATGAAAAGATACTTTAGTTAATCAATCACATCACACATGCTATGCAAGTGATCATCCATGGCTATACTCATAGCCCGTCATTGAATTTCATAAACATTTAAATACAGTTATGCTCCAGTCCACATAATTGCTTAATGAATGTATGTGGCTAGTTCTCTTCTCCATTCTCCATTGTTAAGTAGTTTTATATTATTATTAATGATTATATCAGAGTCTATCTTGAACAAATAATTCTGTATTTGTGCTTTTCCTTTCAATATACTAGAAAATAACACACAGTAGCAAAGAACAAAAGCCCTGGGGCCTGAATGCTTGAGTTCAAATCTAGACTCTACAATTTGCTGGCTTTGTGATCTTGGATACTCATTAGTCAGTAGATCATTATAACTAATCAGATTTTGAGATAAAGGAGAAGTATAAAAATATTAGCAATGATAAATGAGAATTTAATAACAGTTATAATTTCTATTTTTTAAAATTAAAATGAGAGGACTAGAAACCTTCATTTTAAAGATCTAACATATAAAAGGATCAACTAAAAACACAATTTTGAAAGGTCTTAGACTATGCACTTGTCACATGTCAAAGTTCAATGTACGCTTTCATAGGCAAGTCTTCCTTTAAGTCACAGGAAGAGATACCAGACAGGAGAGACACGGTCACGACGCGATCATTCCTTGTTATGTAACTGAACTTAAAGTTTATTACATGCACTGCATGTTATACCTTATAGTTGGATATTTTGAAATTTCTATGCATGTTTTTGTAAATTAGATTTGCTGCCAGACAGAACGTCTAGGGGTTGTTGTGTTGGTTTTAGTGCAGGCTCCTCGTTATTCATCTGTTTATTTTACAACCATGCATTGCTACACGTTAGCGATCTTTCTAACTGCCATTGATGCTTGAGACTGCAATAGATATCAAAATGACTATATGAGGTTTCTAGTCTCTTGGAGCTCAGTTCAATAGTTCACCCATAGGTTAGATATGCTGGCACACAACTTTAATCCCAGCACTCAGGAGGCAGAGGCAGGCAGATCTCTGTGCATTCAAGCCAAAGCAGGTGTACATAGGGGATTTCAAGATAGCCAAAGCTACATAGTGAGAGCTTGTCTTAAACACACACAAAGAGGTAGACTCATATAGCAAGTAAGTAAGTTACAATTAATCAATTGATCTGGGAGAACAGGAGAACTTGACTTAGGAATCAAAGAATGTATATCTCAGGGTATAAAATTAAGCTAAAGTTCAAAGGTTAAATATGAATAGAAGATGTAGATGAACAAGTGTTACATGAAGTGGAAATTTCTGGTTTCATTGGAGAGCCAGTTGTGTCATGTGGAGTGCTTCTGGAAACTGACTTATGAGAGGATGTTTTGCTAAAGCAGACACATGAGAGAATGTTTTGCTGAGAACAGACGTGGTGTTTTTCTGGAATCTGTGTGGTGAAAGGGCCTGTGATGTTTTGCTGGAGTGGATGCTTGAGAGAGCACATGATGTTTGAAAAGAGTATAAATATAACCCAACAGACAGTGTATGACACTCTGGCATTGGTTTGCCTTGCTGGTCTTCATTGGGCTTCACTGACGCTGGTCTTCACTGATGACACTCTTGCATTGGATCACCTTGCTTTCTTCCCTGATCTCTGCTTATCATGACTTTGTAGAGAGAAAAGCACCAAAGAACGTTGGGCTGCTTCTTGCCACTTTGGTGAACTTGTGCCAATTGGTGAAGCAGTTTCTTCTGGATTGAGCCACTACTGCTAATTCGTAATTTGGTATTTTGCTAGTGGACTGGGCTGCTGACAACAAAGACTGGAGTTACCCCAAGGAACTACTACTAAACAGGTCCACATCTCCTTGTCCTATTAGCCATCTTCCTTGGTCAGTGGGCTAGAAGGGAGGTTGAAGCATTTAAGAACCCTTATTAAAGTAGGTTTTGAAAAATATAAGCCTACAATTATGCTGATTAAAAATATTTTTTGTAATTAAAGTTAAGAGTGTGAATAGAAATTCGTTTAATTTCAGACAACTAAGCTATTCCTTTGACTGAAATGTAGATCATCAGTGAGGAAATGGGGCTGTAAAATGAAAGGCCTAAGACAACAATTTATGAAGTTCCTCCTCACCTTCTTATCAGGTTGAAGTCACAGAACAATTTAAAGGAGAGTAGCTTGAGTAGATTATATTGACAAACTGGTTGCAATTACAAAGTGGGGAAAGGAAAGCAGACTGCAGAGCCCTATTTGCAAGTTACTGCAGTGGCCAGGGCTGGCTCATGTGTGTGGGGCACATAACCCAGAGGGCGCACAGGCTCGTTTATTCAGAGGGGCAAGAGGATATCTTTGTATCTACATTTAATCCTAACCTTTACTTCTTTTGTATGTCTTACTTATATAACAAGCATGTCTGTAAACCCATAGCTGGATTTATAGACTGGAATACAGTATTCTTTAGAATACATTTCTCAGTACATTTTTCCAGGGCTCCCTTTTCCCTAGATTGACTAATAAAGGAGTGTGGTCAGTAGCAGTTCTGTCCACTAGTGATAGGGAGAGAGGAGTAGACGGCAGTAAAATCTGATACTCATGAAAAGTTTGGATGAGAAACCAACAGAATGTTTTAAAGCATACAGGACTCAGGGTGTGCCATTTCAGACACTTTATAGTATCACTGTAGAATATGTGATTTTTTTCCCCATCTTACTGTTTTTTTATAAAACTTCAGACTTGAAAGAGACATTAAATGGCAGTAGTTTTGTACTTGTTTTCCTCAGAATGGTGCACAGGTTGATAATGAGATTTATTTTGAATTTCTAAAAAATAAATAGCTCTAATCTATTGAAAATTAAATTGTTTGGAATATAGCATAGAGTGGAACCATTAGAAATAATGAACACAGGGGTCCTGCTTGTTCCGTATTTCAAAACGATGCTTGTCAAGTGTTGCACTGTTTGTGGTTCCGACATGCCTGTATTCAGTTGCTTTGGGGTCACGCTGTTAGTAGTGGGTAGGAAGCCAGCGTTCTCTTTGCAGCAGGTTTATGTGGATGCATTATTGTTTCAAATTGGGATCTATCCCACCCTGTAGTAATGTGGGATTTTAAAAGACCCATAAGCTACAGATGAGTCTAGAGTGTATCTGATAGCATTTTCCTCCTTCTTTCTTTGTTTATAGCAAAAGTCCAGTGGTATTTTAGTAGTAGCAGCAGATTAATTAAGGGAGAGGAAGGATCAGTGGGATGGGGACAAAGCCAAATGAAAAGTATGAATGCTGGTAAAGCAGTACACATCCTATCGATACCCAACAAGAAGGGCTGAATACAAGAATGTTCTCATCTTGCTACCAGAGAGGAGTAAAAATCAAATACACAGATATTCATAGCCACCTGATTGGTGATGATGAAATAAAGACAAAGAGACCAAGTGTGCATCAGATGAGTAGCTTTATAAACTCTGTGTTATCATAGATCCCTTAAATGTAGGTGAAGAGTTCTCAATATCATGGAAAATCTTTTTTTTTTTTAGTTTTTTTTTTT
>NW_022196896.1:21788571-21796621 GCF_008632895.1 Mastomys coucha | reverse complement strand
CCTCTCCAGCATCTGCTGTCCCCTGAGTTTTTTATCCTAGCCACTCTGACTGGTGTGAGGTGAAATCTTTATATTCAAAAATTCTATAAACATAAGCCAAAAGTAAATTGGCTCTCTCTGTATGTATCAGTTAAAATTTATTGTTTTAACAGCTTGGAAGAAGTGAATGGATATGGTAACAGTGAGCCCACACTCCTGTATGTTACAACTTCACAGAGGCTTGCTTCTTCCTCTGTACCTTTCTAAAATATTGTTGTCTATACCCATTACGTTTCCATTTTAATGGAAATGATACATTTCATGGTTGGACTGAAAGAAGTCAGAAAAAGTAAGGTATTAAGGGTAACAGGTGAGGGTCATAGTTTGTCTGCAAATACTATGCCTACGAGCCTTCTTAGTCGAGATGGCATTCGGTGTGCCCATTTGGATCTGGCCTTGATCTCACAAACTGCCATTTGATATTCTGTGTAGAGTAAACAGTGGCATACTAGGCAATATCTAACTGCAATCATGTCCAAGCCTGGAGGTACTGGAAGTTGCACTCTACTGTGTTGTTCTGAGCACTCTAAACTCTGAAGAAACCAGATTTCTGTCTTAAGAAGTACTTTTGCCACTCAGCAAAAGGAAGAAAAGCAGGGCTCTGCAGTCTGGTAACTCAAGATCGCCAGTTCTCAGTTTAGGCTATGCTCCAGAACAATTTTATATTCAGATCAACATTCTTCTCTTCTAGGTATTTTCCTACAGATTTGCCTGCATTTCAGCTCAAAACTATGAACAAAGGATTGTGGCTGGCTTTCTCATCAGAAGACCACCATTCTAAATTCTTCCTTTGCTGTTTCTGATTATATCCATTTCTTTATAGTAGCCTCCCTTTCAAAACTACAATTTCCATTTCCTATATATTTTTGCTGCAATCTTTAAATCCCAGGTTCATACAAGAATCTGAACTCACCTAATAGTGAAGCCAATTAAACTTAGACTTTTTCATACATAAACATGTCTCATATATGGAAGATTAGTCAGCATAAGAAAATCACATATTTCTCAAGCTACAAGTTATTGGTTTACTCAGCCATGACATACTAATTATCTCTTTTGTGCATTGTAGTGAGCTAGTTTGTATCCTCGAAATACTCATCTCTTGCAATCAGTAGTCTTTATAGATAAAAAGACTCAGAGGTCTTTGTCGATTCAATCAAATTAAGATGGGGTAATGATGCATTAGTGTGTATGCTGAGTGATTCCTTCTTTAGATGACAAAAGGAAGAAGAAATTGGATATTGAAACACAGACACAGACAGAACTTGTTAAGAGTCAGGAACTGTCAAGAGTGTGGAATTGTTGTGTCACAAGCCACGAAATGTCAACATTTGCCAGCTACCACAAGAAGCTGAAAGAAGCCAGGCAGTAGTGGCACACACCTTTAATCTCAACACTTGGGAAGCAGAGGCAGGTGGTTTTCTGAGTTTGAGACCAGTCTGGTCTACAGAGTGAGTTCCAGGACAGCCAGGGCTACACAGAGAAACCTGTCTCACCCCCCCCCCACACACACACCCCCCAAAAAAAGAAGCTGGAAGAAATGAGGGAAGGCTCCCCTCTTAAGACTGGAGAGAGCAAGGTCTTGCTGAGCCTATATTATGCTGGACTTTCAGCCTTGAGAATGGTGAGAGAATAAATTCCTGTTGCTTAAAACCACTTAGTTTATGGCATTTTCCCCTAGCAGTCCTAGGAAACTGTTAGGCCTGTCTGAATGTCCTATGTAGGCTTCAAGTAGCCATGCACATTAAATAGCATCATGGTTTGCTCTCTGTATCACTTTGTTGTCTTTTGAACACTCCATGAATTCAAGAGCTAGTTTAAAATTTAAGTTATCACATTGTATTATGAGAAATGTAAATAGAGCTGCTAACATGCATGATGCAGTGAGCATGAGCTGTATTCCCATTGAGAACCTTCCAGGGCACTTCACGGTCCACATCAGGACCCGGTGACTTATGTGCCACTTTCTCATTGTACAAGTGATGCTTAGTCTCTTGTTGGAAATATCCATTCTATCCCATGTGTCAATTATGCTCAGATTCAGCCCCAGGCACATCTAACTTGAGAGCTCTCATTCTCTCAAATGGGAATCTAGACTCCTGGTTAGACATTTGGAGTCAGCATCTTACAGTATAGTCATCCATGGCAGGGAAAGAAGGTGAGGATTAGAGTAGCTGTTTAAAAATATTCACTGGGACCATTGATGCAAACATACCAGTTTTCCTACTTACCAAGGAGATCTAGGCATTGTTCATTGAATATTCAAATAATGAGCATTTGAGTGTTTCCAGAGTAACTTCCACCATGCAGAGACTCCCTCTATTCCTCTGCTGAGATCTAATTGGTGGTTTTTGGACTGAATCCATCAATTCAGACACAAATGGAGGGAGAGGGTCTACAAAGGAACATGATGGTTAGAATAGCCATGAGGAACCTAATGAGTAAAGAGCCATTAAACTCAGACTTAAAGGAAAATTAAAGAGAAGTCTGGATAGGGCACAGTTAGGTCTTTCAGCAATAGTGAGCACAAGATTTCAAATCCTTACCTGAAATCTGGAGACTTAGAAATACCAGGAAATGGAATCACAACACTGAGAAATGAGGCATGAAAGTATAACCAATGGACACAGCGTCTTTGGATCTAGATGAGCATAGATCCCAAACATGTACACAGGAAAGCCAAGACATTGGAGTGAAGAAAGATTCATTGCCCAGCCTTATTCCCAAACAAAGGAACCATGAGGATTATGCTCAGGGAGCCTGTACTCACTCACAAAGGGACTGAGATTGCTCAGCTTAAAGTCATCGTTTAAGAAATGAGATATAGTAGACACACTTTGGGGCACACATAGGTCAAGGTTGTGGAATGCATTTTCAAAGATCCAAATACTGGACAGGCATGTCTCTGTCTGTACTCAGCTTGCAATATAAAGTTCATCTGAAATAAGAGAAGGGCACCATGAGAGGGACCCTTAGGCTAACACTGTTAATGATGTTCTGCTATACCTGCAGATAGAAGCCTAGCATAGCCATCATCAGAGAGGCTTCACCCAGCAACTGATGGAAACAGATGCAGAGACCCACAGCCAAATATTGGAGAACCTTGCTGAACAGCAGGAGGAAGGATTGTAGGACCCAGAGATGTCAAGAACACCACAAGAAAACATACACAATCAACTCACTTGGGCCCATAGGGGCTCAAAGAGACTGAACTGCCAACCAGGGAGCATACATGGGAGTGACCTAGGCCCTCTGCACGCATGTAACTTTTGGATACCTTAGTCTTCATATGGAACTCCTAATAGCAGGAGCAGGGGCTGTCTCTGACTCTGTAGCCTGTCTTACAACTTGATATGCCAACACTGGTTGATATTCATGGGAGGCCTCTTTTAAGAAGAGGAAAAGAGGAGAAATGGATGGCAGTGGGGACTGGGAGAAGAAGAAGGAGGGGAAATGAAGTCTGGATGTAAAGTAAATAAATTTAATAATAGAAATGTTTCCTACTGAACATACAGTCATAGGCTTAATATTTTCTTATATTTAATAAAATGCTTATCTTAAACAAAGAGAAGGGCATTTTACAGTTATACTAATAAAGTTTGCTCTAAAAAGTGCTTGCCTTTCTAAAGCTAACAAAAAACAAGATGTGACTAAGGACACAGAGGGAGGAGGCCACAGAGAGAGGGTAGCCAGTGTACTTGCAAAAGATTGGAATTAAAATTGGAAGACCAAAGAAAGGGAAGAGAGAGGCGGAGACACAGTTTGGAAGAGTGGAAAGCATTTTCTTTCAGAATTTGTTTTTCCTAGGGTAGAAATCTAATTGGTTTATGCTTCAGCCTGCCTTTTAGTTTAGATGTTTCTCAATATGGAGGAACCTAGGAACTCTCTGGGGAATGTTCAGATATACAGAGTTGCAGGCCACGCCCTCAGAGTGTACTCAAGGTGCTATCAGGAATTTCTCTTTTAGCAACTTGTCAAGGTGGTCATTATTATCATTCTCCATCTCTCAACACTCTCACAGAGCAAAGGGGCACTTCTGTGTCATTGGACAATAAAGAATATTCCCTGTTCTGTGAGCAGGGCTTAAAATTATTATAATTATATACTCTGTTAATCTAAGTCTGATAATTATATACACAGCAATATACTCTGTTACTCCTTTGTTCAGCTCCATGGAGAACTTAATTACATCCAGCAGGGGGTGAGACCTGACTATTTAAAAGGTCACTTGCTGAGTGTCAGTAGAACATTTGGCCTTGCTCTCTCTAACAATGACCTCTATGGGTAATAAAAAATCTGGTTTTTGTGAATGTGAATGTTCTCCCGAGGACGGAGAACTGCTGTTAAGGTCTCTCTGCGTCTCTTTGCTTAGGGCTTACTCTCTTCTATTCCTTAGGTATTGTTGCTAGTTATAATTCTTACTTCCTTGGGCTTGGATTCTGTCTTCTCACTCGGACTCTGGTTTACTTTGTGTAGCCACCTTTGAGCTTTTTTTTACTTCTACTACTATATACCCCAGTGCTGCTCAAATGTTTTCTGATGCTAGAGTCACTCAAAGAGCTTGTTAAAATGCCAGTCCCTGGGGTCCCATGCCCAGAACCTCCGCACCAAGAAGTTTATCTCAAGCTTTCTATAGTTGGGCTGCTGATTCCATGGCCACAGTTTAAGCTGCAGTGCTTGATGTCACCAAGTGCAGTTGAGCTTAGCCTCACTTTACCTTGGTCCGAGTTAGATGCTCTCAAAAGCCAGGTACTCTGACCCACAAGCACCAAACTGCCAGACTTCGAGTTCCTGTCTCACTTGTTCTAACGTTTTCTTAGCATATCAACGAGTTTTCTCAACTTATTCAACTATTCAAAGACTGACTTTAGACCTTACCTTTAAAATATTCAATCAGAAATTCAAGACATTTTCTTTAAAACTATTACTTCTGAATACCTTTCTAGGTACAATGTTAAAAATTGCATCTTGACTGTCATTTGAAAGCTGTAGATGGGGCCAATAAAATGGGTTGGACAATTAGAGAGCTCTGCTGTATTATTAGCTTACATTCACAAAAACTAAACAGGAAACAAACAGCTTGAATTCCTAAATATACAGTAAGATAACAATGGAGAGGAAGCAAAGAGAAAGAAATAATAAAAATGTCAGGCGTTATTTTTATTAAAACGTGCTGTCCAAGTGCTAAAGCATACAGTAACTGACAAGCTAAGGTTTAACACTGGACTCATACCTGCTTGAATTTTGTCTAATTGGCTGATTGACAGTTATTGCCCTCCAGACTGACAAAGCTGTCCCATGGCTGATATCCTCAGAGGACACGTAATATATGGCTTCCCACCCACTCTCTACTTCTCTGTTCTGTTTTGCTTCACTGCTTTTTCTACGCTGCTCAACACCTCCCACATCCAACCTGCATCAGCTTCCAGAATCTCTGGGGAGCTCATTTTACCTCTTTATTTATTTATTTATTTATTTATTTGTTGCTTCTATATTATCTCTTCTACCCCAGGCCACTTACAATCCATCATGGTTTTCAACTGGAAGGACTCATCTCTATGATGCAGCAAACGTCTCTTACTACTTCTACTTACCCCATCTCTTCTGATTTCCCTATCTTTGGGGAACTTGCACTCAACTACATGTTCCTGGAGGGGCTGCTGATCATAATACTTTGACTTAGTTAATTTTCTTGCTACTGTGACAGAATATCTGATATAAGCAACTTAAAAAGAGAGAAAGTTACAGATACCACCTGTAACTTTAATTTTTTTCTCTCTCTTTTCATGGTTTTAAGGCACTTATTGCAGAAAGGGAGAGATTATTTATTTATTTATTTATTTATTTATTTATTTATTTATCGTAGAGAGGGAGAGAGTAGAGAAGTAGTGGCTGGACATGGCCTTGTGGGGGGGGAGAAAGGAATACAGAGAGAGGCGGAGCAAGAGAGCAAGAGGCAAGAGTAAGAGAGTAAGAGCAAGAGGCTTTTTAAAGACTTATTTATTTCATGTGTGTGAGTATACTGTAGGTGTCTTCAGACACACCAGAAGAGGGCATCAGATTCCATTACATATGGTTGTGAGCCACCATGTGGTTTCTGGGAATTGAACTCAGAACCTTTGAAAGAGCAGTCAGTGCTCTTGACCGCTGAGCTATCTCTCCAGCCCTTAATCTCATTTTTAATGAGGGTTCTTAAAACACTTCAACCTCCTTTCTAACCCACCATCCACCAGAGATAATAGAAAAGAAAGGATACAGGGGAAGTGGACCTGTTTATAAATGGTTCTTTAGAGTAACTCCCATCTTCATTGTCTGGAAATCAGCATTTCAGTTCACAGGTCAGTGGATATACCAGCAGTCTAATTTGGTAATGCCCAGATAGCAGCAGCAGTGGCATGACCTAGCAGGAAGAGCAAGCCTCAGCCTCTGCACAAGTCGGGAGGAGTGACCAGAAGGAATGTCAGAAGTCTCAACTATGCCTCTCTCAGCAAAGTGAAGATCAGCAAAGATGGGAGACCAACAAGCACTGTACAGTTAGTTAGCTCTATCAGGAAGCCAAACTCAGCCCCCATCACAGTCCGTTGGGCCTATTTATACTTGCTCCAAACATCACGTGTCCTCCATGGTCTTGCCTCTGCATGTGTGTCTGTCTCAGCTGACATCAGCTGAGTCCTGAGTCCAAAGAAGCAGCAAGAAACTGCAGTATGCCACCAGAAGTGTTTCGGTGCATTTCTCTCTATAGAGCTCAACTGCCCAATGTAAGGTGGACCAATCCATGTCTGTCACGTGTACTTTCACATGCTTGCTTCAGCAGAACATCCTTTCTCCTGTGTTTGTTTCAATGAAACATCCCTTTGTGTGTTTGCCTTAGCAAAACACCATCCAACACAACTGATTTTCCAAAGAAAAAGTTTCCACTTCACCCTAGTCATAGACATATGCACCAGTGCCTTCTGGGCACTCTGGGGAGAATCTCTGGGGAGAATCTTCTGTTTTTTGGTTGGAATAAATGCTCCCAAACTGAGAACAATGCACAGTACTTGCCCATTGACTCTTCCTGTAGGATTTTATGCATGGTGATCTGAGGAAGATCTTAAAGTAGCTTAGGTGGAATATGAACTCCACACTGTATAAAGTCAATCTCCATCTGCCCCTCATGACACAGCCCTCTGTGTGGTTGAACAGAGCAACCCTAAGACCATGAGAGAGCTAAGAAAGATGTGGCACAGTATGAGTGGATACACAAGAATGGTGACATGGGGATCTTGGTGACAATCTTCACATTTAGAGTGTGAGTCCAGGAAATCATTTACCACCACCACTCACTACCATATACTCATACTTTTCTCTCTTATTCAAACTATTTTGAGTTGTGCTTCTATGTATATAAAGGAAGACAGACTAAAAGAGAAAATTCTTAACCACTGGGAACTACCAACAGATAAATTAATGTTTCCTAGGAATGCTAGTGTGGAGTCTTTCTTTTATTTAGCTTTATCTGCTGCTTAGTGTTTGCATTCTGTCACCCTTTGCTTCTTCCTTTCTCCCCTCCATGAGAGCATTAGCACCCTGCCGGCACTCTGCCTGAATCTCCTTAGAAGCCTTGCACAGCTCCAGAGAAGAGCTCTTTATGCTCTCTGGTGAAGGATGAGATAGGGATGCTTACATTTTCATCTTCTGCCAGACTGGTCTATTTGTGGGAAACTATAAAAATAAATGACTACATCATTTATGTGGATGTCATGGGAGTGGCAACATGCTACAAGATTTCTATGGAGCTCTTAGGCTCTCTGCTTGTTTCCATGTGGACAAATGCCAGTTTGTGGATTGGTATTAGCCAATGGTCCTTGCCTTGGGTGGCACCCACATAGGGAGCTGCAGCAGTTCACTTCGGTTTTAATACTCCTGCTCTACACTATGTCCAAGAAATTGGTTTGTATTAGTACTCTCTGGAACAGAAAACCTGTTTCTGTTTCTGGGGCTGTCATGAGTAATTTGAGTATCCACTGTT
>NW_022196896.1:21785964-21788561 GCF_008632895.1 Mastomys coucha | reverse complement strand
AAAGCCCTGTCTTAAAGACTAAAGAAATAATATCAATAAAGCACTTATTATATTTATATTCTTCTATTTTTTGCTATTTCATAAAACACTGCATAACATCTTGTGTGTTGGTATTACAAAATGTTTAACTAAAGAAGGTTCAAGAAAATGAAGGTGTCTAAGAATTAAATGTCAGAAAACTCACATATACAGTTTTTTGAGCATACACAAAAGCCTGAGAAAATTGTCCTAATTTGCTGTGACTGAGAATGTTCAAATCTTTAAAAAAAATAAAAAGAATTCAGAGAAATAAAAAAGTTGCTTTGGTGAGTAGGGAAATTATATGTTGGGAGCATTTAAATACCTTTTTATGTGATAAAAATTGTCAAACATAATTCTGAGCCTGGCATACTTGATAAAATCCTTGATCTTTATGTCTCCTAATATTTCCAAAAAATTCTAAACTTCTGGGCTTATTGTAAAAATACCAGTTTCCTATTGAATATTCAGTCTCTGTCATCAGGCAGACAATACAAAGAAATCAAATAGAAATGTTCCAAAAAACATTGTTCAGTACACAGAGAAAGAGAAAGTAGTAAAAAATGAATTTTCCTTTTCAATCTTTCTTAAAATTAGTATTACATTTCTATAAAAATTAGTTCAAGATTTTGACCTAGATCCAAGGAGAATTGATTTTTTAATATAAATTTTGATGATATTAGATAAGGTCAAAGTAACAAAATTGAAGCAGAAATCTAAAACACACAAAATGTTAATTATAAATGGACAGGATGGACATTATTTCCCGGAACCATATTGTCTCAGATTTCTCAAGGTCTAATTAGTAACGTTTGAGATAGCTTGGATTTTGTTTGTGGGCTGGAGGAGGAGGGTTGAGAAAGAACCCTACATTACAGACTTTGCATATATCTTTATTTCTAATGCTAAATAGAATTTTACCAATTAATTTATATACTTAGGATACCTTTTATATTGTAATTGTATATTACACAATTCTTTCTCAAAGAAAATAGAAGTACATAGGTTTGCATATCTGTTCCTTTAACAGATAACTTAGGAGTTTTGGGGTTGTCCTCAAAATGTCATATGTCAGTAATATTCCTAAGATTAATACTTCAAATTTCTATTCCCTTTGCCATCGGTATCTCCATTTTGTCCTCATGTAGTACCTGTCTGACAGAACAGAAAGTGCATGTGCATTGTATGCTATTCCTGGGGTGAAGTCACCTTCTGTGGAAAGGGTGCCTTCCCCCCACCTTCTCTACTCCAAGTGGTAGTTCTTTTCCCGAAGGATACAAAAAAAAAATTATGCCCTAGCAATCACAGAAGGTGAGAATTCTTATCAGTTGTCATGTGACAGCTTCGCCTTTACTCTTAACCTTATAAAACAATTACCTGTCATGGGGGGGGCTGGTATAGCAGGCCTACGCCATTCTATTTCTAACTGATAATTTATACATGCGACAAGGAAAGAGGATAAATGTATGAGGTGATTATAGTCTTTGTATCGTATCCCACCTCACGAAAATTTTCCACTCCTTCTCTTTCCAAAGACCTCAAGTAGACAAGGAACAGATGGAGTAGACTATCACTCACTGAGGTTGGTTACCTAACGGGCCAGGAGTTTCTGCTTATGAAGTGTTCCATGAGAGCAACATTGCCATGGGCCTTTCTCCCAAGACTAGCTAGGCTTCTTCATGGCAATGGTTCTGACTTCTTTTGAGACACAGAACCAGCTCTGATTAAGACTTTACATGATAAACATCTAGGAAGACAGTAGAGGTGAAGTCTGACTAACATTTATTTTGACCTTAAACCAAACTAAAAGAAACTGGAGAAATGCCATCAGACTGACCGTTGGTATCTTCTAAGAATATCAATGTCTTGTCTTACAAGCTTATAAAAGCAATGTATTAACTATAAGAGACAGAAAAGAAGAAAAATCTACCCTTGTTCAAAATATTGTTTTCCAAGGAAGACACCTCTAAGGATGCTTGTCTATATTCCCTGCAGTCGGAGAGTGCTGGTAGACATTTAGGCCATAAAGCACTTAATGCTATTCTGGCTATACAGTGAGCCTGAACCTAACCTAGGTTACATGAAAAGAACAAGACATGTTCCCTGAGAGCCATTGTCTTTTCTGGTCCACAAACATACTATCCAATTTCATTTTTTCACATTTTTATTTTCTTCCTTCCGGTTCGTGAGGACAACTAGAAGTTCAAGTGCTTTCAAGTTACTTGACAACCATTCTGACATTATATATAGTTATTTTTGCCCCTGAGAGTTTTGGCACATTAAATTAATGCTGTGTTATAGTCCGCTTTCTAGGTTGGAGAGTCCGATTTCAAAAGCAAATTGATGTAATATAAACACAGAAACAATATCAACATAATCACTAGCCACAGCGATTTTATTAATAGTTCTGTTAGATAAAGCAATTCTGGAGTTTTTTAAGATAAAAATATATGTATTTTTGAAATCTTCTACTGTAGAGATGCTAAATAGGAAAATAATTCAAACAATGCTATAACTTCAAATTCTTGGTCTGTTGTCTCTTCCTCAGTCTGGCATACATACTCAATAAGAACTAGCAA